>NC_141535.1:192595000-192895000 GCF_021556685.1 Rattus norvegicus
AAAAAAGAACCAAAAAAAAAAAAATTAGTTATTTGTTATAAAAAAAACTTAACCATTATTAATTTTTTTAAAATGGAGTTTTCAAATATAATCTATGCTTCTTTATGGTTTTTTTGTTTGTTTGTTTTCCAAGACAGGGTTTCTCTATGTAACCATGGTGGTTCTGGCTACAAAGTGGACTCACTTTGTAAACTAAGTTTGCCTCAAATTCACAGAGCTCTGCCTGCCTTTGCCTGCTAAGTGCTGAGATCAAAGGCGTCCACTGCCATGCCTGGCTATTGGTGTTCATTTGATAAAACTCTGTGAAGACTAAAAATACCTGTAGCTGCTTACACATGCCTAAAACACAAAAAGCAGTCAACAAATATCCAGGATTGCTGGGATGATGAGGTGGTGGTAGTGATGATGATGGTGGTGGTGGTGGTGGTGGTGGTGGTGATGATGATGATGATGATGATGATGATGATGATGATGATATTTGTAAGATACTTTGGGGGATGGAAAGATGCCTCAACAGCCGGGTAGTGGTGGTAGTGTACACCTTTAATCCTAACATTCTTGAGGCAGAGGCAGGTGGATATCCTACTTTGAGGCTAGCCTGGTCTACAGAGTGAGTTCCAGAACATCTAGGGCTACACAGAGAAACCCTGTCTTGAAAAACAAACAAAAAGAAGCCTCAACAGATTAGATGAGTAGCTGCTGTTGCAGAGGACTGAGATTCAGTTCCTAAGCTCCATAAAGCAGCTCACGGCTGTCAGTAACTCCAGTTCCAAGGGGGATCTGAAACCTCCTCTGGCTTTGCTTTGACCTTACTGCATGCACAAGGTGCACTTCCATGCATATAAAGCATTCAAACACATAACATGAAAAAATAAAAACTAAAAGTGTAAAGGAACTTAGGTGCATTGGGTGGATATAGTTGATTTAAGTTTTGATACTGCTTTTCTGGTTTTAATTGTATTAATTTTTCACATGCGGGGCGCAGGGGTAGCGGGGAGGACACACATGCCCTAAAGTACATGTTGAGGTTAGAGAACAGCTTGCAGATCCAAGTTCTCTCCAACCATCTTGGTCTCAGGACTGAATTTAGGTTTTCAGGCTCAGCAGCAAGAGCCTTTACTCTCTGAGTCTTCTTGACAGCCCTGCTTTTATTCTACTTAATAAAGATGATACATTAAGTCAAATCCACCAGAAAAATCCCTTTTTTACTTTTAAAGGAAAAAGAAAAGGTCTAATGATACCCAAAATGCCGACATTGTGTGGGAGTCACATGACACCCCTTTTTTTGAAAATTTATTTACTTATTATTTATGAGTACACTGTAGGTGTTTTCAGACACACCCCAGAAGAGAGCATCAGATTCCATTACAGATGGTTGTGAGCCACCATGTGGTTGCTGGGATTTGAACTCAGACCTTTGAAAGAGTAGTCAGTGCTCTTAACCACTGAGCCATCTCTCCAGCCCCACATGACACTCCTTAACCCTTTCCAAGAATACTGGCAATCCTGACGTCTTACAGAAACAATGGCACAGGTCCAGAGAGAAATTCAGCTACACAGCCCCTGATGAGCCACATGGGACAAGCAAAGCTGGCATCATAACTCTGCCAGTGCTCCCCACATGTACAGACTACTCACTGTTTTCAAGGCTATGTATTTATTTACAGAAAGGAAGAGGGAGAGGGGCTGGGGTAAGGGAAGAGGAGGGAAAGGGCAAGGAGAGGGAGGGAGACAGAGAACAAGTGTTAGCTAATTCAGGTGCCTGTGTGGAGGTCAGAGGACAACTCCTGCACACAGTTCTCTCCTAAAACTTGTGGAATCTAGGAGTCAAGCTTGGGCAGCCAGCCTGTGTGCAAGGACCTCCATCTGCTGACCAATGATACTCATCGTATTTTTGAACATTTTTTATTAGTAGGGGTTTGGGGACAGAGAACAATTTATGGGTGCATCCTGGCAAGCACCTTTACCCACTGAGCCCTCTTGCTGCAACAAAAAGCTTTATAAAGAAAAAAAGTAAGCAAATAAACGTATCCAACTGAATTTTCCAATTTATTAAAAGATAAATTTGGGGCTGGAGAGACGGCTCAGCAGTTAAGAGCACCAACTGCTCTTCTAGAGGTCCTGAGTTCAAATCCCAGCAACCACATGGTAGCTCACAACCATCTGTAATGGGATCCGATGCCACCTTGTGGTGTGTCTGAAGACAGCTACAGTGTACTTATATATAATAAATAAATAACCTTTTTTTTTTAAAGTTAAATATTTTGAAATGTAAGTTCAGAAATATATCTAATAATTTTTTTAAAAAGCTAAATTTGTTCTGTTCATAGAAATTGCTGTTTATACTGTGGTTTTGGTATGGTTTGGTTTTTTTGAGACAGTTTTTCTGTGTAGCTTTGGTTGTCCTGGAACTCACTCTATAGAACAGGCTGACTTCAAATAAGAGATGTGACTGCCTCTGTCTCCTGAGGGCTGGGACCAAGGGTGTGCACCAGCACCTCCAGGTGGTTATCGCTTATACTGTATAAGTCTGGTGAATCAATGGCTTTTGTCCCCATTTATCCCCATAAGTCCCCCCATACTCCTATTTATGGTCATCCCAAGACAACAAAGACCAATAGAAGATGATCTAGAGTTCAATGTTGTAGAGAATTATAGCCCTTGGGTGTGTTTTGCATGAGGGAACTGCCACTTCAGCTGTTCATCATTATGTCCCCAGCTATCTCGCTGCCACACTGCAAAATGTACTACTCAGTTTTGCATACAGTCCCAGGCTTCTACAATCCCCCCTCTCACCTTCAGATCTGTACTGCTGGCAACTGAAAACTCGTCCCCACCTCGGCCCTTTCTAATGTCCTAACCTATGTTCACATGCCTTAGTTAAGTTTATTTAGGCTACTAGTATAACCTTCAAGAGTCCCCCAATTTCTCCAGAACTGAGGGGACCTCTACCCCTTCTTAATGTCCAGTTCACATAATCTGAGCCCTCATCCCGTGTGACTTCCAAGAAAGTTGTATATTCTTCAAGTATTTCTAAGAATTCTGGGGAATGCTCCCCCACAAAACGTTTACAAATATATCCTGGTCTTTGTTGCAAAGTTAGTCCAGGCTATTACTCTGTTTTTCCAAAATTCTTTTCCTTCTGCATGAAAATCATCCCATCTTACCAGAGGCGACCTCTTAACACAGTTTTTTATAAGTGTAAAAATTTTACAATAGACACTTCCCCAAATTGCAAAAGTACAGCTTACATCACGTAAATTTTACGTAATTTACGTAAATTTTTCTAAATTTTACGAGATAAAGAGAGATTATAGGACAGGGAAAACGATTCTTTAAAACACAGCATTACTACTATTCTATTGTCCTGGAATCTTCTAGACAAAATGTTTTACAAAAGAATTCCGTCAGCCATAGTGCTGCAGGATATCAGAATACCTCCGAAATCAAAAGGCTTTCAACTTGCATTAAGGAAAGATTTCCCTTAGTGTGTGCATGTGCACGTAACTGTTTGTTTGTATACACAGGTGCAGGTGTGGAAGTCAACGGACAACCTCAGGTGTCATTCCCAGACACTGTTCACCTTTTAAAGAAAGAAGGGAGGGAAGGAAAAAAGGAAAGAAGGGGGAAGGGAGGGAGGAGAAAGAAGGAAAGAAGAAATGGAAAAAAGGGGGGAGGATACAGAGGAAGGAAGGAGGGAGGGAGAAGGGTGAGGTTCCGGTGTATTTTACCACTTGTTGGGGGTGGGTATTTGTTTTGTTTCATGAATTTCTTAAAACCCCATTACTAAATAACAACCACATCAATCAAAACCAGAAGAAAAGTTGAACTGAGACCGAAACAGAAGTAACATTGCAAAAAACCACGATGTGGCACCAATCAGGCCTCTGCTGCTCCACCCTAGAAAGGCAGTGGCGAAGCCTGAAGGCAACCAAGAATTCACCACTGCGCAGGCGCAGACCGAGCTGCCAAGGTGCCTTAAAGCGTACCCGGAAGTGACGCGGGTCGCACTGAGCCGGGGCTGGGGAAGGGCTGAGCGAATCGCCGAGGCTAGCGGGCCGGGCGCGCCTCTTCGGCCACTATGAGCTGTACGATCGAGAAGATCTTGACGGACGCCAAGACGCTGCTGGAGCGGCTGCGCGAACACGATGCGGCGGCCGAGTCGCTGGTGGACCAGTCGGCCGCGCTGCACCGGCGGGTGGCTGCGATGCGGGAGGCGGGCGCCGTGTTGCCGGAGCAGGTCGGCCGGGAGCCAGGCCGCTCCCTTGGGTTGACGCTGCGGGCGGGCGGGTGGGGTCCCGCGGCTTGATTTATCTTGGTCCGGAGGGCAGGGCGGATGTGAGAACTTCCTGCGCAGTGGGTGGAATGATACCTCCCCCGCAGCACCTGCCTATATTTGCATTGCCTTAGTCTGTCTCTCTGTCCAGTATCAAGAGGATGCATCCGACGTGAAGGACACGTCTAAATATAAACCTCACATTCTGCTGTCTCAAGAGAATACTCAGATTAGAGACTTACAGCAGGAAAACAGAGGTTAGTCAGGCGTGTGTGTGTGTGTGTGTGTGTGTGTGTGTAGGTGTAGGTGTGTGTGTAGGGTTTTTTTTTCCTGGTAATACTTTGAACGTTATTACACATGTGCCTGAACAGTTCACAAGCGTACACATCTCACACATATATCTACGTCAGTGCTTAAAGGATCATCTGGCAACAGTACAATCTGTTAGATTGTTCTTTTAAAAGTCTTCCTGATTAATGACTTTGAAAGAGCTGTTTAGTAGAGTTGAATTGTTAGATGACCAGGGAGTGGGCACATACTAGCTGGAGGCTTATGTCATAGTCTTTAAACGTAATATTTCGATATTCATTAGAGTGAGCCCTAAAGTTAAGGTGGAGGTTTCTTTGATGTTTCTATGCAAGATGGAAGGCTAGAACTTCGCCCCTCAAATATATATTCTTTTTTTTAAAGATTTATTTATTTATTATATATAAGTACACCGTCCGTAGCTGTCTTCAGACACACCAGAAGAAGGCATCAGATCCCATTACAGATGGTTGTGAGCCACCATTGTTGTTGCTGGGATTTGAACTCAGGACCTCTGGCAGAGCAGTCAGTGCTCTTCACCACAGAGCCATCTCTCCAGCCCCCCCCTCAAATATATATTGTTAGGGTTGTTAATGACAACAGTATGGTAGTTGTCTTACAGAGATCTTTTATATCTGCCATTCCACTATATTCTCCTGTCCAAGTATTTGCACAACACAGCTAAGAAACAGGTTCACATGCACCAGCAAAATGGCCCAGCGGGCAGTGGTACCAGCCAGAAGACCTGAGTCCATTCCAAGGACCCACAGGGATTAAGGAGAGAACCGACTCCTGGAAGCTCTTCTCTGATCCCACATGTGCACTATGGTGTTTGCACAAATCAGCAAAATGTGGTATTTTTTTAAGTGAGCTCATTTTGCTTCTGAGAAGTAAATTAGAAAGCTGAATTCAAGTCCATGCCTTGTGATTACACGCCCAATTTATTTCCACAAAACTCTACTACCTAGAGAGTTTTTCTGGGACACCGCTTGCCTCATTGATATTGCTTGAATACCAATATCCAACTTTGAAAGCCCAGTGTCCCATGGATTGTCTGAGAGCTGCAGCTGTTAGGAGGTTTGCCTTGAGACCTGTGATGGCCATCATTACCCAGATGCTTGTTTTGTTTGTTTGTTTGTTTGTTTGTTTGTTAGAGCTGTGGGTCTCCTTGGAGGAGCACCAGGATGCATTGGAACTCATCATGAGCAAGTACCGGAAACAAATGTTACAGTTAATGGTTGCTAAACAAGCAGTGGATGCTGAACCAGTTTTGAAAGCTCATCAGTCTCACTCTGCAGTAAGAAACACTGATAAATAAATTGTAAATAAACTGAACTGAAATTGTGAGGTTGTTTCCTGTGTTTGCAGAAAACCATGTTCCCCTTTCTGCATATTTTCATAATCACTCTGTCTTTGGCTGTGGCTTTGTGAAGATCTGAATAAGAGAAGGGGATAAGGAGCCTCTCACATCCTTTTTAGTGGTAAAAGTCACCTACCTCACCAGGGATCTCTTCAACGTAACATAGGAAGATAGAGAGTAGGCTAACCTGGGCTACATAGCCAGCTACATACCAAGCATGATGCCAGCTAGTGTGGAAGGCGTTCGGTGACCACTTAGCTGATTACTGTACATTCTATCAAGCCATAAGTTTTGAAGTTACCAGGGCATGAGTTCGATTTTACCCCTGTCTTCCATATAGCAAGCAGGCACTAACTTCATTAAATTACTCACGCTGTGTTATGGGGCAGGGGCGAGTCTTGCTGGCTTGTTTATAGTAGTTCCTATGCTTTGATCCTTACTGTTTAATTTGGAGGAGCCAGCAATTGCCTTGCCATTTGTAGGGTGCTCCCTTGTCCTGCTTAGCTTGTACTGTTTTACTCTGTAGTAATTGATTAGAAGCAACTATTTACTGCAGTGAAAGATGGTGCTACATCTCATCTATCGTTAGGAAATGGAAAGTTTAAAATATTTGAATGTTTTAAATATCTAAATATTTCATTTGTCTATTTTATTACATTTTTGGTTGGGTGGTGTGTTTGGGGTTTTGTTTTGTTTTGAGGCTAGGTTTCATTTAGCCCAGGCTTGCCACTTAATCCCTAACCCTCCTTCCTGGGCCTCCCAAGAGCTAAGATTACATATGTGTGCCACCACACCTGGCTCTTGGATATCAAACATTCTTTTGAAACTGTTTGAAATTGTTTTGAAATTGTTTGAAGTGCTACAAATTTATATTATTATGGCTCAAAATAGAATATGGTTGCAGTGTAGCTAAGTGAGCCACTCCCCGCTGGTTTTTATTTCTCCAGGTTTTTAGTAGCCAAAAAATTCATGCTGCACCTGCATCCCATGGTCTTTGTAACCAGAAACTTTCTCTTCATCCTATTTTCCCAGGAAATTGAAAGTCAGATCGATAGAATCTGTGAAATGGGAGCAGTGATGCGGAGAGCGGTTCAGGTGGACGATAACCAGTTCTGTAAGATTCAGGAGAAACTAGCTCAACTGGAGGTAAGGCGGTGGGTGTCGGGAGCTCACCTTTCCTTCATTTGTGAAGTTCACTGGTTGTGGCGGTTTTTAGAGGGCCTCAGGCTGCATTACCGCTGTCCTATCACTGCAGTATATTAACGTTCTCCTTTTTACAAAAATGTCTCAAAAAAGAAAAGAGGGAGGGGTCATCTTAGACTGGGGCCTGGACTGGCCAAGAGCTCAAAACTGACCTCCCTCAGTTGGCAGTATTGATGTTCTCTGTGTAATGATAGAACATTTCAATTTCTCCTTTACACCCTTTTGAGGAAAATAAGTAGATGGAGTCAACAGCAGCCAATGGAAATGTCAATTTGTGGGGCTGGGGAGAGCTTAGTTGCTATATCTATTAAATGTATAACATATTTAAAAAGCAGAGAGGAGGGACAGGTCATGTATAAGCTGACTTCTCTCCATACTAGAAAGTCCAATAGATAAAATCTAAAGTTGATCAAGAAATAGCAGTACAGAAGCTGGGCAGTAGTGGCACGTGTCCTTTATCCCAGCACTCTGGAGGCAGAGGCACACAGATCTGTTGAGGCTAGCCTGATCTATAGAGTGAGTTCCAGGACAACCAGGGCTACATAGAAACACTGTCTCAAAAAAAACAAAAAGAAAGGGAGGTAGATAGATCAGTACAGGCAATCTTTCAGAATTATAGAAGTGAATGCCAAAAGAAATGCATAAAAAGTGGGGTTGAAAAGATGCTCAGCGGTTAAGAGCACTGGCCAGAGGACCCAGATTCAGTTCCCAGCATCCACACGGTGACTCACAACTGTGTAACTGCTGGCACACAAGTAGTACACAGACAAAACACCCTACACAAGGTGAAGAGACCTTTTAAAAATAGATTAAATAGTATATCACAAAACTACTGTGTGTGCTGGGACTGGAGTGCCTGCTTGGCGTTCCTGAGACCCTGGGTGGGGTCCCCAGCACTTTGTAAACTAGAGGTGATGATGCACGTCTACAGTCAAAGAACCTACGAGGCTAAGACAGGAGGACTGAGAGTTTCAAAGCCAGTCTGGGATACTTGGCGAGTGTGAGACCAGTTTCTGTTGTATTAAAGCCTGTCTCAAAAAGAAAAAATATCTAAAGGGCTAGAGAGATTGCCTATCGATTAAGAGTACTTGCTGCCTTTGGGAGGACCTGAGTTTAGTTTTCAACACAGTCCACTCTCAGTCTTCCCTAGCTCCAGGTCTAGGTCATCTGATACTGTTTTCTGACCTGAAAGAATACCAGTCATGCATGTACCATACACACATACAGGGAAACACATGCATAAAATAACATGAGTAAACACTGGTCTGTAATGGGCCACATCTTTAATTCCAGTACTTGAGAGGCAGAGGATCTCTTGAGTTTGAGGCCAGCATGGTCTACAGAGTGAGTTCCAGGATAGCCAGGACTACACAGGAAAAACCCTGTCTCAAAAAACCAAAAAAGAGAGATGGAAGGAAGGAAGGATAACGAATGAAATCATGTTTTTTTTTAATGTAATTACACATGTATGAGTATAAAAATATGCAGAGAATACACTTCAGTAGGTGGTCTGAAGATTTGCCTGGTTATTTCAGGTTCTATAGCGGGCCTTGAGAAATTCCAGAAGGAAAAGTTAAGGTCCTTGCCCATATCTAATGAAGGAAGGGCATAGTACAGAACGGTATGTAAGTGCTAAAGAAAGATTTAGACTACTAAGACCGAAGAGAGAGCTCAGAGTTAGGAGGACTTGCAGAGAACCCAGTTCCCAGCAGCCACATTGTGGCTCACAGCCATCCGTAACTCCAGTTCTAGGGGATCTGATGCCCTCTTTTGGCCTCCAAAGGCACCAGGCACTCAGGTGGTGCTCATACATACACAGGTAAAAATAACTCGGGAGTACTGAGAAACTGTTTACAGGGTAAAGAATTTGTTCAGCCTGTTGGTGAAGCTGGAAACACTGTAATTTAAATGGGTGTCCCGTAAAGATCTGGACATGGTGGCACACACCTGTAATCCCAGTACTTAGAAACAGAAGGGTCAAGAGTTCCAAGCCAGCCTCCACCTACCTGAGACATGAGACCCTATCTCAAAATAGAGAGACGATGATTTTCTTCAAAGAGGATAAAGATAAGAGTGTAGCCTATCCTTAGGAAGTGAAGAGGGTTTGATTCCTAGCTAGCTCCCACGTGGTGACCCACGACCTATGTAACTCCAGACTCCGGCAGGGCATTCAGTGTCCTCCTCTGACCTTCCAGGTACCAGGTGTGCACACGATGCACAGACATCCATGCAGGTAAAACATTCACACACTCATTTAAAGTCCAGGTACGGCGGTGCATAACTCTACTACTCTGGAGGCAAAGACAGCCAGATATGTTAGCTTAAGACCGGCGTGATCCGCATATCAATTTGAGACCAGCAAACTCCACTCAGTAAGACTTTGTCTTAAAAAACAACTTTTTAAATCAATTAAAAACTTTAAAAATATTTTTCCCCTGTGATAGGATGCTAAAGTGTAGCTGTTCACAGCTGATGGATTCTGGGGGTGGGGATGGGGAAGGACTCAGTTTTCTTTAAGGGGCAGGCAGCCCACTAGAAGATGGACACGCTCCAGTGAATATATGGGCAACACAAGTTGGACTTGGTATTTTTTTTTCTCTTTTTTTTTCTTCTTTTTTGGGAGGTAAGGTGGGAGGACAGTAGTAAGGGTGAAAGGTGAACCAGAGAGGACTGGGAAATGAATGGGATTGGGATGCATTATGTTAAATTTCCAAACAATCAGTAAAAATATTTTCCTCCTTTCTGGCCCAAAATAATATGTTCTGACACAGTTTAACAGTTAAAATACAGGAAATAATCTTTTCTCCCCAGCTTGAAAATAAGGAACTTCGAGAATTACTGTCCATCAGCAGTGAGTCTCTCCAGGTTGGAAAAGAAAGCTCTGTGGCTCCCGAGGCTCAGACCATCAGGTAACTGGACTTCTAAGCGCTGGCTGCAGCCGGCTGCCCGTCATGGAGAGAAGCAGTTACCTCTGCTCTCAGAAGTGTCCGTCCAAGAGTCTTGCCACAGACTGATTTAGTGTTGATTGGAGGTATGGGGTGGCAGTTTAGAATTGCCACTTGATATTCATTGTCCACTAAAGAGTTTGGGGTGTGTTAGTAAAACTAGACAAGTCTCCCATTGCTGTGACAGAGACCATGTGTGTCACTCTGGGACCGGAATCTATAAACTGTGGTCTGCAATTTGATGTTGTTTTTTTCACAGCTTGGAAACGCTGAACACTTTTATTATAAACCATGGTTTTATTTTATATAGGAATATAAGAATCCCTTCTAAGAATTTTTAAAAGATTTAACTTTTTAAAAATACATATTTGGTGTCAACCTGGAAATTTTTTTTTCTTCCACTTATAAAAGTAAGATGATTTCACAGAAACGATTGGCAGATTCTCTGAGTGACATCACTCATCTGTGGGGTTTTGATCCTCTCCGGTGCTAGGAGTCGGCACTTTGTGGTCAGGTGTCTTTGCTCTTAATTTGAGAGAATCTATTACTAGTCCCCAGGAAATATGCTTGAAAACAAGGAAACTGGGTTAGGCTTGTTCCTCCTCCTCCCCTCAAGGATCCACAGTCCTTGAGAGAGTGCTGAGGAACTTGGACCTGCCCTGTCATGTACAGGGAGCTATTAAATGTCCGTGACTGTACATGTACATTTGACTTAAATGCCAAAAGTAGCTCTCAGCTATCTGAGTAGTAGTCAGTTTTCCATTATGTCTGCCTGGGGAATCTTCAGCTTAGGTAGTTGCCTCGTATGAAGAACATGTATATATCTCACAGGTTTCCCACCTCCTGGCTCCTAGGCACTTTAATTGACACCTAGCTGTGCCTCACAGAGCACCATCGCCCAGATGGTTTATACTGGCAGCAGTGCTTGGCTGTCTTTACACCTACTGGGTTTTCACATGGAAGCATTCTTATTACTCACAGAAAGTTACCACATTCCTAAGGCCCTGCAGGCAATCAAGAACAATCCTGAGGTCCTAATAGCTCTCCGCCAACTCCTTCCCGTCTTAGTTTACTCATATTTCAGATTTATAAATAACCCCTTTTATACTGTTTGCCCAGATGGACTTTGATTTTCATTTACCATGTTAACTTTCACTCCAGCTGCTCCCCTAGAAGTATCCCCTAAGTGCCCCAAGTGTACTCCACAAGCCCATTCAGGGGTGGGTGCCCTCTCCCACTTGTCAGCTGTCCAAACATGTCTCGTCGACAGCGACAGTGACAGCATTATTAGACAGTCTATTTCAGCAGTGAGCACAGAGTCCCTGTATCTGCCTTGTGTTCCCTTAGCACTCGCTGCAAAGTTCTTTACATCCAGCTTCCAGAAGAACCCCTTCATTTCAGTCCTGAGGGCAGAGCAGGCTTTCGGTGCCCTGTGTCATGAACTCTGCCTGGTATTGATGCTGTGAAGGTATACAGAGCTAGCACACTGAGTGGAGAAAGAGTGTTTTACACTTTGTGTGAAGATGTTAATATCTCTTGCAGTGGATGGACGCGTTTAGTGTATAAAATGTTAGTATGAAATTATCTTTACTAATAAAAATCTCTTTTTGAGAAGGTTTGCTAATTTTACTGAGTAATGAGTCTAATTACGTTTAGCTGGGCAATGGCAGTGCACACCTGTGATCCCAGCACTTAGAAGGCAGGAGCAGGCAGATCTCTGAGTCTGAAGCCACGCTGGTTACAGAGTGAGTTCCAGGAGACTACGCAAGGAGACCCTGTCTGGAAAACAAGCAAAAAGAAGTGTAGTTCGTTTTTTTTTTTTTTCACATATTCATATACATAGCAACCTTGCCAAGTGATCATGGCATACATGTCATAAGCGGTTTGCAGTTAGCACCGAATGTTCAGCAGTGTAAACCTGCAAAAAGCGCATTAACTCCATTGCTCAAGTACTGTGTGCATAATTTACCGCTGAATCTTTATTTCCATGTTCCTTAAATGACTCACCGGCTGAAATAGAAATGTATGGGTGGAGTCTGGAGTTTATATTTTTAATAATGATCCCAGAAAGTGACAGTACTAGTTTAAGAATCTGTCTGTCAGGGCTAGCGAGATTGCTCAGCAGGTCTGAGTGCTTACCATGGAGCTGGAGGGCCTGAGTTCAATTCCCCAGAACCCACATGGAGAGAACAACTCCTGCAAATTACCTTCCGACATCCAATACACAAACAAAATATGTGTGATGTTTTGTGCAAAGTATTTCACTAGGAGTTATGAGTTTTAAAAAAAGCAGACTTTAAGAAGAGCAGAATGGTAAAGAGCAGAATGTTGAGAGCAGTGAGGCTCTAGCAGAGCTCTTGCCCTGTATGCTGCCTGCCTGATACTCAGCGGCAGAGAAACTGGGCGTGCCGGCACATGTTTTAATCCCAGAGTTTGGAGCAGAAGCAGGAAAAGCAGAAAGCCCAGGTCATCCTTGGCTACACTGTAAGTGTAAAACCAGCTGGGGCTACAAGACACCCCCTCTCAAAAAACTAAACAAAATGTTGTGCAGATAATTAGGATACAGTGTGACAAATCTGACGTAAGTACAGGGCACAGCACAGAAAGGGATGTTTAAATTTGAGAATCCAAAAGTTGCTGGGGTCAGGCACTGTAGCACATGCCTTTAATCCCAGCTCTCATGGAAGACACTGGCGGATCTCTGTGAGTTCCAGGCCAGCCTGGTCTACAGTGTGGATGTCAGGACAACCAGGACTATTACACAAAGAAACCATGTCTCAAAAGTTGATGGAGTTGGGGGAGGAAGGGTGCTAGGAGGAGACCTAGAAAATAGCCGCAGAAGTGAAGTCCTGGTGGTTCTACAATGGTTACTGCCTTGTACTGACACAGATCTCACTTCAGTACTTTACAGATCCACACATACTAAAAGGTTCTGATTTGTCCAAACTGGAGCCAAGAATCACACTCCTGGAACTCTTGAACACATTTAAAAGTACACTATAGCTGTCTCATTACAGATCTCATTACAGATGATTGTGAGCCATGTGGTTGCTGGGATTTGAACTCAGGAGCTCTGGACCTCTGGAAGAGCACTCAGTGCTCTTAACCACTGAGCCATATCTCCAGGCCTTGAACATATTTCTTAAGCACCAAGTTAAGGTGCCTTTGAATATCATATACTGTGTGGAGTTCATGGATATTGATCGACAAAGTCAATCAACAGATAATTAGCTAGGCACGAAACACACTATATATAGCCTGTGTATTGTGAAGTGCCATGAATTCTGTTTAATACAGACAGCTAATGAGAATGTGTTGCTGATGTCTCCTAGAATGTTGGGTCTGTGAATGGCCCTCAGTATGGAGGTGAAAGGGTGCATTTCTGCACGGGGTGCCATCTTCCCATGTTGGCTTTCATCTTTGATGGTGTTGTCTCGTGGATTACTGCCGTATCAGATGCCATGCCCATGCAGAAGACAGGCAAAAATAGAAAACTGCCTGCCCTGCAGACACATGGGGAAAGCAGATGTTTCCAGGAATTCTAAGTGGAGTTCTCTCCTGTGTGCCTCACTTAGTAAATAGACATGTCTAATTGCAAAGGACTTAGGTATGCAACCGTGCCAAGTAAAATCAGTATTCTCGTAGCAAAGAGAAATACTACTGAGAAAACAGTAAAGCCAGATTGTTACAGTAAGCCATTTTACCTCAGATATACTTTGTAACCATTAAAATTATTAGCTGCAGGGATGTTTGTTAAGTCACCAAAAAAATGAGCTGAGTGACATTGTTTACTGACTTCTTTACTGACTTCTCCGTGTCCTACCCCTACGTGGGTAAAGTTTCCCTGCCTAATGTGACAGAGCCTCCCTCTCTTCTAAAGAATCTGGAAGTTAAGTACCAGTTACATGGTTTCCAGTCACCTTTGCAGAGAAGGAAAATTCAGCTGCATTGAATTTCAAAGTTAGTGGTACGGCAGAGCAGGGAACCACACAGAAACCTCTGAACCCGGGGAGCAGCAACCCTAGTTGCTACCTTCGGCTCCATAGAGGAGCAGCAAATTGATTGAAGTGCTAGCAAGCAGCTGTGGAAGCTTCAGTGTATGCCGTGGAGACTGGAGTCTTCACTGCAAACATCCCTATAGCATTAGACACAGACCTCTAAGTCTCGTTTCCTGGCTGCCCAAGAGATATACTTTTGAGAAATACTTTTTTTTTCTTTTTTTTCAGAGCTGGGGACTGAACCCAGGGCCTTGCGCTTGCTACCACTGAGCTAAATCCCCAACCCCGAGAAATACTTTTTAATAAAATTAATAAAATCGTTGTTGTTGAAATTACCCTGAATTGCCTATATCTAATAAATCTGATCAGGAACAATTTTTTAAACAATCATGCACATATAAATGTTATCAGTACTTTATTTTCGCACTTAAATTGTATGTAATATTGGACATTTATAAAAGGTTAAGATGACAATGCAGACCCATTAGCATGCATTCGTTACCTAATTTAAGAACTAAATCATGCCTAGCAAGCGCAAGGCCCTGGGTTCGGTTCCCAGCTCCGAAAAAAAGAAAAAGAAAAAAAAAAAAAAAAAAAGAACTAAATCATTACCAGTGCTGGGACAAATGCTCACCTACCATACACAATGGTTCAATCCCCAGGAACCACAAAAGCAAAACCAGAATATTACCACTGCTAGGCAGGGCCACCTTGCACACTTTTAATCCCAGCACTCTGTTTGGAGTTAGCAGCAGGAAGATCTCTATGAGTTCAGATACCAGCCTGGTCTACATACTGAGTCCTGGAACAGTTAGGGTTGTACAGTGAGGCCCTGTCTCAAATAATAAAACAAAACAAAAAACCACACACACTATAATTTTTAAACCAATGCCCTTTAAAAACAACAGCAGCAACTGGGATATGAAGTAACCCCAGCAGTAGAGAGGCAGGGGCCGGGAGATCTCTGAGTTCAAGGCCAACCTAGTCTAGAATGAATGAGGGAAGTAGCGCTCTGGGGTTTTTTTTCTGTCCTAAATTGTTTACTGGATATGAATTTTACAAATATTACGTGTATTACGGTAACGGCGGAGCTGGAGAGTATTGCGCCTTCTCCAGGCTGCAGGGGGGGGGGGGGGGGGGGGGGATCCACCAATAGTGTGGTGGAACTTGTGGCCCTTTCCAAAGCTATGGCTCTTGCAGCCAGCAGATGTCAGCCCAGGCCCTCTGTGCTTGTGGACTGGTTTGGTGATCCACTGGGTGTCAGGATTTCTTCTGATAGCTTTATGGAATGGATCAATGAGGGTAACCTCAAAATATTTTTTTTTTTTGGTTCTTTTTTTCGGAGCTGGGGACCGAACCCAGGGCCTTGCGCTTCCTAGGTAAGTGCTCTACCACTGAGCTAAATCCCCAGCCCCTCAAAATATTTTTATGTGGAATCTTCACCAACCCGGTAGGAATTCAGGACTCTTACAACCCCACAATGGCGCCCAGCTCTCTCCTCAGCAACAGACTGAAGGCTCCGGGCAAATTTCAGCTGGTTAACACCGTGTTGGACAGGCTTGCCGTAAGTTGCACCCTTAGGAACCGGATGTTTGCGACCACCACGGCATGAATCCTGTAAATGACATAACCATGCTTACCCCTGTATCCCAGCCATGGCGCTTTATCAAGCTGGGTGGGGCAGGGAGCCCTGTGCTGCACAGAGAGCTGGCCGCGTTGCCAGCAGCGGACCCTCAGAAGAAAACACACCACATCGGACTGCTGCTTCTTCCTGGATGTATTTGTATGCACCCATCTTGGCTCATGTGACGACTGCCACCAAAGGAATGGACGGTGCTCGGTTTTTAATCCTGCTTTTATTTACCCTACGGGCCCAAGGGAAGAGTCCACACTTCTCAACGAAAGCACTTTCTAAGCAGATATTTGAGGATGGTGTGAATAAAACTTTCCTGCCTTCACCAGTGCTCCTCTCTTTAAAAAAAAAAAAAAAGATCCTTTGTGTGGTCAGGCCTGGTAGGTGTGTAGTGAGATCCTATCTCAAGAAAAACTATTTTGTGGGCTGGAGAGATGGCTCAGTGGTTAAGAGCACTGACTGCTCTTCCAGAGGTCCTGAGTTCAAATCCCAGCAACCACATGGTGGCTCACAACCATCTGTAATGAGATCTGGTGCCCTCTTCTGCTGTGTCTGAAGAGAGTGACAGTGTACTTATATAATAAATAAGTAAGTCTTAGAGGGGTTGGGGATTTAGCTCAGTGGTAGAGCGCTTGCCTAGGAAGCGCAAGGCCCTGGGTTCGGTCCCCAGCTCCGAAAAAAAGAACTAAAAAAAAAAAAAAAAGTAAGTCTTAGAAAAAAAAGAAAAAGAAAAACTGTTTTGAATGTACGTGTACAGATTCATGTGAGGGCAGCAGGCACTTGTGTGCCATGGTGCACGTGTAGAGGTCAGGGGCGTCCATGTCTTCTACCTTGTTAGCTGCAAAGAGTTGTTTTCTTCTGTATATACCAGGCTATCTCATGAGCTCCCAGAGTTTCTCCTGTCTCCACCTCCCAGCTCACCCCAGGACAGCTGGGTCCCAGCTGTGTTGATACCTCATCTGGCTTTACATGCAGGTTCTGAGGATTCAAAATCAAGTCCTCACACTAGTGTGGCAAGCACTTTACTCTCTGCCTGCTCCTCTCTAAGTGGCTTTCTGGGACTTTGTGAGATCCCTGCCTGGAGGGACTCCCAGAAGCTGAGGCTTTTCCCCTAACTCCAGTAACAACTCATTGTAGCTCCTCAATACAGTTGAAAGACTCAGGAAAAACAAGAATTATGAAGGCCCTAGCCATACAACAAACCATACTAAAAGTAAGTAGGAATATGCTAATGTTCAAAATGCATAGATTTCTACATAAACTGGTAACAATCACTTATTTTCATTACAATTATGCACTTTACATAATCGTATGTGCTATGCTTTTATAGGACCAGCACTGTGGGTTTGTCTACACCAGTGTCACCATAAAGGCATGACCAATGCACCTCCCTACAAATTCACTACCCTGTGACATCACTAGGCACTAGAATTGTTCAGCTCCATTATAACACAGAACCACCTTCCTATGTGTGGCATAACACAGATCGAAGGGCACTGCGTGGTATGGAAGTATATATAATCTGTATCATCAAGAGGACATATCAGACAAAACAATTGGGGGACATTGACAAAATAGATGACTGACATTCATCAAGGGACTAAGGACAGGGCTGGTGATGTCACTCAGCTGTTGAGAGAATATTCTGCTCTTGCAGAGGACTCAAGTTTGATCCCCAATACTTCAGCTCACAATCAATTGTAATTCTATATTTAAGGACTCTGACACCTCTGGCCTCCTTGAACACCCACACTCATGTGCAGAGCACATGTAAAGACACCCTCATACACACATATAGAAATGAAACACATCCAAAAAAATAAAGACAGAAATGGAAGAGATTGAAGAACTACCATGAGGACTGTAGATAAAAGCAATGGACAATCCTAAATGTGCTCCTGAGAAAGAAAACAGCCATAAGTGAAAAGACTGACTTTGTAGTTGATTTGTATTATTATGTCAAGGCTAATTACCCAATTTTGAAAAATGTCCTTTTGTTATGTAAAGGTACATAGTAGACTCTGGTTGAAGTGTTTCTGGAACTTCTGTAAGACCTCGACTCTCGGTCAGTGGTACTTACTTTGAGACATCCCACCCCCACCCCCCAGTGAGACACCAAGATACAGATTGATGCAAAAGCGAGAGGTTTATTTTCCGGTGGCTCATCAGGGTCAACCTTCAATTAGTCCTTCAAGTCAAGTGACTAGAAGACAACCTGAACAGCTATTACAAAGCAGTTTTTATACTTTTTAGGGGCACAGGTTACCTCAGCAAGGTTACAGTTCAAACTTATTGGCTAAGCATATTGACCTTTAAATCTATTGGCTAGCAAGCGTCAGTACATTCTGAGAATTTTCTGCTCAAGAATGCTCCTGTGTGTGGAGAATGGAACTTGGCCTAGCCTTGACCCCAGGTGGGTGGGTGCAAGGCTGACTAGAGCCCCTAGGGTCCTTCACTTCCTATTCTTATAACTAAGTCTTCTGTAAGTGTAAAATTATCTCAGAACAAATCCATCCCTGATGTCTGATGAGGCTTAGCATAGCTCCCAGGGTTTACTTCCTATAGTGTTTAGTTTTTAAAATGCACATTCAAGCACTCCCTCCATTTTCCCTGTTTGACTTTTTCTTATTAATGCATATAAATTGATAATATATCCATGATGCAGCTACATTCTTTTGCACATGACTACTCTCCTAATTTATTGGTCTTAAAAAATATTTTTTAATTTTTGTATTGATTCTTTGTGAATTTCACAATCCCATTCATCTCCCTGTCCTTTTATATCCACCCTCTGCCTTTGCAACCTCCCCAACAGAGGAAAATAAGATTTAAAAAGAATCTTGTAGAAGCTGTGGTGTGTCATGGTGTGTCCCTCGATATACCCTTTTATCCACACATCTCTACTTGCAAATGTCCATTGCAGGGAGTCATTGTTGTGGTTTGAGGCCTCTGGCTTCTGCTACACTATCTGTACTAGATCTTCACAGAGAGACTTGGAGATCCTGAAGCTTTGGATTGCAAGACCTGCCCCTTCACATGGCTCCAGCAAATCATAGATGGGGTAGATGTTGGGGTGGGCCTGGGAGGTAGCTGATTTGATCAGCCCACCAGCTCACCTGTGCTCACATCATGAGGGGAAACTTGCAGCCAGCAACCAGAGCCAGATCTACTGTGCTGCCTAGGTGAAATGAGGACAGTTCTCCCACTCTCATGACCTTGGATCCAGCTCACCCTCCTACCACAGGGAAAGTGGAGGAACAGATCCCTCGCCCATGCCACCCTACAGAGAACGAGGGAGGGCCAGTTCTCCCAAGTTCACCCAAACCCCTATCTCCAGGATCAACTCCTCTGTGTTGGCCAAGCAAGGGGAGGGGCTGGCTCAGCACAGTGTTTTAGGCAGCAGTCCAGAACAGGGACATCTGCATGACCAGTGGAGGTAACAAGGGCCTGGAATATCAATACAGACCCAGCTACCGTAGGACCACGCACCCAGACATGGCCCCCAGTAGCAGTCTAGACCTAAATGTCCCCATAGTCGCAGGTGGCAGTACAGGCCACTCAGGTCAGCATGCCCCCCTCAGCATCACAGCCATCATATCCACTTGGTCTCAGGTGGCAGCTCTGACCACACACATCCACTTTGCTCTTTGATGGTAACTCTGGCCACATGGTGTGGTAGAACCAATTTAAGCTTATCCCTGACTAGCTTACAAACAACTGAGACTATGGTTATTTGATTTGACTTTGACAATTACTGGGGGTAACCCATAGTCTACTATTCTAACTGCTGGCCTGGCTACCTCCCCAGCAGTGTATCCCAGATAATTGCAGTTTCTCCTGGCTTGTTATGGTCCACCTCCTCTCCTGGAGCCTTCTCCTCTCTTTCCTCTCACTTATCCAACCCCAACCAAGTAACTTAAAACCTACTGACCTCTAATCCCTCGGTAATTGTTGCCAGTTTTATTTAACCAGTAGCTTTAAATCCAGAAACACAGTTTACACAACAAAAGCCTGTAACCCTGTGAATTCACTCCGAGGCTTAGGCCTTTGAGTGCAGAATTTAGCATTACAACACATAGCAACCGACAAACCTCAACAACTCCCCTTTTTTGTCTAACTAAAAAGGCTCTTTCTCTTACAGTAATCAACAACAGGCTGGAGAGATGGCTCAGCCATAAAGGTTAGGCTCACAACCAAAATAAACAGCATACAGTAGGGAGAATTATGAAATTATTATGAAAATTATTAGATAAAAGTTACATTTAAAAAGTCCAGTCTTGAGGCGGAGTCAGTGGCATGAGGAGCCATGGGTCAGCCCGTCAAGGTTTTATAGCTCTTTAAAACACTACACAGGACCAGACAACAAGTTTTTAAAAAACGGTAAGAGAGCATTAGAAGCAGCCAGAGTAAAGATAAATGAAGAATTCGAACAACATAAAAATGAGACATCTCCAGAGAAAATAAAAGAGATGCTGAAAATAGGTTCTGATGTTGAATTATTGCTCAGAACATCTGTTATTCAAGGAATTTACACTGGCCACGACACACTGCAACTGGTCCCCAGGAAAGATCTTCTTACAGAAAATGTGCCGTACTGTGATGTGCCAACCCAGAAGCAGTAAGGCTTCCAGGATAAAACCCGCCTCTGCTCCTTCTCACTTTAAATATATACCTGGCAAAGGTCCTGGAAAAAAAGAAGAAAAAAAAAAGTCCAGTCTTTTTGGCAACTCAGAAGAAAGTATCTATCCTATCCTTGTGAGTTCAGAGTTCCGTGTCTAAATCAATCTCTATCTAATTTGAATTACTCATCCTAAAAATACCTTCTTAGACCTAGAATATCTTCTTAAATCCTAAACAACATAAGTTTATAGTAATAATACAACTATCTAGTCTTCAACCCCATCAGAGACACAAGGAATAATTATTGTCTGAGTATACAGGAAGTACAGGGACACATCTTCCAAAAATCATAGAAATGGCAGAGGCAGCTGACTGCCTGGACAGTCCCCAATATTCTCTATGACATTGGAGCATCTATCGTCAGCCTTCTGGCCCAGAGTATCTGACAGACCTTATGTCGACTATCCTGCAATCATTTGTTCTCTCTAGACAGCATTCTGTCTGCAGATAAAGTTAGGGCTGCTTGCACGTGTGTCTGTATCTGAGTGTGTCTGTCTGTCTATGTATGTGTGTCTGTCTGCCTGTCTATGTGTGTTTGTGTGTGTGTCTGTGCCTGTCTGTCTGTCTGTCGGGGGATGGGAGGAGGGCATGCGTGCACTGTGGCTACCTTGCCACAGTTGAAACAAGTCGTATGGAAGTCTTTCAATGCTCATCTTCTTCCAAGTCAAATGAGGTGCTGCCAGGAGCTGACATGTCTTAATGTCAAAAAAGATCTTAAATTAATAAAATTATGTTAAAATGCTATATTCCGTGAGTGTCTGAGATATTTGAAGACTATTGATCTATTCATAGCATATCTGAATAAGCAAACGTTGCCTGTCTCTAGTCACCTATCTCAACGCAAGATGTATATCTATGATAACCCAGACTAGAATCTAACATGACCATGAGTTTGATTGACTGTTAACTTGCATTACTTAATTATCCCAAACAGTTTTTAGTAGCAGCTATTAAAAGGACTGGGACTAAACCTTGTATTTTTAAACGAATTGCATAGGCACAATGCCTAGCTAAGAGTTCAAAATTAATCCTAAATTTTGTATCAATGTACAAACATTTATACCAATGAAAACCTTACACCTATATCAATATACAAAATTCTGTACCAGTGTAACAAACTATAACCTCAATTCTACATCAAAACATAAAGATCTCTGCCAAAGTGAGATTATGGCTATAAAATATTTTTTGGTTTAATAGTAGATTCAATAATCTACCCATTTGTCTAATTTCATATAATATTTCTGTATCCCCCATTTTTCTTCTCAACTCTGCTTCTTTTATCTAAGAAAGAAAGATAGAGAGGAGGAAAGGAAAGATAGAAATCCCTGAGTCTAAGCTCCCTATTTAGTTTCCTCCCTGTCCAAGACCATAATTATTTGTAAATCCTTTTCTTAAAATGGCAACACATTCGTAATTTGTAAAATGACCAAAACTATCCACCCCAAGTTAAGGGACTGGAATGACACTATCCAGAATGGTCAGAAGAGGGTTTGGATCCCTTGGGACTAGAATTACAGACTATTGTGAGCCTCCATGTAGGTGCTAGGAATTGAATCTGGGTCCTATGGAAGAGCAGCCAGTTCTCTTAACCATTGAGTGGTCTCTCTAACCCTGATTTTTTTTAACTCTTTGAGACAGAGCCTCACAGCCCAGGTTGTCCTTGCCTTTTCGATGTAGTTCAGGCTGGTCTTAAACTCATAATCCTCCTGCCTCATTCATTCAAGTATTGGGATTACAGTGGTGTAACATAGAGCCCTCCCCCATCTTATGCTGCTTCATCATGAGTGGAATTTTCAAAATTTATCAAATTTATCACTAGAAAGAAAAGGTGATGCAAAGTGGGCAGAGGTGCTTGTCCAAAAGTTGCCCTCCAGGGCTGGAGAGATAGCTCAGTGGTTAAGAACACTGGCTGCTCTTCCAGAGGTCTCAAGCTCAATTCCCAGCAACCACATGGTAGCTTACAAGCATCTGTAATAGGATCTGAAGGCCTTTTCTTGTGTGCATGAAGACAGCTACAGTGTACTCATAAAATAAATAAAAATAAACAAATCTTTAAAAAACAAGTTGTCCTCCAAACTATACACAGACAGTCCCAGCACCCACATAGAGGCTCACAACCGTCTAACTCCTGTTCTAAGACATCAAAGACCCTCTTCTTGCCTCCACTGGACTCTGTTCCTACGTGGCAAACAGATACAGATGTAGGCAAAACACCTACAGAGATAATATAAAAATAGAGCCTAAAAAAGTTTACTGAAAAAATAAAAAAGATTTAAAAGAATCACTTTATCAGGAAATGTTCAGAAAATATTTGTCTATTTATTTTGCAAAATTTTGACTTCCTATATACATACAGATGACACATAATAAAAAAATCTATGTGTAGACATGTTTAAATGACCAGTCTAATACATTTTTTAAATTGTAGCTGGGTTTGGGGTATGACTGTAGTTCCAGGTACTTGGGGATAAAAACCTACAGGGTTTCTCTGTGTAGCCCTGGCTGTCCTGGAACTTGCTCTATAGACCAAGCTGGCCTCAAACTCAGAGATGTGCCTGTCTCTGCCTCCCAAGTACTGGCTTGTGCACCAGCAAGGCCGGCATTATGTTAAAATATGTTTAGATGACCTGTTTAATAAACAATATATCTTAAATTGTAGCTGGGTTTGCTACAATGGCTGTAGTCCTAGATACTTGGGAAGCTTAGTCAGGATAGTCTTGGAGCTCACAAGCTCAAGGTCACTCCTGGCCACAAGATAAGACTTTGCCTCAAAGAGAAGAAGCAGGGGACTGGAGTGAAGATTAGGAGCACCCACTGCTATTGGAGAGAACCCAGTTTCAGTTCCCAGTACCTTTACTGTCTCAATCATTGTCCTACTGCTGTGAAGACACACACACACACACACACACACACACACACACACACACACACACACAGAGACAGAGACAGAGAGAGACAGAGAGAGAGAGAGACTTAAAGCTGCATGTAACTCCAGTTCCAATGGATGCAGTGCCCTCATCTGACTTACACAGGCACCTGCAAACAGTAGTTCATATAAACTCATAGAGGTACAGAAACACATAAACACAGAAATAAACAGAAACATCCTTTCTAGCATCCACATAGTGGCTCACAAACATGTAACTCCAGTTTCAGATTAAAGGCACACTCCTTTAATCTCGGCACTGGGAGGCAGAGGCAAGCAGATCTCTGATAGTTCAAGATCACTCATACAAATAATAAATGTATATAAAAATTCTAGACCGGCAAGGTAGTACATCCCTGTAAGGCCAAGGAAGCTGATGAAATAAGGTCATGATTTTGAGGCCAACCTGGGATACATAGCAAAACAAAACCAAAATAATCCAGATAATTAAAGTATCATGTCATAACAAAAACTGGCAACTCATTTATTTGTTTCTTTTTCTTTTCTTTTCTTTTCTTTTTTTTTTTTTTTTTTAGACAGGGTTTCTCTTTGTAGCCCTGGTTGTCACTCTGTAGACAAGAGCTGGCCTAGAACTCGGAGAACTGCCTGTCTCTGCTTCTTAAGTACTGGATGAAAGGTGTGCACCACCACCACCTGGTGACATAATTACTTACAGATCATCTGTAAATAAATCACAATAAACACAATCAGTACAATCTTACACTCATTAAAACGTGAATGTGTATTATTTACTGATTATGAACGTCACTGATGTGATTGTTATAGATACAGTCATCAAACACACCAAGAGCTTTGTGCCAGAGTTCATAAAGATAGGCAATAAACAAATTCATAAGTATATTAATTTCGAATAGCAATACCTTCCGTGACGACAGTAAATAATGTAAAAGTGGTGTTAAAAAACTGGAGCCATGGGGTTGAGGATTTAGCTTAGTGGTAGAGCGCTTGCCTAGCAACCGCAAGGCCCTGGGTTCGGTCCCCAGCTCCGAAAAAAAGAAAAAAAAAAAAAAAACAACAACAACAAAAAAAACTGGAGCCATTGGCAACTGAGCTGAATCCTGGATGATGCCAACAGGCCAGGTAGATGATGACAGAGTGAAGTTTCCCAGGCCAGACAACAACAAATCCATGGGTTTTGAAGCAGGAATAAACTTGCAGTGTTGGAAGGGCCAAATGGTGGCAGAACCAAATCACAATGAGCAATGGGCCTAGAGAATCAGATGGGGCATTTGTCATGTAGAGTCCTTAGACCGCTGCAGAAGAGTTTGCACTTTATTCTAAGTACAGCTGACTTTTGTCAGGAGCTAAGTAAGAGGAGTGAAATTAAAAATTATGTTAGGGCTATGTGTGGTGGTGCAGGCCTTTAACCCCAGCACTCCAGAGGCAGAGGCAGGCATGCACATGCTCGAGCACACTCACACACAAGACAGACAGGTAAGTATTTTGCCCCATGCTCCTCTCAGGTTCCTTGGCTCTCTGAGCTATGACCTCATAGTGACTGCTTAAAACAGCTAACCGTTTTACACATTTATATAACCCCTTCCTCCAAGTTCAATGCTGGGGTTTTTTTTCCCCTTCTCTCTCCTACACTGTTACTTATATTATAATTTTTATTTTTTGAGACATAATCTCATTTTGTAGCCCTGGGTATTTATGTTGCCAAAGCTGACCTTGAATTCCTGATCCTTCTGCTTCAACCTCCCTAGTGGTAGGATTACAGATGTGTACCACACCCTTAGTCTCAATTTGTTTAGTGGAAATTTTGCTCTGGTATATGCTCCTGGTCTGATACTATGGGTGTGGACCTCTTTCCCATCCTCTATACCCAGAGTTTCACCAAAAAACAAAAACAAAAACAAAAACAAAAACAAAAAACGACAAAAAACCTTCACTTTTTAACTTTCCCACATAAGAACAGTATAATATCACAGCAAAACAACCTTAAAAAGTTGAGTAAATTTAAATTCATGTAAAATAAATAAATAGATAAATAATAGGTTCCCCACTGGCCCAATTTTTTTTTATTTGATGGAATACAGACCTAGAAAAAAAACAAAACACCTGTGTACCATTACTCAAAACCTCCAAAAACCAGAGTGATGGCATTCACCTTTAATCAGAGCACCTGGAGGCAGAAGTGAGTGGATTTTGTAAATTCGAGGTTAGACTGCCCTAGGTCAGCCAGAGCTGCACATATACTCCTGTCTCAAAACAAACAAACAAATAAACAACGACAGTAACTCACTGCCTATAGGGACTGAATGAGTGGCTCAGCAGTTCAAAGCACTCGCTGGACTCAGGTTTTGCCTACGAGGTCTGTACCTCCAGCTGCAGGAAATGTGACACACTTTCTAGCCCTCTTTGGGCAGCAAGCACGCACTTCGTTCAAAACCATACATGCAGGCAAAGCACCAACACATAAAATGCTTGTTTTTTTTAATTTATAAAAATTAAAATAAATTTAATTTGGGGGGGGGGGGGATGAGAATCTTCCATGCATGTAAGGGATTTGGTTGGGAATGCATTTGGTTCTTGCAAAGCTCGTTTCCGATTCCAAAGCTAAGGTGAATATTGATATTTACAGAGACAAAAAAGCATAGGGCCATAATAAGTTTCACTGTTAGTTTCTGAGAACATAAAAATAAGTCTGGGGGCTGGAGAGATGGCTCAGTGGTTAAGAGGTCCTGAGTTCAATTCCCAGTAACCACATGGTGGCTCACAACCATCTGTAATGGGATCTGATGCCCTCTTTTGGTGTGTCTGAGGACAGCTACAGTGTACTCATATACATAAAATAAGTAAATTAAAAAAAATAAGTCCAATAAAAAAGCAAAAGTAATTAATCAATTTTTTCCTGAGTTGATCCTTTTAATATTTTTTAAGATTTATTTATTTATTATATATATGAGTACAGTGTAGCTGTCTTCAGACACAGCAGAAGAGGGCACCGAATCACACTACAGATGGTTGTGAAACACCCTGTGGTTGCTGGGATTTGAACTCAGGACCTCTGGAAGAGCAGTCAGTGCTCTTAACCACTGAGTCATCACTCCAGCCCCTGAGTTGGTCCTTAAATAGGCTAAATATCTCCCCAAATCTATGAGTACTCCATTGTATAGATGATTTTCCAAGTTTCATTTTTAATTAATAATGTTTTAAAAATAATAAAAAGATTTCTACTTTTTCGGCTTTTGATTTGGCTTCAAAATTCATCTTAAAAAAAGTCATTATCTGGCATATGCCTTTAATCCCAGTACTCAGGAGGAAGAGGTAAATGGATTTCTGAGTTCAAGGCCAGCCTGGTCTACAGAGCTAGTTCTAGGACAGCCAGGACTGCACAAAGAAAACCTGTATCAAAAAATAAATGAACAGGGGCTGGAGAGATGGCTCAGAGGTTAAGAGCACTTCCAGAGGTCCTGAGTTCAGTTCCCAGCAATCACGTTTACTCATAATCATCTGTAATAGGCCTCTTCTGTATGCATACATACATGCATGTAAAATGCTGTATACATAATAAATAAACAAATCATTTTTAAAAAAGACAAAATAATGTTGGCCAGGCAGAGGCAAACAGTTATGAGTTCAAGGTCAGCCTGGTCTCAACAGAGAGTTCCAGGACTAAAGCACTGTCTGCTTTTCCCAGAAGACTTGGGTTCAATTCACAGCACCCACATGTCAGCTCACGGTCATCTCTAATTCCAGTTCCAGTGGATCCAGTACCCTCTTCTTAAAATAAAAGATGCTGCTACTTGTGAGCCATAATTGTAGTAAGAATAAATAATTTATCTTTCAGATCATATTCAGTAGATTTTCCAACACAATATAGGCCAGATTAGACCAGGTTAAAAGAAGATAAAGGTAGATTTGTCAGATGCTGCTTCCAGGAGGGTTCACCAGTCCCAAAGAATGGGCCCAGGAAAATCAAGCACCCAGCTACAGCAAGGAGGGTTTATAGCTCTTATTTGAGAGGTGATGATGTGTCAGCTAGGAGCTGGGATTGTACTCATATATGGTCAAAAACTGAACCCCTGAAATGCAGAGGGGAAAGGTGATAACTTGTTAGCTAGGGAAGGGGTTGAGGGAAGGAGAGCAGGTGTGGTTTCCCAGCTTGTGCAGGGGTGAGCAAGGGTTCCAACCAAATAATAATACTATTTTATTACCTCTCTCTCTCTCTCTCTCTCTCTCTCTCTCTCTCTCTCTCTGCTTTTGTATTTTGGTGGGTTTTTAAGTTTTGGTCTTTGGTTTATGTTGGGTTTTTATTTTTGAGGTAGTCTTTCTCTGTAGAAGCTGAGACTGTCCTGAAACTTAATATGTAACCCAGGCTGTGTGCTTGGGCCTAGTGTAACTGGCATGCCTGAGCCTCTCGAGATTTGTACTATGATCTTGTGGCACAGATTCCACCCACATAGACACACACATACTTTGAGATAAGGTATTGTTCTGTAACGCAGTTCTAGCCTTGAACTTATATTCCTCCTGCCTTAGAAGCTCAAACTTATGCCTCTAGGTATAGATGTGCTAAATACGAAATTGATAAAGGAATTGGGGCATGCCCAGAATAAGGTGAAGTGACCGTTTAAGGCTTAAAGGCTCCTGTAATTCTAGAAATCACATTTTTATCTGCATGAATTATACCAAAGAACACACTGACACTATTATGTTTTACATTCCCCTTTGCTGTAATATTTCTGAATGTGTGCTCCTAGACCTAATTCTACTTTTAATCTAGTTCCACATGATCTTGCTTCTAGTACAAGAGCCCAAGGCAGTTCTTTTGTAATGATGAATAAGAATTCGTAAACTCAATGTGTGGCCAGGGAAAGGAGAAAATATCTGTATTTAAGAAATAGGCAAGTAAAACAAAACAGTTGTTTTGAAATGTTTATATCTATATGTCTCTAGTAGGACATTGGGTTTTATTAGCGTGTGTGTGTGTGTGTGTGTGTGTGTGTGTGTGTGTGTGAGAGAGAGAGAGAGAGAGAGACAGACAGACAGACAGACAGACAGACAGAGACAGAGAGTGGGAGAGTCTCAGATAATCCTTAGGCTGGCTTGAAACTAGTTATGTAGCCTTGAACTATAGGGCCTCCTATCTCTGGAGTGCTGGAATTATAAGCATTAACCAATTTCTAGGGTCTTCTCTGCTATCCAATAAATAGCTGTCCAGTGCAAGTCATTCAAGCCTTTCAAACGTGTCTAGGCCAAGTATTGTCAGGAACCAGGGATGCAAAATGAATGTCAGAAGTCCTGTCCTGAAATCACTAAGTGGTATAAACTAATAATAGAGAGAGCCACGAATGTGATACGAGTGTTTGTGCTTAGGAAAGTAAGCCATCAAAGAGGGCACTGAGGAGACATGGATGACTGGGCCAACAGCAGGAGGCCAAAAGGAAGTTTTCCAACACAAAGAGAATACTACTTCCTCATATAATTCAAGATGAGTTTCTCATAGCTGGAGATTATCTGTTGTAATATGTGCACCTGTCCTTTACTACACTTACACATTTATATTTGCTTTGTGATTGTTGATGACGTTAAGCTGGAGTTCTGAGAACTGGATCATATTCATTTTTCCTTTTCCTTTCTCTCTCCATCCTTGTGTGAACCTAGGACCACCAAGCTACATCACTAACCCTTCTCTTATTTTTTAATAAAGAATCAGAGTCAATTTATTGAGAAAAGACATGCTTCCATTAGGGGAAGCTGAGTAGAGCAAAGAGAGTAGTTAACAATTCAAACAATCTCTTATGTTTAGTTTAGTTTTTTAGAAAGGTTCTCTGTGCATAGCCCTGCCTGACTGTTCTGAAACTCATCATATAGGCCTCGCTTGCCGCTGACTGCTGAGTGTTGAGATTAAAGAGGTGTATTACTATGCTGGGCTCTTTGTCTGTCTGTCTGTCTTTTTATTTTGAGGCAAGTTCGTACTAAGTTATCCATAATGGTCTACACTTTCCCACACTTCTACTTCAGCCTCCCAAGTAGCTATGATTACAAACATATGCCACACAGCCGAGAATCTAGTTTTCTTTATTAAGGTAAACATCCCCAAGGTTGAATAAAGTGTAAAGAAATGTAATCTTTTCCACTGAAGTTTCGATAATTTTAGTCTATATTAATTATGGTAGATAAATAGGAAAACAAAGTTTATTTGATGCACAGGATATGGGAGCTGCATACAAAAAGATAGGTGATGCTTGTATACTATCTTTACTGCTCCTCCCATGTAAATATTACATACTAACAATACACAAAGGAAGAGTGCACTGGGGCATCAGGGAGGGAGTGGTGGCAACATATACCATGAATAACACAAGAGAAGTAAACAGTAGTAATCAAAGGTTATGTTTTAGGGTAGACTTGGTAGAGCGATCCCAGCACTTGAGAAGCTGAGGCAGGTTTATGACACATTCCGCACAAGTCTGGGCTACTCTTAGAGACCCTGTCAGAAGAAGGAAAAAGGGAAGGGAGAGTGGGGGTGCAAAGGAGGAAAGGGTTATTTATTACACAGATGACTTGGATCTCTGTCCAGACCAAGTGTCAACCTTCAAAGATCTTCCTTGTATTGATAAAGGGAAACTAAGAAGGGAGGAGTGAGCTGTGAAGGATCGGATATCTCTTTAATCTTAGGATTTAGGAGACAAAGCTAGGTAGGTCTCTGTGGTTTCTAAACCAGAATAATCTACATGGGAAGTTCCAGCTCCAACAAGGCCACACCTTCTACTAGTGCAACTCCCTAGGAGTTTATGGAGAACCACTTTCTTTCAAACTACCACATTCTAGTCCCTGGTCCCCAAAGGCTTGCAGCCATATGATAATGCAGAAATGCATTCGGTCCAACTTCAAAGGCCCTCATAGTCAGCCAGGACTGGTGCTACATGAAAGTAGGTGAATTTCTATGAGTTGAAGGTCAGCCTTGAATACAAAATGAGTTCCAGGACAGCCAGGGCTGTTACCCAGAGAAACCTAAGTCACCATAGTCTTTAACAGTCTTAAACTTGTTTAAAAGTCCGAAGTTCAAAGTCTCTTCTGAGATTCATGCAATCTCTTAACTGTAATCCCCAAAGCAAGACTGAGAACCAGCTTACAAACTCCAAACTTCATCGTCAAGGCTGATGTCAAAGGGCTCTTCAGATCTCAACTCCTTTCAGCTTTGTTGACTGCAACACACTCCTCTTAGCAGGTATCCATGGCTCTGGCATTCCCAAAATTGAGGCCTCCAATACACACACACACACACACACTCAGTGGGGGACAATATTCATATTTGTTACTTATTACTGTGCATGTAATTTTCTCCCCTTAGAGCCCTACCTATGTCTACAGAGGTCTGCAATTCTCTGAATAACCAATTCAAAGTATGTGTAAGGAACACATTTAGCAGGTTGTGGCAGCACACCCTTTTAATCCCAGGACTGGAGAAGCAGGGGAAGGGGAATCTCATGAGTTCTAGGCCAGCAAGATCTACATAGCAAATTCCAGTGAGTCCTGTCTCCCCACAAGGAAAGTACATTTGGATGAGAATGTTCTACTCTCCCACAAAAGCAGGAAGTAGATGGGAATGTTCTCAGGGGGGTAGCTTTTACCCCAAATGGTTAAGAGAGCCAATGAAGTTGGGCATGGTAGTCCACAACTTTAATTCCAGCAGGCAGAAGCAGGCTGATTTCTGTGAATTCTAGGCCAGCATGTGCTACAAAGTGAGTTCCAGGACAACCAGGGCTATGTAGACCCTGTCTCAAAAAACAAACAAAAATAGAAAGCCAAGTAGATAGTCCGTGAGCCTGTGTAAAGTAATTGCTTTGCTAGAAGATTATTGACAGAGCAGCCTATTAAAAGTTTGCAATGGTCAGATTTAACCATCACACTCCTCTCCTTCAGTCGGATGAATCATCCTTTTACCCTGCTTTCAGCCTTTTAAATACTCAGACTGACACACTACAAATATCTTCTGGTGACTGAAAAGGACAGTTAAAGTGATTTGGGGGAATTTTAGATTTTATTGATCATACATCCTTGCTTATTTTTGTCTGAAACAAGCAATGTAGTTTCTTGAAGACAAAAAGTCTCAATTAAGATTTACAAATTACTTTGTTAAAAACTTTTCTCTAAACCAATGAAATCCATTCTAATGTAGGAGACAGATGAAAGACCGTCCTGTGACTATAGAGAAACTGCGGTTTGAGGACTCCTGGATTATTGCTGAGGAAAGTGAAATCTTTTTCCACGACTTTCCCGGATCTGCCTTCAGCAATGTGTCTACTTCAGGTTTACTCAAGCCTCGTAGCCGAAAGTATTCAGGATCCGGAAGAGCGGAGACGCCTAAAGTCACTTTCCGCTCCGCCCCCAGCGTCGCAGCAGAGTCAGTAAACGCCGAGATTGCTTCTGGAGGACTCAGGGGCCAGAGTATAAAAGAACATAGTCACCATCTTGCGTGTGGATAAACGCTGGTCACTGGTTGGCGTCACTCAGCCCTTGCGCGCAAGCGTACTAAGAGCACGCTCCCCCACCTACCCGTGCACGCGCTCGGAGTCTGCAACTCTCGCGAGAGAAGCGAGATTTATTCCTACGTACCGGGCCGTGCTGCTTATGGCGGCGCTGGAGAGGGGGCGCTGAGCTGTTGGGGTGAGTACGACCTCAGTGTTAAATTGGGGTTAGCAACAAGCCAGGCTAAAGACAAGTGAGGAGACTTAGGTTAACGGGAGGGGCTTTTGAGTGTCAGGGTGGGCACTCTTAGAATTCCGGATAGAGGAGACCTCAGTGTGAGTTCCTACTCCAGGCTTCCTTTTTCTTCCCGGGTTCAACCGTCTCGGCCTCCGGGAAGGCCGCGGAGCCTTGGTGAGGAGTTGAGGCCGGGAGGTGCGTGTAGTGGTGGTGTTGGTGTGGTGTTGGTGACTGAAGTGGGGGGAGGGAGCGAAAATGGAGGCTCCGACCGCAGCCAAGATGGAGGCAGAGGGTGCGGGGCTCGGGCGCGAAGGCTGCCGGGAGCTGTAGTCTGTCCTCTTCCCCCTCTGCGGCTTGGCCGGGGTAAAGGGAACTACAAGTCCCGGCGGGAGGGGTGAGGGGGTGGTGGCGCGGTCCTTTGTGTGCTGCTGGAAGAGGCCGGGAAGAGAGCCTATTCTTTTTTTGGGACCTTGTCTTTCTTGGCCGTCACTGACTTTGGGGATACGACTACGACTACCAGAGCGCAGTGCGGCAGTGGCGCCTTCTTTGTGTGTGGGTTGAGACCCTGTTCCATCTAAGGAAAGTGCTTAGGGACACCTCTTTTCCCTCAGCCACGTCTGACTCTAGCGCGGCGGAATTGACACCTTTACTCACAGTCACTTATGGCTGTGTCTCCACACCTAACTGCCCCATGACATTTGAATAGGGAGTCGGGCCCTGTTCTAGGCACGTGTCTCCCACCTTTCTGTCTAAGGTAAATGGCATGTGTTAGGAGAGTTCCCTGATGCCCTCCCTCCGTGGTGCAAGCGCTGGCCTACATTGTGCAATGAATGGCTTGGCTTTGTCATGTATCTGGTGTTAGAGTCCCGGTCCGAGAGCAAATGGGAAGATTTTACCATCGAATGTTTCAACAATACGGTTCTTTTGCTTTAAAGAGTTAATCTTAGAAACACCTTTGTGGCTGGTCTCCAACTTGACTCACAGGTGAACAGGGAGTACTCCTTAACACTTTCCACTGCATAAAACAATCTGAACATTATTAGGCCACTTAGTTTCCTTGTTCTGCAACTAAAATGAGCAAAAAGATAGTGCCGTTTTGAGGGGGACAGGCAGAAAGGGATAAGAATGCTTAAAGGTCTTAAAAGTTGAATTTGGACAGTTAAATTATGTTAGGCTGCTGTGAACTTGTAATTCACAAAACTGCCAAGTCTGTTTTTCTTTTGTTTATTGAGAATGGTTATGGCTGTAAACTATGTAGTCTAGGTTAGCCTTGACTTGGCTGTCTAGCCTCCACCTCTGGACTTCTTGCTTGCTCTAACCTACTTTTTAAAAAAGGAAGTTCCAAATTATAGGATATTAATTCAAGCTACCAAAATGCTCAGTCTACCTTTTCCCCTCTTCCTTTTCTTTAATTTCTTTTTCATTTTTTGAGATAGGGTCTTACTGTTGTAGCCTTGTCTGGCTGGCCTTCGAACTAACTACAAACTAACTCTGGATCAGGCTAGCCTTGAAGTTACAGAGATCTGCTTGTCCCTGCCTCCCAAGTGCAGGATTAAAGGCACATACTACCACCATGCCTGTTGATCAACTTCCTTTTGAGGTACTAGAAGGCAAACTCATTATTAAATTGACAGGCAATATGATTATTAATGTGAATAAGAAGTAGATTATGAACATAAGCAGCCAAGCAACCATGAGTATATAAGTTATAAAATTTAGGCAGTAGTTGCCGACGCCTTTTGTCCCAACACTGCAAACCTAGCACTCAAGGCAGAGGCAGGTGGCTCTCCCAGTTCAAGGCCAACTTGGTCTGCAGAGCAAGTTCTAGGACAGTCAGGGCCACATTGAGAAACCTTGTATCAAAAAACACAACAACAAAAACTTGGATGTAATATTTGTCCTTGTTTATTTTTACTTTTAGAACTGAAATGAAAAAAGATGGTAGTAGCTTGGTTTGCAGCTGCTCTGGATGTTTACCATGAGTATTTATAGCAGCTGAGTTGAAAAGCAAAGTATTTGAAGCACAGAAGATAGGTTTTCTTTTTTCATAAAAATAACTTCTGACTTAAGAGTAACCTCTAAAGGAATGATTGTGAACTGTTTTCTTTTTCTTTCACACCCCCCACCCCAATGCAGACCCTTAGTCATTCCATTTTTATATAATAAAAACCTTAGTTTTGACCTTTTTGGAAGTATACAGTTTAATGGCATTAACTACATCCCAATGAGGGCTATACATTTTCCAACAAGGTAGGTGATATGTGGAAGTTCCTTTTGGATTCTTTTTTTTTTTTTTTTTTGAGTAGTAAAATATTAAGACTGTTGCAAAATCAAGTTGAAATGTTGACATTTTGTAAGACACAAAGAATTGTGTCTTTTGAAGTTTTCTTTTCTGAAAACAGAGAGAACCATTTTGATGTCTTTTGTCCAAACTTTGGGAGGCTTAGACAGGAGGGTCTTGAGTTGAAAGCCATTCTGAGCTACTTAGACCTTGTCAGAACACAAAACAAATTTAGAGTTTTACACAGTAGTTACAACTATAAAAATTTAGTTAGTGGCAATAATTTATGTGGTGAAACTGCTGTGATTTTTGGTTTTTGAGATAGATATATTTATCTTGATATAGCCCTATCTAGCTATCTATCAATCTATCAGGACCTGTTTTTCAAGACAGAGTTTCTTTCAGTAGAACTCTGCTCCGTAGACCAGGCTGGCCTTATTAATCTCAGAGATCCTCCAGTTCAGAGATTCTGAAGGTGTGGGCCACTACTACCAACACACTTATTTCTAAGTCTCTCTTATTCAGGCAGGATTTAGGAATTGTCTTTATCTTCCGTTAGATGTTTTCCCCTTGAATGGGACAGTGCATAATTAAAAACAAAGCAATACAAAACTTTAGAAATATTTAAAGTCTTTTAATGCTAAGGTACAGCATTAATATAAAGTTGAAAATAAATGTGGGGCTGGGGATTTAGCTCAGTGGTAGAGCGCTTGCCTAGGAAGCACAAGGCCCTGGGTTCGGTCCCCAGCTCCAAAAAAAAAAAAAAAAAAGACCAAAAAAAAAAAAAGAAAATAAATGTGTCTGCTGTTTCCCAACATTACACAGGTAAACTACGCTGGTTTAACGCTACAGAAAATATATTGCATTTCTGTTTCTCTAATTTGGTAACTACATGCTTCAGTGAGCAAGCAAGTCTTTGGTGAATATTGTTTCCTTTTATTAGTTGAAATCTTTGCCCAGTAAACTTACTATTACTTTAAAAGACATGCTTTCCCTTCTCAGTTGATTTCTTATTCTGCAGTGCTTGAGCCATTAAGCTAGGTGTGGCTATTAAACATTTAAAATGTGACTCGAGGGGGCTGGAGAGATGGCTCAGAAGTTAAGAGCATTGACTGCTCTTCCAAAGATCCTGAGTTCAATTCCCAGCAACCACATGGTGGCTCACAACCAACTGTAATGGGATCCAATGCCCTCTTCTGGTGTGTCTGAAGACAGCTAGAGTGTACTCATATGAATAAAAATAAATAAATATTTTTATAAAATGTAACTTGAGAACTGGGCATGATGGTTTCATGTCTTTGATCCCAGCAGCTGAGAGACAGAGGCAGGTGGATCTCTTGAGTTTGAGGCCAGCCTGGTCTACAGAGGGAGTTGTGGGACTATAACAGAAACCTTGCTGGAGTGGGGCAGGGGGATAAGTTGAACTGAAATATATTCTAATTATAAAATAACACTAATTTCAAGGAATGTCAGAACCTTGATTTATTTGGTCAATTTACATGTGTACATTAACAGTGTGATTTCTAGATCCCCTACCCCTTGGGTTTTTGAGACAGGTTTTTTCTCTGTAGCCTTGGCTGTCCTGGAACTGTCTCTGTAGACCAGGCTGCCCTCTTCTAACTCAGAAATCTGCCTCATCATTCATGAATGTTGAGATTAAAGGCATGTACCACCATGACCAGCAGGAAAGTTTAAATTAGAAATGTAGATAGATGTACAAATGTATGTTCTGGGGCTATAGCTTAAGAGTTTGACTGATGTGCTCAAAGTTCTGGGTTCAGCCCAGCGTAAAACCGATTATAGAAGTAAACTTGGCAATCTCAACTTTCAAGAGGGATGGCAGAGACAGTGTTAAAAGTTCAGGGTTATAGTGGACTACATAATATCTCAGTAAGACCCAGCATAGAGGAGATTTTGTTGGAAAATAATTTCGTTAGCTTCCCACCCTAACTGTTGTGTTTAATAGCAGTTCCATGCTAGATACATAAGTTTAAATGTTCCCAGTATCCAGGTCTCCTAACAGCCCAGCCCAGTTGTTAATACTAAATAGTTGGATCAATTTTTTTTTTTTAGTTTCCCTTAATAGATTATGACTTGTATTTTTAATTTTATTTATTTATTTTGTTAGTTTTTCAAGACAGGATTTCTATCCTAGAACCTGATTTGTAGACAAGGCTGGCCAGATCTGTCAACCCGCCAATTTATATTGTTAGTTATCTCAAGTTTGGGGTTTTTGGTTGGTTGGTTGGTTAGTTGGTTGGTTGGATGGATGGATGGACAGGGCTTCTCTGTTGCTTTGGCTGTCCTTGAACTCTAGGTCAAGCTGGCCTCAGATTTGTCAGCCTGTGTCTCCCAAGTGCTAAGATTAAAGGAGTTCACCACAGCCCAACATTATCTAAAGTTTATCATTAAACTTAATTCCAAAAGAGGTGTAGCTCAGCAATAGAGCATTTGCCTAGCGTGTGTGAGGTAGAGAGTTCAGTTCTCAGCACCACAAAACACACAAAGGAGGAAGAAAACAGAAAGGGACACTCTTGTTTCTTTGTTCTTCTCCATTCTTGCTCCCTTCCCCCCTTCACACTTCCCCCTTCCCACCATATGCCCTTGGCCGGCCTCCTTTCCTCTCAAACATAGCTTCATTTGTGGTGCATGTGATGTATTTGAACTTAATGTAACTCCAAAGGCGAGAATTTTATTTATAACGTATATTTCCTGTTGGAAATTTTATAAGCATGGCATTCAACGAAGTTCTGGTAGTGGAGATTCTGACCACTTTTTTTTTTTTTTAAAGATTTGATTATTTATTTTATGCATATGAATACACTGTCACTGTCTTCACACACACCAGAAGAGGGCATCAGATCCCATTACAGATGGTCGTGAGCCACCATGTGGTTGCTGGGAATTGAACTCAGGACCTCTGGTAGAGCAGTCAGTGCTCTTAACCACTGAGCCATCTCTCCAGCCCGATTCTGACCACTTTTATTGGGTCTTTGTTTTTCCTCTTTAAAAAAAGGTGCTTTTTGCTTTAACTCCTAGAATAACATAATAGTTGGTAATTAGTGATATTCTTTCCCTGTAGAACAGTGGGAGACAGATGAGACTGATTGTTCTCTACTTTTTTTTTTTTTTTAAGATTTATTATGTATACAGCATTCTACCTGCTGTATGCCTACATGCCAGAAGAGGGCACCAGACCTTGTTATAGATGATTATGAGCTACCATGTGGTTGTTGGGAATTGAACTCAGGAAGAGCAGCCAGTGCTCTTAACCTCTGAGCCATCTCTCCAGCCCAATTGTTCTCTACTCTTAACCTGTCTGGCTTTAGAAGGAATAAAGGGAGATGTATTTGTCTTCAGACAGTTATGAGTCAACACCACCTATGAATATTATTTGGAGTAGCTAGCCAATTTTATATAAATGTTACAAGTTTTTAGACTTGATTTGGTTGAAAACCATTCAGTTACCTATAAAATCTCACAAATAAGATACTAATTCCTCTACTCAGTTGTGCTTAATATATATTGCTAGGGCCTCATTAGTATCCAAGATTAGTTCTGCAGTACTCTCAGACTGTAGATTGTAGGAGTCTTTGTTTACTTATTAGACGTATGTCACTCCAGTTCAAATTTAAAGACATCGTTTTTCCTCCTTTTTCCTTTTTTTTAAAGAATTTTATTTATTTTATATATATGAGTACACTGTAGCTGTCTTCAAACACACCAGAAAAGGGCATCAGATCCCATTACAGATGGTTGTGAGCCATCATGTGGTTGCTGGGATTTGAACTGAAGACCTCTGGAAGAACAGCCAGTGCTATTAGCCACTTAGCCATCTCTTCAGACTCTTCTTTCTTTCTTTCTTTCTTTCTTTCTTTTTTTTTTAAAGATTTATTCATTTATTATATATAAAGTACACTGTAGGTGTCTTCAGATACACCAGAAGAGGGCATCGGATCTCTTTACAGATGGTTGTGAGCCACCATGTGGTTGCTGGGAATTGAACTCAGGACCTCTGGAAGAGTAGGCGGGTGCTCTTAACCGCTGAGCCATCTCTCCAGCCCTTCTTTCTTTTTAATAGACAATTTTTCTGTGTATTCCTGGCTGTCCTGGAACTCAATTTGTAGACCAGGTTAGCCTTAAACTCACATTGAATCCCCTGCCTCTTTTTTCCTGAGTGTTGGGATTTAAGGGTATGTACCACCAAACCTATCATTTTTAGCACTTTATTTTACATTACTTTTTTATTTTATTTTATTTTATTGGAGCTGGTTTGAGACAAGATTTCTCTGCATAGCCCTGAGTATCCTGGAACTTACTGTGAAGACTGCTGGCCTTGAACTCATAGAGATCTGCCTGTCTCTACCTCTCCAGTGCTAGGATCAAAGACCTGCTCCTTCTCAACCAGGCTTTGTTTTTTGAAACATAGTTACTCTATATAGTTCTGGAATTGTGGGCATGTCCTACCACCTCTAGATCTCCTTATAGTCATTCTTGTTTTCCTCTTTAGTGTATTTGATTTTGAGTATGTCAAGGTGCAGGAGTCAAGGTATGGAAGTCAGAAGACAACTTTGGATTTTTTTTGCTCTGTCTGCCTTTACAGGCGTCCCAGGGATTGAACTCAGGTTTTCAGGCTTGTGCACCAAATAATTTACCTTTACTCAATAAGCCATCTTACCACCTTGGCACCATTCTTGTTTGTGATGTTTTTCAAATGAAAATATTAATCCCTCAGCTTGTCTACCATTTTTCTTTTCATACAAAACAGTTGCTAAATGTAATGTACACCTTCCCTGGGGCCAAGAATTCAAGACCAGCCTAGGCAACATAAGAAAAAACCTCATCTAAAATAATACATTGTTTTTACATTTATTTTCTTTGTACTTGAAGTTATCAGTGAGCATGTACACAATTGTGTAGATGTCAGAGGAGAGCTTGCCAAGTCAGCTCTCTTCTACCACATGGGTCCTGGGAATCATGGTGGAAAAGTCTTTACATGCTGAACGATCTTAATGGCTCATAACAATTTTATTGCTCTGTGTGTGTGTGTGTGTGTGTGTGTGTGTGTGTGTGTGTGTGTGTGTGTGTGTGTGTGTGTGTGTTTGGGCATACAGATGTGCCATAGCGCTTGTGACCTGGTAGTCTGTTAGAAGACAGATTGCTGGAGCTCCTCAACACTTGTTATTGTCCATCCATGCCAGAGATCTTGACTTGAAGCAAGACTTAAAAAAAAAAAAAAAATCCACGAGAGCCCATGTCTTTAATTCCAGGACTCAGGAGGCAGAGGCAGGTTGGTCCCTGAGTTTGAGGCCAGCCTGGTCTACAGAATTCCAAGACAGCTGATACTACAAAGCGATACCTTTCTTGCACGCACGTGTGTCCACCCTCCCACACACCCCATGAGGGTCAACAAGGTGGCTCAGTGGGTAAAGGAATTGAGTTCAGTCCTAGGAACCTAAGGTGACTTCCAAAAAACCATCTTGACATCCATGCATGCATGCCACATATCTAGCATTCACAGTAAGCTTTTTAAGGAAAAATCACATAATAGTACAATTTCCCTATTTTCAAAGAACTTAGAATTTTGTAGTTGTTCAGGCTGTCTTAGGTGATTTTTATGTGTAGGATACTTAGTTGTTTATTTACTCTTAGTTTTCCAGGCTCTGTTCAAATTCTGTCTTGGTTGTCTGTGTTTGCTGTATTGCTTTGCTGCTAGTACAGCCGTGAAGGAAGTGTGCCTATAGTGTGTGACATGGAGCACCCGGGGACTTGCCTAGCAGCTGATTTTTTTTTTTTTCTGTATTCTAGATTTCTCCAGTATAGTTATTCTGATCTAGATTGCAAGCTCCAGTGGGGAGTTACTTAGTTTTCCATACACTGTTAGATGTCTATAAGATCTTGTGCTAGCTGGATATCATAACTTTACAAGCAATAGGGAGATTAGCAGAACTTGGGGATAATTTGAGGTCTTTGTAGAGGATGTAGGCCATCCTCACTTGAGCACTCAAGAGTGAGCACTTAAGTCCCTGCATCACTGCACAGTGATTCTAAGCCTCCCAGGTTCTGCTCCTGGTTCTCTAATAGCTAACTTTGCCTTTGTTTCTACCTCCAGTATGAAGTGTAACGGAACAGACTTTACCACCTGAAACTGCTGCTTCAAGTTCAGATCAGGCAAGGAACAGACCCGCAACCACCAACAACACCAAAGAAGAGTACACAAGTTGAAGACACAACACTTGATCTGAAACAAGAAGTTTGTGCCTACTCAACAGCTTTGAAAGAGCACTTCCCAACGCTGCTAGTAGTCTTTGTTTTCTTCAGTGCTGTACTGTGAGGTTGCCCGGTGCAGCAGCAGTTGTATTCTTTATTAGCTTGGTAGATCATTTCCTCTCGCTCTCTTTTTTCTTTTTTTCTTTTTTTTTTTTTTTTTTTTTTTTTTTTTTTTTTTTTTTTAATACTAGCAACTTTCATTCTTTGGAACTTGTGCTGAAAAAAAGAAGAGTCAGCAAATACTACTGAAAGTGCAATATTCGATTATCACTGCGAGGTAGGTCTGAATTTTCATTGGTTAAGAATATACAAGCTGGGGATTGGGGATTTAGCTCAGTGGTAGAGCGCTTGACTAGCAAGCGCAAGGCCCTGGGTTCGGTCCCCAGCTCCGAAAAAAAGAAAAGGGGAAAAAAAAAAAGAATATACAAGCTGGAAATGGTAGTATATGCACAGATGGTTTATATGTTTGCTGTTTGTTTGTTCGGCATTGGTAGTGCCAGAAGAGTATAGTAGTGAACAGAGTGTTCATAAATGTAAATTTAAAGTATTTTATTACAAAATATTACTGTTAAATATAGACTAAAAGAGAAGGTTCTCAGTGCTAGGAGTATAAGGGATGGGAGGCATCTGGACAAAGCAATACTTTGTCAGGAAGAAAGGGCCTTCTTCTAGAGTATAGAAGTAATGGTTCTCATATTCTTTAGGAGGCCTAACAGCACAGAACTGTAGTGAGCAGTTCAGTTACACACGGGCTAGAAAATACAGTCCTTGTGAGGTGTCTTGGGTAACTGGACAGAGCTTTTTGGAGCTAAGTTCTAAAAAGTACAATATATTAGTTCTGTTCTGTATGTATGAGAGCCATTGGATGGCTATTAGAAGTTGTTAGGGACTTTTTCAAAGGGAAGATGGCTTGATTCATTGAAGATGAGAAAATTTGCTAAAAGAGTAGACAGTTAAGACAAAGACTCATGTATCTCTAGATGGAGAAGCAGGCAGAATTGGGGTTCTGATGGTAAAAGGATCTTGAAACAGGATCACTGTGAATCTAAGCCTAGGGAAAATGGCCTTAGTCCATCCAGTTGTCCAAACTGGGAAGAATGTTCCTCACTCACTGAAATAAGTTTGTGTCAGAGCTCGTTGAAATGGGGACCTGTTGTCTGTTTGAAATCAGAAGGCAAAGACTGCTAGTATGGTATATTAGTTACCTGAGGGAGTTAGAGTTATAAAGAGCGGTTTTTTTTTTTTTTCTTTTTTAGTTTCTAGGTTTTCTAAAATGTAAAGTCTTTGAATTGAGAACGGAATCAGAATCATTGGGTTATAGGTAATAAAGGAAATACTATGAAGAGAACATTAAAGAAGAGCAACACTAACACATAGGAAAGGAACACAAAGGAAGATGACTTCAAAAGGTTGACAACCATTTTTAAAAATGTTGCAGATGAAATTGAATGGAAATGGAAACAGTTTGTCTTATTCATTTCAAGAAGTACTCAGGTCTGTTTTGGAGGAGAACTTTCTTTTTATTTATCTTTTGTGTATGAATCTATGCCTGAGTATATATTTGTGCACTTTGGGCTGGCAGGATTCTTGAGAGGCCAGAAGAGGCATTGGATCCCCTGGAACTTGAAACTGAACCTGAACCTGGGTCCTTAGCAAGACCAGCAAATGCTCTTAGCCATCCATATATTTTGTGTGTGTGGGGTGTGGGGTGTGGTTTTGTTTTGGGTTTTTTGTTTTGTTTTGGGGTTGTGGGTTTTTTGTTGTTGTTGGTTTTTGTGTTTTTTGTTTTTTTGTTTTTTTTGTCTTTTTGTTTTTTGGGTTTTTTTGTTTTGTTTTTTTGTTTTGTTTTGTTTTGTTTTTTTTGGAGACAAGGGTTTCTCTATTTAGCTTTGACTGTCCTGAAACTTTGTCTCTAGACCAGGCTAACCTCCAACTCAGATCACCTGCCTTTGCCTACCAAGTGCTGGGATGAAAGATATATGCCACACCACTGCTTGGCTCCCGTTTTTTTTTTTTGTTTGTTTGTTTTTGTTTTCTCTTTTCTTTTCCTTTCTTTTCTTTTCTTTTCTTCTCTTTTCTTTTTTTCAGAGCTGGGGACCGAACCCAGGGCCTTGCGCTTGCTAGGCAAGCGCTCTACCACTGAGCTAAATCCCCAACCCCGGCTCCCGTTTTTTTTTTTTTTTTTTAAGATTGATTTATTTTCTGTATGTGAGTACACTGTAGTTGTTTTCAGACACACTAGATGAGATCATTACAGGTGGTTGTCACCCACCATGCGGATGCTGGGGATTGAACTCAGGACTTCTGGAAGAGTAGTTAGTGCTCTTAACCACTGAGCCATCATCTCTTCAGCCCCTGTATTGTTTCTTTTTTTTTTTTTTTTTCCGGAGCTGGGGACTGAACCCAGGGCCTTGTGCTTGCTAGGCAAGTGCTCTACCACTGAGCTAAATCCCCAACCCCCCCTGTATTGTTTCTTAATGATAACTATTCTTAGTGATAAGTTTATCTCCAGAACCAATTTTAAGATAATTGTTCTAGTATCTCTTTTGTCTTTTTTTTCCTCGTCTGATTTTAAAGAGTGAGTTTAGACTTGTTCCTTTTGGGCTAGATGGAGATACCTACCACAGACTAAAGCTGCTTATAAGCTAAAGGAAGAGACTGGGGAGATCTGTGTGCTTTTAGTTCCAATTTCTTGGTGGACTAGGAGGCAAGACCTGAGCCCATGACTTGAAAACAGTATGGATAATAGCAAGAATGTATCTAAATGCTAGATGGTTGTGTGAAAGACTTAAGTTTTCCATATTCCCATTTTATTTCATTGATAAGAATTATGAATATCGAGTAGAAATTTCATTTGCTACCTGTGTGCGTCTCACTGATTTATATGCATACAGTTGCAAACCATACTATTAAAGTAGAAGATCTTTGCTATAAGGCCAGTGTTCTAATGTTCTGATTGTAAAGTTGTAAAATGCTTAAATGAAAGAAGTTTCCTATTAAGGAAGCATTTGGTAATGTAATAGAATTCCTGGGTATCAGTGTGTGTTGTTAATTTTTAGGTTAGCATACAAAGAAGCAATAGGTTTCACTATTCAGTTCCATTTGTACATGTGGTTATAGTTTGGAAACCCTAGTTTTAAAGGGGATTATATGTAAAATTTATAAAAATAGTACATAGATGAGAATGAGTAAATATAGAGGGACAAGGAGAAGCAAAAGGCTAGGGAAGAGATTTGGGGGTATGTGAAAGTACACATGAATAAGTTTGAGTTGTTCCCCCCCCCCCCCCCGCCCCCGGAGCCGGGATGAACCCAGGGCCTTGCGCTCGCTAGGCAAGCGCTCTTCCGCTGAGCTAAATCCCCAACCCTTGAGTTGTTTTAAAACAGTCTAAAGATGACAAAAGAAAAGTATAGGAAATCCTTGGTGGGGGTGTTTGTTTTTCTGAAGGTAATTTTTATTTTCGAATTTATAGCAGTAATATTGAGAGAAAACTGGAGCTTTTAATGGATGATAGCATATCTTGCTAAGTACAAAGGTACATGACAGTAAAATAAATGGAGACTCATGTTCTGAAATTAAAGGCACTGTTCCCAAAGTCAGCCCAGCAGTGTAGCTTATTCTCCACAAAAAACCCAGAAACCAGTGAATTTAACAGACTTGTTTTTAGGAAGGTCTCCAGGTGTATGTTCCAGATTCTGTTGTGCCCTGTTTTTCTTAAAGCTCTAATAATAAGCAGTTATGCTAGCTAGATACTTAATCTCAGTTTTTTTATGTGAAGGACACCTTGAACTATCCCAACATCCTAATATGGGTATGAATTTAGAACAATAAAAGACCATAAACTTTTTAACAATTTAAGCTTGATCTCTGCAAATTCAAACAAGTTAATCAACAATGGGCATTTAAGGGGATGAAGTGATGGCTTAGAGGTTAAGGTTGTTCTGCAGCTGCTTCCAGAGGACCCTTTGGTTCCTAATACCTATTAGGTGCTCATGGATTAGCTGGCATGCACACACACACACACACACACACACACACACACACACACGCGCGCGCGTGCGCGCGCGCGCACAAAAATGGGGACTTTTTAATGACTTAAACAATAGGTTGTAGTGTTCTGTTGGTTGGATTTGTTGTTGTTGTTGTTGCAACTTCTTTTTAAGACAAGATCTTAGCGCAGGCTGTTCTCCAGCTACTGAAGGATGTTCTTGAGCTTACCTCCCAAGACCTTGGATTATAGACATGCAGTCTTTATAGGGTTTTTGTTATTTTGTTGTAGGGATGGGTAGTGAGGTTGGAATATCTCCTTAATATGCTTTAATAAATGGAATAAAGGACATGTGTATAAATTACATAGTTACTAAAACTTTAGTGTACCTAATAGGGAAACAATTACTGTTCTGCTTTAATCAAAGTACTATAAAAATGGTGAGATGCACTTTAGTAATAGTTATGCAAATCTACACTGAAAACAATAGTTTGAGCCAATACTGAATTTAGGAAGATGAGAGGAGAGCCAATGTGGAGGTGCACATCTATACTCCTATCACCTAGGAGGTTGAGGCAGAAAGGTTCAGGAGTTCAAAATTATCCTCCTCCGCTTATTTCAAAATCTGCCTGGAGTTGAAATAAAGCTACGTAAAACCTTGTCTTCAAAAGCGGAAAGGAATAGTGGAAGTCATGCCCAGATAGTTTCCTTTAGGCCTACAGAGCTATTATTTTTAGAACTGACTGAGGGAATTAACCTACCAAAGGGAATCGTTGGTTACATTGAGACGTTTTCTCAGGTGTTATGGCACAAAATTAAAATGACTAGAACTTATTTTTAAACTTAAGAATCACATAAACTCCGACTTTATATTTGAGAAAATAATCTCTGGAAAACTAAATGTAGTTACCTGAGATATTAATCTATAGACAGAGCCTAGATCGGTACTGATAAATGGCGTGTGTCAATTCTGGTTGACGGAATAATAAGCTAGCCTGGGCTAAGAGTGTGAGCCCATGACAGCACATGTCTTTTATCTCAATACTCTCAAGGCAGGCAGGTTGGTGAGAAAGGGGGGACTCTTTCTACAGAGTGATGGCGTGTATCAGGAATGGAAATTTGGAAATGAGTGATGGTACCTGGTTGGGGTTACAGCTTTCTGGGTCTGCCTTTTTGTTATAAAATCTATGTAGTAAGACTAATGTCTAAGCATAAAGAAATAGGATTTTGACATTCATTCCTGGTCTAAGTCAATAGCCATAATAATGGTTCTCAAATTAATTTGATTATATTGTATGTCAGTGAGAAGCTTATGAAACTTTTATAGATTGATTACACTGGTTGCCTTGGAAAGAGTGCTAACAAATGAGCAGAAAATAAAAATAAACAGTTATAGAAACAGGTTACCTGTTAGTATAGGTTCATGTCCTCTTTACTAGTATAGTGTGTATACTTAGTCTTGTGGGGGAGTTTTTGTTTGATTGAATCTCTTTTGTTTCTAAGTTTTTTGGTAATCAGACCTTACTAAGGTTTTTTTTTCTTTTGGTACCCAGCTCTTTCTAAGTGCTGGAATTACAAGTGTGTATGACCATGCTTAGTTTGAAGTATTTGTGTTGTTTTGTGGCAGTGATTATCTACCTTCCTTCCTAAAGTTGTGACCATTTAATACAGTACCTCATGTTGTGGTGACCTCCAACCATAACATTTTTTTTCATAAAACTATTTTCATTGTTTCTCTATATTTTGCTGCTGTTGTTCATAATGTAAATATCTGTTTTGGAGTGGTCTTAGACCCCTTTGAAGCCCCTCTCCCACAAGGGGTCACAACCCACAGGTTGAGAACTGATGTGTTGGGAGGAGTGTTTTTATTGTGCTATTTTCACCTCTTTTATAAAACAGGATTTTACTATAGTCCTTGCTGGCCTCCAACTCAGTAATACTCCTGCTTTAGCCTCTCAAATGCTAGGATTATGCACATGAGCTATCATGCTTGGCCTTTTATTTTTCCGTTGTTTTAAACTTTATCCTATTATAAATTGATTATCTCAGGGACATTATACATGTAGTATGCTTTACTGCTTCTAATTTAAGTCTGGCATTCACATTAAATCTTATTATTAAATAGTCATGTCTTTCCTAACAAGGTTGAATAGTTAGTCCTGGGAGTAAACGGGCTGACTTCCATGTGCTTGCTTGTGCTTCCCTTGCCTTCCATACACATTTCTTTCTGCAGACAGTGCCTCTGTGTGGAGTCGAGCTGCATAACTGAATGTGTAGGCCATTCATTTGGGTATTTAAACTGTAGGGTGCTGAGAACAAATGAATGAAAATAGGACTTCACTGTCAACTGTGAGTTTTGTAGTTTAATTTTCAGTATATTCACATTAGATGAGAAGTGTATCTGATACATCAGCTTAGTGAGATATGAGCTGTATTTATAGCTCATTCATATACAGTAAAATTCACAGAAATTAATTTTTATCTTAGGCAAAAGTGTAAATGCAGCATCTATTTCCAGTTGGACTATAATTGAGAATAGATTCTGTTTAAACTGTTTGGAAATTGAAAAGAAATTTGGATCAACAGACTCCTTATTAGCCATAAAGTTATTTTTTTGTTTTGTTTTTTGAAACAGGGTTTCTCTGTGTAGTCCTGGCTGTCCTGGAACTTACTCTGTAGACAGGGCTGGCCTCTAACATAGGGACCTGCCTGCCTGTCTCTCCACTTCCTTTTCTTCCTTCTCTTCATTTCTGCCTCCAGCAAGCTGGGATTAAAAGCATGTGCCAGCATTGTCTGGCTGCCACTAGTGTTCTTACAACATTTAGAAAGTTCCTTATAACACAGGCTGTTGACTGTTGAATGTATCTGAGAGAACCTTTCATTTTGACATTTATTTACTCATCTACTTGTAAACATGCTATGTTGCCACAGCTGATTGACATGGAGAACATGCTTACCTTGTCATCAGATCCTCAACCCACTCCTGCAGCCCCTCCTTCACTTTCTTTACCTTTATCTTCATCATCTACCTCATCCTGGACAAAAAAACAAAAGAGGACCCCCACATATCAGAGATCTGTAAGTCAGGAAAGGAGTGATCCAGTTTGTCTTGCATTGTGTTAAGCATGGCTTGTGAGGGCACATGGTCTGGTTAAAGTGCCTGTAGGCTCAGTTTATAGCTTCCTAACCATTTCTTTGTCCTTGACTTTTTGAAAGATAACTTTAGGACCCTGCTGCCCTAAGAATGTCTTGAAGAGTAAAGAAGCATTGCTTGCCTTAGGTCTTGTTGGAAGTGAGGAAACCTTATCTTCACTGAATCTAATTCTGCTTTAATTGCCTAGTGGCTTTAGTTGGAGAAAATAAAGCCCATTGTGTGGAGGTAGACCTTCTTGTTTGATTGTCTACCAGTGGATCTTGGCAAGTGGTTGTTTTCTCCTTGGTAAAATGGGTATGGTATGTTATTTTTGTGAAAATTAGGTTAATACACTTCAGAACAGTGGCTAATACAAAGGAAGTAGAACCTAATTACTAACAGGTGTGCATTGATTTGCATATTTTGAACATTTCATGTATTATTGTATTATTTTAACTATTTTTTTTTCCTTTGATACAGGGTTTCTCTTTGTAGCCCTGTCTCTTACTGGAATTCATACTGTAGAGTAGGGTGGCCTGGACCTCTCTCAGAGATCCACCTGCCCCTGCCTCCTGAATGCTGGGATTAAAGACTTGTTCACACCACCTTGCTTAACCATTTATCTTCCAAGAACTTTGGTCCTTTGGGCTGGAGAGGTGGCTCAGTGGTTAAGAGTGCTGACTGCTCTTTCAGAGGTCCCAAGTTTGATTCCCAGTACCCAGCAGCTCCTAACTGTCTGTTACTCTGGATCCAGCAGATCCAGTGCTTGATTCTGGCCTTTATGGACAGTAAGCAATATGTGGTGTGCGGACATACATCTAAGAAAAATACTCATTCACATAAAATAAAAAGGATATTAATATTGGTCATTGAAGATACATCTTTTTAATAATTGCCCAACATTTCATGGAACTGGAAATGTGTTTATGTCATAATTTCAATGAAGGGAACTTTTTTTTTTTTTTTTTGGAGCTGGGGACCGAACCGAGGGCCTTGCGCTTGCTAGGCAAGCGCTCTACCACTGAGCTAAATCCCCAACCCCAATGAAGGGAACTTTTAAAGTTAAAGACTTAGAGAGATAATGCTTCACTGGTGAATTACTCAGCCTTTTTTTGGATGATTGTTCCATTTTATGCTTTTTTTATTTTTCTTAAGATTAATTTATTTTATGTATGTGAGTTCACTGTAGCTGTCTTCAAACACACCAGGGCTTTGGATCCCATTACAGGTGGTTGTGAGCCACTATGGAGTTGCTGGGAATTGAACTCAGGACCTCTAGAAGAGCAGTCAGTGCTCTTAACCACTGAGCCATCTCTCCGTCCCCTTATGCTTCTTTTAAGCTTATCAAATAATTCACAGGTAAAATAGTATTTGACCTAAACAGATTGCTTTATATGGTATTGTATTTTATTTTAGTAACTCCTTTTTCACTGAAGAGTGTTAATTTTGCTTTATTAGATCTTAGAATTGATCATAGAAACAGATAACATTAGATATGTCAGTGTTTTTCTTAGTAAGGAAAAGGTCTTGAATGTTCTTAGAAATTAACTAAACATTGTTAGGCAACTCTTTCTGGCTAGGAGTTTTGTATTAAAGATTTTTTTGAATCAGTTTTTTCCCTAAGGAATTGTGTAAGTGTTGTGCCATAATTTTAAATTTGAATTAAATATTGGATAAGACATTCATGTGTTAATCACTACTACGCATGTAATCTGCATGGCTTACCAAATAGTATTAAGATATTTTCTTAATCTGGTAATTATAGGTTACTGGTTTTTATATTAACTACTTTTGTTCTAAAATAAGTATTTCAGTAATAAAAGTCTGAAGACTTTTTACCTATTTTAACTTCATTTTCTTTGCCTTTCTATAACAAAGATATATTTATAAAGATATATATAATCAGATTAGCATGCTGTGGAAATTACAGATAAAGTTGTATATATTGAGGATTTTTTTTCTTTTTTAAAACAGATGAGCTTTGATCCAAACCTTCTCCACAACAATGGACACAACGGGTACCCCAATGGTACTTCTGCAGCACTCCGTGAAACTGGGGTTATTGAAAAACTGCTGACCTCTTATGGATTTATTCAGTGTTCAGAACGGCAAGCTAGGCTTTTCTTCCACTGTTCACAGTATAATGGCAACCTCCAGGACTTAAAAGTAGGAGGTAATCTGTCAGCTCACCTTTGAACTCTCTACAGTGTGTCTGCTTGTTCCTGATAGTACTTTTCAGTCTGTTATAAGCCACAGAAGATGAACATTTTAGTTTTGCTTAATATTGAAACATGTGTCACAATTTTTACTATGGCAATGTCATTTTGAGATCTGAAGAAACTTAATTGGTAAAAAGATATATTTCAGTATTTTTTACTTTTGATATTCAGAAGATTTAAAGGAATGAAGTTAAAAGAGTTCTCTTTAAAACAAGATATCCCAAGAGGCTAGAAAGATGCTACAGCAGATATAAATACTCGATACTTTTGTATAGGACCTTGGTTCAGTTCCTAGCACCCTCACCTCAGCTCATACTCAATAGCAGGGGATCTGATAGCCTCTTCTGTCCTTTGTGGGCACCAGGTACCAAATGTTGTAGTCTATAAACATACAGGCAAAACTCTTATACACATAAAAACGTTCTTTAGAATAGCCTTAGAACCCTGGTTAACATGAGTGTCTGGTGTGTACCAGATGCTGGAGGTGAGGTGCATGCTGTTCAGTATCATTTTGTTTAATCCTCTCAGCAGTTTTATATGTTAGAAATTACTCTTCTTTTATAGATAAGGAAGCCAAAGTGTAGAGCAGTTAAAGTCAGGCGTTTCCAAATCTTGTATTATCTCATTTGTAATGTGTGTAAATGCCATGAAACTAGGACTTGATATATAGCTACTTCAGTCTAAGACCAGCTCAGTCTCAGTCTGAAATGCTCGTGTGTATCAGTCAATTGGAAGGCTCAATAAAATACACGTTGCTGTACTTGATTCCCCAGAGTTTGTCTTTACCTAGGTCTGAAGTGAGGCTCAAGAATTTGCATGGTCTCCTAAGCTCCCAGGTAACGTTGATGCTTCTGGCCTAGGAACCATATTTGAGAACCACTGGTTTAAGGCAACTCAAACATTACCCACCTTAAAGTAGAGTTCAGGTTCAAGACGCCATTTTCAAGCATTAGTCCAACAAACATAACACATTCTTTATTTTAGATGATGTTGAATTTGAAGTATCATCTGACCGGAGGACTGGGAAACCTATTGCTATTAAATTGGTGAAGATAAAACCAGAAATACATCCTGAAGAACGAATGAATGGACAAGTTAGTGACTTTGATACTTTGTATTTCCTTAGGGCCCCATATTTGCATATTTTTCACATTAGAAAAGAAAGATTGTCCCCTGCCTCCTCAGTTTGCACGAAGAGAGCTCTAGTATATAAAGGTAACTTTTAAGATTAGATCAGAAGCACTGGCATTTCTTGACCTGAACTAAAAACATGGTCAAGACTCAATTTGGGTTTTACACATAACCCTGAGTCGTTACTTACAGTCAATCTGCGTACTGTAAGTTTGAAACTTGGCAGCATGACATCCTCTTGTGGATCATATTAAAATGCATCCCTGTGTATAGTATAGAGGATATTAGAACTCAGTTTATATTGCACAGTGCTGCTCCTGAAATGATTAGCAATGGAAATTTTTTTTTTTTTGACTGGTAGGTTGTGTGCGCTGTTCCTCACAACTTAGAGAGTAAATCTCCAGCTGCCCCGGGTCAGAGTCCAACAGGGAGTGTATGCTACGAACGTAATGGGGTAAACTTGTGTATTTTTCTTAAACCTTTGCCTGATCCATCATGTGATCTATAAGCGTACTTTAAAATTCAAAGTAGAAAACGTAAGCTAGTTGCTAAAATCATTTTTAAATTTGGTTTTATGAGGCTTCAAGTGCAGCATAATAAAATTATTTTTAAAGAAAAAAATCCATAGGACTTCCAAGTGTGTTAGCTTGCCCAAGTGTGACCTTAGTTAGAACATTAAGGTAAAATGCTCCTTTAAATCACTTTTTGGTGGGTTGTGGGGAAGGGGATTTATTTCTGGTTCTTTTTAAGCACTAACTCCAGTTTTTTATTTGGAATGCCTTATGGAAAGATTGTCTTTTTTGAAATGTAACTACAGTCTCTGGGCAAATGCTTCCACGTGTGTAAGCTTTTTGAACTTGGATTGCTGCTCAGCTGTGGACTCAAAGAAGTCATCAGCACCATGGAGGGGGAAGTGTGTTTATGAATAAGACAACTTACTTGTCATACTGCATATAACTAAGAACTTTGGCTTTAAAATGCCAGTATAAGAAGTATTTGAGTAAATTATAATATACAGTGAATGTGCATCCTGTTGAGATAATAATAGCTGGTTAATTCACAGGAAGTATTTTATCTGACTTACACCTCTGAAGATGTGGAAGGGAACGTTCAGCTGGAAACTGGAGACAAAATTAACTTTGTAATTGATAACAATAAACAGTAAGTTCTCTTCAATGTTTTCCTAACCTAAATGATTCTTTTTTGGTTACATTAAAAAATTTGAAGTGAGAGCCAGGTGTGGTGTTCTGTCCAGATAGTCCTAACACTTGAGAGATAGAGACAGGATCAGGAGTCATAGACCAGGTTGGGCTACACTGGGTCTTGTTTCAAATACCAAAAAGGAGAAGAGATGGGGCAGGAGGAGAAATCTGAAACTATTTAAACACCTAACTGGCAAAGCTAGTTACTTTGTTGACCCTTGAAGATTTTGTCCAGCAGCTTGAGACCTTAATGTTCTATAGCCAGGTATCAGAATATAAAGGTGAATAAAACATTGTCATTTTCAGGGAACTACCTATTTAGTGAAGATATTCAAGACAGACAGACAAGATTAATTTTGAGAGAGCAGTGAAATCAGATAAGAATGAGAACAGTATGGTCAGAGAAGTATCAGGCCTCTGACTATAAGTTTGAGTTAGCTGTGTTGACTGGGCTGCAGGAACATGAGATGAGCTTTATTACACAGTCCTTGTAAGACTTGGAGTAAGGTTAGACTTGTGTAAGTGGGGAAGCTTTAGACTAGGAGTGATGCAGTACAATGGAAAAGAAAGGGTTTATAAGGGTCAGCCAAGGGGTTGGGGATTTATCTCAGTGGTAGAGCGCTTGCCTAGGAAGCGCAAGGCCCTGGGTTCGGTCCCCAGATCCCAAAAAAAAGAAAAAAAAAGAAAAAAAGGGTCAGCCAAGAAAATAGACATGGAATCAACATGGACAGGGTCAGAATCCAGATAGTGTTTTTCTGGCCTGGCTTAAGGAGAGGAAGATATACTAAGAAGGAACAATTGAACAATATAGGAATCAAAGTTGTTGGAATACTGAAAAATGAAATTGGGTTATGGGTTTATATATTAATTTTAGACCCAGGGTCTTAATTGAATATGAAACAGAAAGCCAGGGAATAGATAAGGTAAGTTTTAGAAGGGAGCCACTCTTATTTCGCCTTTTAATAATTTCTTCCTTTTGCCAAAGATTTGTACTAAGTAATTTTTTACCTAGTATGTTCTTACTTAATTTTTTTGAGACAGTGTCACTGTGTAGACCAGGCTGGCCTCCATCTTCTTGCCTCTGCTTCCTGAGTGCTAGGATTAAAGCCATAGGCCACATAACATACATAGTGAATTTGTGTGCATGTGCATCCTGTGTGTATAGTACCTTAGGAATCCAGAAGAGGGCATCATATCCCCTTGAACTAGAGTTTACAGATGGTTGTATACTCCATTCAGCATGTGTGCTAAGTAGTAATCCCATGTTTTCTTCAAGAGCAGCAACTACTCTTGACTACTGAGCAGTTTCTTCAGCACTTACACTTCGCTCCCATAAGAGCATTGCTTCATTTATTTGTCTGAATTTTAACAGCTACTCTTAACACATTCACCCCCAGCAATAATTTTGTGTCTTACACAGTTTATACTGTGCTTGAAAATAAACTTGAGTTTATATTAATACTGTTTTGTTCAAAGATTGAGGCACTATAGGAACATGTGTTTTAAGTGTTTTCAGTTCTCAAATGAGGTGAAAACATGGCAAAGTCTCCTATCTCTTGGAGGGTAGGAATAAGAAGGGCAGTCTCACCTGGCACGCATTTAATCCCAGCACTCAGGCAGCAGAGGCAGATGGATCTCGTGAGTTTGAGGCCAGCCTGATCTACAGAGTGAGTTCCAGGTCAGCCTTAGTTGCACAAAGAAACCCTGCCTCAAAAAATAAAATAAGTAAATTGAGGATGGGTACTAAGTTTAGCACTTCCTACCTAGTAACAGATGTTTTAGACTTTCTTTTTTTTTTTTTTTTTTTTTTTTAAGATTGATTTAACATGAGTACACTGTAGCTGTTTTCAGACAGCCCAGAAGAGGGCATCTGATCTCTTCAGATGGTTGTGAGCCACCTTGAGGTTGCTGGAAAAGCAGTCAGTGCTCTTAACTGCTGAGCCATCTCTCCAGCCCACAGATCTTTTATTCTTAACATCAGTGCCTTAGTTTGTAACATGTAATAGTCACCCTGCTGTGAAACCAGAGTTTCCCGAAGGAATCTACTTTGGTCCTTATTTTAGATCTTCTGTTAGAATTGTAAAGTAGAATAGCATAGCATGTGCGCAAGTAAAGTTTAGGTTGTTTTTTTTTTTGTTTGTTTGTTTGTTTGTTTGTTTTTTAATTTAAAAAGTCAGAAATTTATGAAGGGAAAAATAAGATAATCATTGTATGGATTTTAAGTTTGAAAGATGAGGGATTTGAACAGTTTTTAGCCATAGAGGGTCAGGTATTATAAACTTTACATTTGTTCTTAATAGTGGCAGAATTTTTAAGACCTAGAAAACTACTTTTGTGTTTTTAGACTTGATAGTTTCTAACAACGCAAGGGATTTATTATGACCTTCATTTTTCCTTTCTTCTCTAGCACTGGTGCTGTAAGTGCTCGTAACATTATGCTGTTGAAAAAGAAACAAGCTCGCTATCAAGGAGTAGTTTGTGCCATGAAGGTAATTGTTAATCAACCTGAACTGCTTAGGTTTGCTGTTTGATTTTAACTGCTTTTAAGCTTTATACTGCAAACCCAAACCACTCCCAAACCACTTGGTTGGTTCTCCTGTCTTTTGCTTTAAGACTATTTACTCATTAACTTGTTTTTTTTTTTTTCCTTTTTTTCTTTTTTTTCGGAGCTGGGGACTGAACCCAGGGCCTTGCACTTGCTAGGCAAGCGCTCTACCACTGAGCTAAATCCCCAACCCCAACATTAACTTTTAAAATAAGTTTCATAAAACCTCTTAATTGCTAGTTCTTGAGATTAAGTCTTGGTAAGGTAGACTTTACCAAGTTGTATTCTTTGTCCTATAGTATAATTTTAAGATAAAGCTTACTGATTTTTTAAGTTGTAATCATGCATTTGTCTATTTATTGGTAATTAATGATCTTGTATTTGGGGGCTTTTTGCTTTAGGAGGCGTTTGGCTTTATTGAAAGAGGTGATGTTGTAAAAGAGATATTCTTTCACTATAGTGAATTTAAAGGTGATCTAGAAACCCTGCAGCCTGGAGATGACGTGGAATTCACAATCAAGGACAGAAATGTAAGATAGGTCCTTCACTAACTTAATCATTGCCCTTTTAAGATCAATAGTGGATTATATATTTAAGAAACACTTAAAATTATGTGACCCCTGCCCATTCCAACCTCTTGATTTAGGGTAAAGAAGTTGCAACAGATGTCAGACTATTGCCTCAAGGAACAGTCATTTTTGAAGATATCAGCATTGAACATTTTGAAGGAACTGTAACCAAAGTTATCCCAAAAGTACCCAGTAAAAACCAGGTTAGTTGTCTTTATCAGCAGTGTCTTCTTTTGACCAATCAGTAGTACAGTATTGTGGTGTGATATAATAAAACTGCAGTCTGTTTGATTGGTACAATTGTGTGTAGTGGGGAGTATCTTTCAATAAGTATTTAGAGAAAAGCAGAATAGATGCTGAGGGTGTGGCTCAATGGCAGAGGACTGGCCTAGCATGCAAAAGGTCCCCAGTGCTGCAGAAAGAAAAGAGAAACTGATGAATGGTATGTTGATGGGTTTGGTTTTGCTTATTTGGTTTTCACTGGGCAATTAAGACCAAAAGAAATTTTCCCAAAATTAGGGAAGATCCTACTGTATTACTTCCCCGTTTCCCTTTCTTACCATTTGTTAATTCGTGGGGAGGTAAGGTGAGGCATCATTGCTGAATAAATGTGAGATCCAAAGGGCTAATGTTTTTCCTTAACATTTCTTGGTATCACAGTGCAGTATTAACAAGAGTGCTTGATTTATGGTTGTCATGGGGCCTTAAATGATGAAGCTTTTATATTGAGCTAATATTGTCAGCACTTTTTTTCCTTCAGGGCACTATATTTTAAATAAGCTATTTACTGTGTGTTCTTCTTGTTTGACTTAGAGCTAAAAGGATGAGAAATCTCCAGCTAAAATCGTTTTTCCTTCTCATCAGAATGACCCATTGCCAGGACGAATCAAAGTTGACTTTGTGATTCCTAAAGAACTTCCCTTTGGAGACAAAGACACAAAATCCAAAGTGACCCTGCTGGAAGGTGACCATGTTAGGTTTAATATTTCAACAGACCGACGTGACAAATTAGAACGAGCAACCAACATAGAGGTTCTATCAAATACATTTCAGTTCACTAATGAAGCCAGAGAGATGGTAAGTGTTTAGCATTGCTGAATTTTTATCTAACACTTAGGATTGAATGATAGACTCTGATTTACACTGTTACCTGGAAACTTCTTAGGCTGATGACTAGTGGATAAAGGTGTTTGTTCTCAAGCCTGTGTTCAAGCCCAGTACACAGAGATGGAGAGGCCAACTCCTGCACGTTGTTAGAGGAAATTTCTTGTAAGCTAATGACTGTTTTGGGAAGTCACTTTATTAAAGTAGCTACGAATCCCATATATTTGAATTAGCTTGGGCTTAGCATCTCTTTTATCTCTTACATATCTTGGAAATACATATAAATGAATTTTAATTTAGAAATCCAGATAAGGTGATTGCTAGTGAAGTGTAATTAAGACATCAAGAAGTATATTTTCTTAAGATTTCCTCTGTTTAGTAAACAGTAGGTTAAACAGCACTAAATTGATCTCACCTCTTTTATGATAACAGCTTGCTTTTTTAAAATGAGGATATGTCTGAATGGTGTTTGTCTCATTTGCTACCCAAATATCTTATAAACATTTGGGGACTGACTTTTCTCAGGTATGGTATTGAGTGTTATTTGGAATTATACCATCTGTAGCATGTCTCAGTGTTGACAGTAAAAACAAATACATTTTTATTGTAAGTTTGTTTAGACAGGGTTTCTCCTGGAACTCTTAACACAGTCCAGGTGGGCCTTGAACTCGAAAAGTTTGCCTGCTTCTCCCTCTTGAGTGCTGGGATTAAAAGTGTGCGCTGCCACATCCCTGGCCCTCCTCCTCTTCCTTCATTTGTTTTAGGTGTATCAGAGGTTTAATGAGAGGAGAAGAGGAGAGGAGAGGAAAGGAGGCTGGCTATGAGCACGTGGAGGGAAGTGGGGAGAAATAGGGAGAGAAGGGACCAGGGATAGAGGGGAAGCAAGGAGAGAACTGAAGAACAAAGAAAAGAGTGAGAATTTTGCTTTCGTGTATGTATCTGGTGGTACCCACAGAAGCCAAAATTGAATATCAAATTCCCTGGAACTAGAGTTACAGATAGTTGTGAGCTGCCATTGAGTGCTGGGATCACACGTGGGTCCTCTACAAAAAAAAAAAAAAAAAAAAAAAAAAAAAAAAAAAACAACAACAAAACCCTCTTTCCAAACTCTTAAGTTTCTCATGCAGAGTCTCTTTTTTTTCTTTGTGGCAAAAAGTATACATCCTAGTTACCATCAGGAGTTTGACAAAAGTTAAATTTCAAAATACTCAGGTCATATTCAAAGCTACTAGTGTCCATTTCTGCAGTAAATAAGCAGTGTGCATTTAATTGACAAATGGATAAAGATTCACGAGAGCCTTTGTGTGTTCTGGATACTCTGGATAAGTGATCTCACAAAGCCTACATTTCATAGGATAAAAGGAAGAAACAATTCAGTGCACTTTTTCCCTCCCCCCCGGAGCTGGGGACCGAACCCAGGGTCTTGCGCTTGCTAGGCAAGCACTTTACGACTGAGCTAAATCCCCAACCCCCAGTGCACTTTTTATATATCTTAAAGGCAACCTGTGACGAAATTCACGTAAGATAGCAGTAAAGTATTGCTTTTATCATTTATTCATGAAGTATATCAGTGAATATTTGAAATTCTTATGTTATATTGCCATTTAGCTTAAGTATTTGTAGTTCACTTCATAACACTGTATCTTTATAATGTATATTTGCCAAGGCATAGAACCTGGAAATTCTTAATTTCTGGAGTTTATTTTTGAGGGCGGATTGGGCTTCAGAGTATAGGTGGGCAGACCAAATTCAACTTGAGGTTTATTAGAATTTTTTTTTGTTTGTTTCTGTGTTGAAACTAGTTTGATGTTTCTGAACTTCTTTTTTTGACAACTACATAACCAGTTAAAAAATGTTATTTGGGTTTCATTCAGGGTGTGATTGCTGCCATGAGAGATGGTTTTGGCTTCATCAAGTGTGTGGACCGTGATGCTCGTATGTTCTTCCACTTCAGTGAGATTCTCGATGGGAACCAGCTCCACATTGCAGATGAAGTGGAGTTTACTGTGGTCCCTGTGAGTAGCTGCTGGGGAATGTGGTGAGGGCTGATGTTCTGCTGTCTCCTTTGTAATTTTAATTTTGTTGATTTTTGTTTTATTTGTAGGATATGCTCTCTGCCCAAAGAAATCATGCTATTAGGATTAAAAAACTTCCCAAGGGCACGGTTTCATTCCATTCCCATTCAGATCATCGTTTTCTGGGCACCGTAGAAAAAGAAGCCACTTTTTCTAATCCTAAAACTACAAGCCCAAATAAAGGCAAAGACAAGGCAAGTGTTAGATGATCCCAGTGGTTTGTATGTCTTTTATCTTTCCTTGCAAATTGCATTGTAGTTCACATAGTGAAATAGTATCTCTGTTTTAAAAATTCTGTACACATTAGCCATGATGGTAATGGTGTAAGGTGGAGGAGGGAAGATCAGGAGTTCAGTCATTCTCAGCGTGTGGAGTATTGGAACAAGCTTTGTTCTTAACGTATCTGCGTAATACTAACATTTCTTAGCTTCATCATCTTTGACTTTTTGCAAGGGATTGCCAAATGACTCTTGGCAAACCTGCCTCATTTGAGAATCGCTTATTAAAAGCTCTTATTCTTACAGGATTAAAGCTTTCCAAATTTGATGCATTGCCTTCACATATGTTTGCTTCCGTTTACTGTAAAAAAGTCTGTTGCATGTGCAAAAGTCTAAGTTCTGCTATTACAGATAATACACTAAGAGACTTGTACAGAGTGATTACTGTAATATAAAGGTTTCTGAGTACCAAAGACATTGGAGTGTTACTAAGCAATAGAATGTTTGCCATAAAGGCCTAGATTAAACACCCACTAACCTTCCTTCCAAACACATAAAGCAATTTTGAGAGGATACTCTGGCAAAGTAAATAACTGAGAAGGTCTCAGAATGATTGTCTTAAGGTGTTGGCATTTAATATGTAGCAATAGAAAGGGCATTTCTGACAGAAAAGAGGTCTAGATGAGGGAAGGGAGGGCAGGGAAGATGACTTTAGAAAACAGCCAGTAACTGATTTGAAGAAAGTGACGTTGGTTTTGGTTGAGGGAAAAGGAGTATTGATGATTGCTCTCTTAGGCTCAATAATGAACTTCGGTACATACTTTAAGATTTTCAGTTGGATAATGGCATTGGGTATGTACTTGAGGAACAAAATTTTATGAGAACAAAATTTTATGTCTACAGAGTAGACAATTTTAAGGTACATAAAAGACTTATTGTAAAAAGCTTTTAAAATTACTACTGGGGACAATTGTGGTTTTGTACAGACTTCTGTGTAACTAGGGAGATAGTTAAACTAATAAAAATTGCCTGTCTGGTAAATTATAAGTAATAAGCATAAGTGCTTACTAAATTAATGTATAAATAATCATAAATAATGTGAATTAAGTAGATGACAAATGAACTAGTAGTAACAGTGAGGTAGAAGGGAAGAAGAATAATGCCATTCATGTGGTTACTGGTACAGTGACATCACTTACTATCAGGTTGTATGTGAACTGTGTGTGCAAAATTTTAATTCTTATTGTAGAAATACTTGTATATTGTAATCTTTCTAGTGCTTTGATTTGTGCTAGTATTTCTTTTTCTCTGTAATTGGGGATTGATCCCAGGACTTTGGACTTGGTAGGCAAAAGCTCTGTCAGTGGACCAACCCGATTTGTGCTAGTTTTTAAACCAAGTTAATTTCTTACACATTGCTAATAGTGACCAAACACTGAAGTGCTCTGGGACAGTAAAAGGATATTTTCAGCTGCTACTTTAAGAATATTAAAGAGTTTTCATCATTAAAAAGCTTCATGCTCGGGGCTGGGGATTTAGCTCAGTGGTAGAGCGCTTACCTAGGAAGTGCAAGGCCCTGGGTTCGGTCCCCAGCTCCAAAAAAAAAGAAAAAAAAAAAAAAAAGCTTCATGCTCCACAAAATTTTCTCTTGGCTGGAAATGACATACTTGGCTTAATTTTCTGAATAAAACTTAAATGCTCAGTGGTAGTAGATTGAGGCAGCTCTGTGTGAGGGCAGGTGTACCTTTTATTCGTGCATTTTGTATTGCATTATTTAGAGAATCCTGGAATAAATTTTTGTGGCTCTGCCCCTTCTTCGAGTTAAAGATCCCTAAGTACTGCAGTCATATATCTTCCCTTTTTGTTATAATTTGTTAGTGTTCTTAAGGATATTTAATTGTGTTTTATATTTTCTTTAGGAGGCAGAAGATGGCATTATTGCTTATGATGACTGTGGGGTGAAACTGACTATTGCTTTTCAAGCCAAGGATGTGGAAGGATCTACTTCTCCTCAAATAGGAGATAAGGCAAGATAGTTCTACTTATTTGAAGAAAGGTTAAAGGTTGTCATCTTGATTGTAATTGCTAAAGAATGGTTTAAATTTTGCTAAGTTTGGCTGAAGCATATTTTTCACTTGAAAGATTAAATGTAGGGGCTGGAAAGATAGCTCAGGATTAAGAACACTGACTGATCTTCCAGAAGTCCTAAGTTCAATTCCCAGCAACCACGTGGTAGCTCACAACCATTTATAATGAGATTTGATGCCCTCTTCTGGTGTGTCTAAAGACAATTACAGTGCACTCATATAGAATAAAATAAATCTTTAAGAAATAAAAATATTAAATATATAATGAAAACAGGGTTTTGTGAGCTGAAACATAACTGGGTGGTAGGTTCTAAGTTTGAGTTACTTTTAGAGATGAGTGTTGGATACACCTCTGATTCTAGCAGTCGGTAGGTGGGTGTCACAGCCATTAGATACAGTCAAGCATAGCCACAAGAAAATGAAAAGTACTCCTTACTAAACTCAAACCAGTATAAAATTGCACCAAAAAATTTACATGGCTTGCTTCTTAGACAGCCTCCCTTTAGAGAAATTAAAACTACAAAGAGGGGCTGGAGAGATGGCTCAGAGGTTAAGAGCACCCGACTACTCTTCCAGAGGTCCTGAGTTCAATTCCCAGCAACCACATGGTGGCTCACAACCATCTGTAAAGAGATCTGATACCCTCTTCTGGTGTGTCTGAAGACAGCTACAGTGTACTTATATAATAAATTAATAAATCTTTTAAAAAAACTACAAAGAGTATATTGACAGACAAAACTTAATCATTTATGAATTGAGAAAGCAATCAGAAGTAATTATAAAATAGATCTGAAGTGAAAAGCTTCGTCTGGGGGTGTTTTGGGTCAGGTTCTTAAAGGCACAGAGCTTGGAAAGTGACAATGATAATAACTGTCATCCTCATTGTTTTGTAGGTTGAATTTAGTATTAGTGACAAACAGAGGCCTGGACAGCAGATTGCAACTTGTGTGAGACTTTTAGGTCGTAATTCTAATTCCAAAAGGCTCTTGGGTTATGTGGCAACTCTGAAAGATAATTTTGGATTTATTGAAACAGCTAATCATGATAAGGAGATATTTTTCCATTATAGGTAAGGAATGCCTCTTGGGCAGCAAACTGTTCCTATCATATTCTTTTGTATTAAAGTGTCAAATGATTTAATACAAGTTAATACTTTTTGGTAGTTACGATTTTTGAGACCCAGTTTTCTATTTGTAGTTATGGCAAGTTGCATACAGAAGTTAGTCATCTGCCATAAACATGGAATGTATTTACCTGCCTTTTTATATTTCTTTTTCAGTAAAAGAATAGTTTTTATTGTAAATATTGGTACTAGAGTGATAGGACTTGATATATACAATTATATAGTATAAAATTGGGTTCATTGAGCCAGAACCAAATATTTTGGTTTTGATCTAGGTTTTCCCACTAAAATCTGTTACTTTCATCAAATGAATTAACTTCGTTTCTTGGTTTCTTTACCTTTAAGCTAGAAATAGTGGTTCCTCAATATAATAGGTTTTTGATTTTTATTTATATTTTTTGGTTTGTTTGGTTTTGTGTAAGGATTTAATGAATCAATACCTTCAAACAATGTCTGAATATAAACAGACCTCCCATGGATGTTGGAAGGAGAGAAAGCTACATGCTACTATTGATGTTAGTGGTGATGACTTATTTTAATGTCACTTTATTATCCTTTCCCTTTAGTGAGTTCTCTGGTGATGTTGATAGCCTGGAACTGGGAGACATGGTTGAATACAGCTTGTCCAAAGGCAAAGGCAATAAAGTCAGTGCTGAGAAAGTAAACAAAACTCACTCAGGTAATGGATTGTGATTCCTGTTCATCCTATGCTTTGATTGGAAGACAGTAGATAGGGTATTCCATAACGTTTGTTCTCGGGTACCCAGATCAGCAAGCAGCATACATACCTTCGCTGTTCTCAGTGATCCATGTTCTTGATACTACCAAATTCTGGGCATGAAAGTCTGTCCTAGCAAGCCTTCATGATTTGGGTAACATTTTAGCGATAACATTTTGAATTTGAAGGCAGCTCACAGCCTTCTATTAACCAGTATCTTAGATACTGCAGTCATTGCAGGGACACATAACAAACATATAAAAGAAATAAAAATTAAAAGCCTTTGAAAATCTAAAAAGTATTCACCTTGTGTGAACATTGGGATTGTGTTTTTACTTTGACTTATGAGGTAGAGCTTTAAATTTCTGATTGAGAATTATGTGTGCATTTGTCTTGTAGTGAATGGCATCACTGAGGAAGCAAATCCCACCATCTACTCTGGTAAAGTCATTCGTCCTCTGAGAGGCGTTGATCCAACACAGATTGAATACCAAGGAATGATTGAGATTGTGGAGGAGGGTAAGCCCAGCCCTGACACACTGGAGTCTGCTCTGCCTTCACACGGCTGTAATATATGACCAACTCATTGCACGTGCTTCCAGGTTTCTCCTTAGGAATCTGAAAAGGGACGCCTTTTCTTCTTGTGCTTAGACTTTATTTTTATACTCCTTGAAAACTGGATTAAACTGAGCAAATGATTATTATGCTGAATGTTTAATGTTGAAGATGTTAATCAAAAGTGCTCATTTCTGTTAGTTACTATTCAATTTTATGAATACTTCCTTTCCTGAAGTGTGCTTGCTGTTCCTGACCACCTAGGGGGTCCTCCAGGTCTTGGTTCGCTGCATTTATTTACTTCTCTAATGGTCTCCCCATCTTCAAGCAGTCAGAGTTTTGGTACTTATTTTTTTTCCCAATAGCCACCACCCAGAAAGACCAACTTCGTTTGATAAGTATGCATCAAATAAGTGTAATAGAAATAGTAGGGAATGCTGGATAATAAAGATAACGGCTTAACTAATGGTGGAATAGTTGAAACATTCCAACTTGTCTGATAAAAAATTCTTGTCTCATCTGTAAGTCAGACTGTAATATAGATTAGGGGAGAACAGTTCATTTGTAGTAAGAAAAGAACCTTGATGATTTATGACATGAGGTTCTTAGAAATTCTGTTTTACATAAAAGCTACTGTTGCTCTCTCCTTGGTTCATAACCCTCCAGATGGGAATTAAGGTTATGAGCCACATATGCTCATAAGCAGAGCACTTGACAACACAGGGTGCGTAGGTCTTCTAGTTGTCCTTCCATTTTGAAATGGTTTTTGATATTGCTTTTGGAAACCACGACCCATCTGCCCCATCCATCCACTTATTCTTCTTCTTAGTCCAAAGTGAGGAAAGCCATTGTTGGGTTAGACACACAGTTCATTTTCCTGCTTGGTTACATGCACTTCTTTTTATTTGGGGATACAGTTATATCTCAGTGTGTCTGGATACCTCTTACTGGCTGTACAATCTTAGACAGATTATATTAGTTCAGTTTCTTCATCTTTAAAAAGATAGTAGTACCTTTAGGTTCAGAGGAGTCTGTGAAAACTATGAATTATTCAGATATTTGGGCCCTGCATGTTTTAGGTGCTGATTTTTTTTTTTTTAAGTTACCTCTGATCATGAAGTAGTTTAAAAACATTTCCACCTCTGAAGCTTGTTGATTCATTGGCTCTGTCTGAATTCTGAGTCAGTGAGCAAGTCACTTACTATCTGTTTCTTGTGTTAGTCTCTGGTTCACTTTTTACTGTTACAGTGGAGAGTAGGGTTAGAGCCATGAGATGAGAGACTGTTTTATAGCCCTGAACTCTTAAGGAGTCTGAATCATAACAGACTCTTTTTATCTGCATCTGTTTGCCTGAGTCTTGCCAGATTGCCACCTAGTTTTTGGGGGTGGGGGAGTATTCATAATGCATTTTAGAAGTTAGTATTTGGGGTCTGTGTTTTGTGCTTTGTTTCCATGTTAATCTTCAACGTAAAGGCAAAACTTTTATGTTTAGTAAGGTAACAATGTGTTTGTAATATGTATATTTAGATTTTGTACCATTTTGTTTACAGGGGATATGAAAGGTGAAGTGTATCCTTTTGGCATAGTTGGGATGGCCAACAAAGGGGATTGCCTACAGAAAGGGGAGAGTGTTAAGTTCCAGTTGTGTGTACTTGGCCAAAATGCACAAACTATGGCCTACAACATCACACCCCTTCGTAGGGCTACTGTGGAGTGTGTGAAAGATCAGGTATGCCTCTGGATCTGCATTCTGTTCTGATAGTTGGCAAGGGAAAGTCATCAGCCAATATTTGTTTGTTATTTTAAAGACATGATTTCTCTATGTTGTTTTGGCTGACCTGCAACTCACCTTCTTGAGTACTGGGATTTAAACTCCCATGCTTGACTTACAGTTTTTTAGACTGGGACAAATTGATCTGGGACAAATACAAGGGATAAAGTGACAACATTAGCCAGGAGAAAATAAGTGTGATTAATAATAATTACTGTTACTTGGGGGAATTGTCTCTTAGTCATGCCTAGAATGAATGGCACTTGTTTTAGAGTGTGACTTTGCTGATGAATTCATTTCCATCATAAACAATGGCTGACTTAGCTCATCATTAGTAATACCATGTTTGTTTGTTTGTTTTAAGATTTACTCATTTATTGTATGTAAGTACACTGTAGCTGTCTTCAGACCAGAAGAGGGCACCAGATTCCATTACAGATGGTTGTGAGCCACCATGTGGTTGCTGGGAATTGAACTCAGGACCTCTGGAAGAGCAGTCGGTGCTCTTAACCTCTGAGCCATCTCTCCAGCCCCAGTAATACCATGTTTTTATAAGTCCTTTCTAATTAGGATTAGCATTATCCTTCAAAATGAAATGCTCTTCCTTTCTGTGGTATGTCTTCTCCATTGTAAATTTTGTGTGTGTGTGTTTTCTTTTTCCAGTTTGGCTTTATTAACTATGAAGTAGGAGATAGCAAGAAGCTCTTTTTCCATGTGAAGGAAGTTCAGGATGGCATTGAGCTACAGGCAGGAGATGAGGTGGAATTCTCAGTGATCCTTAATCAGCGCACTGGGAAATGTAGCGCCTGTAATGTTTGGCGAGTCTGGTGAGTTTATATTTGTTTATTATGGTTGGTAATAACTGCTCTGAGTTCATTCCCTTATTTATGTATTTTGTGCTTTCTTTTCCACTCTCGTCTGATTAGGTTTAATAGGAACTATTTTACACTTCTTTCTTTCTTTCTTTCTTTTTTTCTTTTTTCCGGAGCTGGGGACCGAACCCAGGGCCTTGCGCTCGCTAGGCAAGCGCTCTACCGCTGAGCTAAATCCCCAACCCCACTATTTTACACTTCTAGCTCTATTTAATTTTATCTTTTTCTGCTAGTCATTGCTTTGTTTTATATCCATGCCTTACTTTAAGCTTGCTGCCATGTGCCCACCTTATCTATTTTCTACCTCTAGTATTTATTGTCTGACTTTGAGTCTCATAAACCTGACCTGAGAAACACTTGGGTAATGTTAGCACTGTGTGTGCTATATCTTAAAAAATAAATGGTTATATGATCCTTGCTATTAAGAAGTTTAGCTTATTGCCTCTTATTGTCAATTCTCTTCTATACTTTGTGCTAATAAAATGTCTAATTTTTATACCTTAGTCATTCTGACTTATGCTATTAGGTTTTTAATTTCAACATTGTTCTCTTAAAAGATAGGAATCTAGTCCTATTTCTTCATATTTGGCTTTTTTTCCAAGGATTTTTTTAAACATCTGTTACCTTGTTTTGTGTATCTGTGGAATTAGTCTCTTTATGGACAGACAAGTCTAGGATTCTTTAAAACTTCTATCCAGTTAAACTCTGAGCTGGGAAGTAGATATAAACCTGTCTGTCTTGTCTTGCTAGCTAGTCAAGAGTCCCCCTCATTAAGAGTGAGTCATTAGGGTAGGGAACCTACAACTGCTTGCCTTCTTCCCGGCAATTGTTGGTTCTTCTCACTTTCACTCTTACAGTGAAGGCCCCAAAGCTGTTGCAGCTCCTCGACCTGATCGGTTGGTTAATCGCTTAAAGAACATCACCCTGGATGATGCCAGTGCTCCACGTCTAATGGTTCTTCGTCAGCCAAGGGGACCAGATAACTCAATGGTATGATTTCATTTGAGATGTAAGGAAGGTCAACTGATAATCTTATTTCAACTTAAAGAATTAGTGAAACAAGGATTGCTTACCGCTAGTTTGGGCTCCCAACTCAATGGAGTAGATGCTTTTTGTAAGAAGTACTTTTTCCTTCCTTTTTGAGATAGGGTCTCATAGGTAGATCAGAGTGGCCTTGAACTCCTCCCCACTACACACACCTCTGCTTTGCCCAAGGTAGGATAGCTGGTGTGTGCTATTAACACCCAGAAGCACATTTCTTGGTATATTCTACTCAGTAAGTTTATTGCTCTTAGGAGAGAATTGGTAGATATAATAATACTTTCATAGTTTATTTTAGAATTGTATGTTGTGCTTGTCAATACACTCAATCATTAGCTGTTATATTTTTTTCACAGGGATTTGGTGCAGAAAGAAAGATCCGTCAAGCTGGTGTCATTGACTAACCACGTCCACAAAGCACATCATTAATCCACTATGGTCAAGTTGGGGGGATTCTGGTGAAGGGTTCTGAATATCTTCCTCTTCATCCCTCCCAAAATCTGGAATACTTATTCTATTGAGCTATTACACCAGTTTTAACACCTTCCTCGTGTTATGTTTAAAGAAAAAATAAATAAATTTAAGAAACCATTTTAAAATTATGCACAGTTGCAGCCTGGAAAACTTAAGGTGGCGCCTTATAGTGTCAATTTAGGAGCTTTATTTGGTGCATTTAACGCAACTGGTAATTGCAAATTCCACTTGGCCTGTGTAAGTGAACAAAACAGACTGTTACTTTGTTGGCCCTATGAAATTCTGCACTCTAGTCAGTATATACTCTACCTTCATGACTTAATACTCAGCTGCATTCTTTTCCTTTTTTCCCTCTGTTCATTATGCTTTAATTCTGAGGACCATATGAAGGTAGAATATATTACCTTTAAAAATTGCAAAAATTTATATAGCAAACGATTTTCTTAAGTTGATGGCCAAATGTTAAAATGTTATTTTCATATCATTTATAATCTTGTCACAATCCACTTAACGAAGTTTGATTACATTTCAGTGAAAATTATCTTCCATAATAGGTTTTTTTTTTCCTTCCTGGGATGGGGGGCAAATAACTTTACTACAATTAGTATGTATGGTGCAGAATTTCATGCAAATGAAGTGTGCCAGCAGTGTGATAATTTAAACATATTTAAACAAAAAACGAATGCACAAAATTGCTGCTGCTTAGATCACTGCAGCTTCTAGGACCCAGTTTCTTTTACTGATTTAAAAACAAAATGAAAAAAAAATAATAAAAAAGTTGTGCCTGAAATGAATCCTGTTTTTTTTATAAGTAGCCCCCTGGTTCCAGTGCCCTGTTGAATACAGGCACTTGATCCTTGGTGCAGCTTCTGTTCAACTTTGTATCACGGGAACGGATTGGCCTGATTTCTTGGCCTTCCTCTTGAATTGGCCCCAAACAGGGTCCCTGGCAAGTGGAGTGAAGGCTTTTTGTCTAAAGATGACAAGGGTCAGCTCAGGGGTTGTGGGGGAGGGCGTTTTCATCTTCCCCGTTGTCACTTGAGGTTTTGAACTCTGGGTAAAGAGGCCGTTTATCTTTGTAAACACAAAACATTTTTGCTTTCTCCGGTTTCATGTTAATGGCGAAAGAATGGAAGCGAATAAAGTTTTACTGATTTTTGAGACACTAGCACCTAGCGCTTTCATTATTGAAATGCGGGTGGGGAGGGGCGGGGTGGGGTGCGGCGGCCGCCAGACTTAGGTCGTCAGCCCACGTGGCTGGGGCGGGGATTTGGACGCCCTGGGCGCTCAGTGATTACGTAGCGGGTGGGGCCGGAAGTGCCGCTCCCGGGTGGGGGCTGTTCATGGCGGTTTCGGGGTCTCCAACAGCTTCTCAGGTTGAAATCCAAAAGCCTCCCGAGGCGGGGTCTGCGGAGTTTGAGGTAAGGCTCCGGCCTGCCTGGCGTCGGACTTCTCAGGGTGTGGACGCCTGGCGGGGTGGGGAGACACGGGGAGACGGCGAGCTGGAAACAAAGGCCTGGGTGGGGGACTCTGGCTGGCTCTGGCCGTTCCTGGAGTGATTTTCGGACCCGGAAAGGGGAGTTTCGGGAAGTGGTAGTGCCAGACGGACCCCAGAGCTTGGGTTTGCAGGAATAGGAAGGGGGAGGGGGTCCTTTCCCGTAAATTGAGGGCGGGGCCGAGGCGATTGAAAAATAGACGCGGGTCTTTAATCCAAGTATCTGGCCCGCACTCACCTGCAAGTAATGTTATGTTTCTGGATCACTTTGAGAACTTAGTGGAAGGCCAAGTGTGTCGAACGGGTCGGGTGCCTTAGAAACAAGAGTTTAGTAAACTCATAGAAGCCCTTCAAGTACTGTAGGTTTGCCTTGTCGGTTTAATCGTAATTGCTGCTTTCCTACAGATTTTTGCAGGTGTGAAATGACTGAGTACAAACTGGTGGTGGTTGGAGCAGGTGGCGTTGGGAAAAGTGCTTTGACAATCCAGCTAATCCAGAACCACTTTGTGGATGAATATGATCCCACCATAGAGGTGAGGCCCAATCCACTGCCTGGTCCTTATCCTCACTTTTGGCTTTCTCGTACCCATAACTGCTCTTTGAAAGTAAAGGAAAGAGAAAGTAATTAGGTATTCCAAAAGCAGTAAATTTTAAAGAGTTGTAGAGACAAGTACATGCTTCCTAAAGATGTCCTTTTAAAAGTACACAGTTTTCATTCTGTTTATGTCACAGCTCTTTAATAGAAACGTAGGTCATAAGGAAAAATATTGTAGGCAGTCATACAGTGAAGATCGAGAACTCGGAGCTCTGGATAGTCTTCAGTTCTCTTTTTGTTTTTTTTTTTAAGATTTATTCATTTATTTTATGCATGAGTATACTGTAGCTGTCTTCAGATACACCAGAAGAGGGCAGCAGATCCCTTTACAGATGATTGTGAGCCACCATGTGGTTGCTGGGAATTGAACTCAGTACCTCTGGAAGAGCAGGCAGTGCTCTTAACCACTGAGCCATCTCTCCAGCCCTCAGTTCTCATTCTTGATCTAGTCCAGATTGAGTTGGGGTAGAAACAAGTTGAGATTTTGAGTCATTGTGTCTAGAAATTCCTTCTCTGCAATTTAGTTATGGAATATTGAGGAAAATCACCTAAATCTTCACGTCTCATATTTCTATATGATGTTAAATTTCCATCACCTGCCTGGGATTAATGGTGCAGGTATGTATAAACCCAATTTATAAGCATCCAAGAAGCTGATGGGGGAAGTTCCAATTTCAAGGCTTGCCTGAACTACATATCGAGGCCTGTTTACAAAATACAAAATAATTTTTTTTCAAGTGTAAACCTGTTCTACCACACAGGAATGTTAGACAAATTTAGATGTCTACACAGGTTACATTTTAATAAATTTATGGAACAAAATATAAGCACATTTCCAGTACCACAGACCAGGCCTTCTAAATGTGGAACATTATATATTTTATAAAAGTAAAATTATGACCATAAAACCATATTAGATATTTCTGGTTTTGTCATTTTTATTAGTGGTTTTGTTTCTTTGTGTTTTTTGTCTTAACCCCATAGCTCAGGCTGATTTGGGGTTTTGTTTTTGAAACAGGGTCTCACTGTGCTACCCTGGCTGGTGACACTTACTGTGATCAGGCTGGCCTTGAACTCACAGATGTTAGTCCACTTGCCTCTATGTCATGAGTGCATGTGATTATGTATGAGTGTATTTGCTGTTTATGCTACCTATTAGCAAACTGAGGGTGAGTCACATAGTTAGGCTTATTTGTCCTGAGTAATTACATTTTTCTGGTTTTAAATAAAGTTTGGGGCTGTCCTTGTCCCTACCACCCCTACCTCCTCACCCTTTCATATTCCCAGGATTCTTACCGAAAACAAGTGGTGATTGACGGTGAGACCTGTCTACTGGACATACTGGACACAGCTGGACAAGAGGAGTACAGTGCCATGAGAGACCAATACATGAGGACAGGCGAAGGGTTCCTCTGTGTGTTTGCCATCAATAATAGCAAATCCTTTGCAGATATTAACCTCTACAGGTACTGGGAATGTTTTCTGAAACAAACCCTTTGTATGTGCACTCTGAAGCTATGTCAAAGAATATGGATTTAGGAAACACAACTTTTTAAAATGTTGGTTACACTGTTTTATTTGTGGAAGCCAGGACAAGTGCAACAGCATATGCTGTGGGAGTCAGAGGACAGCCAACGAAAGCTCTCTTCTTAGGGACTGGGGACTTGGGTTAGTCGCAGGCACCTCTGCCCACAAACTATCTTTAAGCCCTCACTATTAGAAAGAAAGAAGAGAGAATCTGATTTCCACTGGAAGACAGTGCTTACATTTCCTGTGTGGTGTACTGTTACTGTACGTGGAAATGAAGCATGCTACTGAGTAACGGTGAGGATGATAGCAAAGTCAGAGAGCACAGGTGGCTTTCCTCAAAGAACTGGAAGGTTTCAAAGCTGCGTGTGCCCTAAGAAGGTTAGTACTACATTCTTACTCATTTTACATTTTTGAGACAGGATGTTGCTATATATCCCAGGCTGACCTTGGATTTACTGTCCTCCTGCCTCACCCAGCCAATATTCTTACTTTACAGGGTAATAGAGTTCAGAGGTAATTTGTTGGATTTTCAGAGTTGTGGGTTTTTTGTTTTTTGTTTTTTTTAAGATTTGGTAAAGACAGGTTTCTCTGTGTGGCCTGGAACTCACTCTTTGACAGGCTGGCCTTGAACTCTCAGAGTTCCACCTGCCTCTGCCTCCCCAATTTTGGGACTAAAGGCATACACCACCACTGCCCATCACTTATCTTTCTTTAGTAACAGGTAGAGCCACAACACACTGGGTCTCTCTCTCTTAGAGCAGCATTCTCTCTTTAGGCACTGTCAAAGTTGAAACTTGGCTCTGTTGTTAATTAGCTAAGTAACTTTAGGACAAAATTAAACCTGTGTGTTTCCTTTTTTTAATTTATTATAAGAATAGCTTCCTCAAGGCTGGAGAGATGGCTTAGGGATTATAAGCACTGCTATCCTTTCAGATGACCCAGGTTCAACTACCAGCACCACACAGGGCCCAGGGCCATCTGTGGCTCCAGCTCGAGAGCATCTGGCACCCTCCTCTGACCTCCTTGAGCACCAGGCACATTTGTGCATAGACATAGAGCAAAAACACACATACCCATAAATAAAAATAAATCTTTTTTTAAAAAAAGAATGCCTCCCTCATAAAGTTGCCAAGAGTAAACAAACTGATAGGTATTCAGGACAGTGTTTGACCCATAGTATATGTTTGTAAGTCTGCCTACACCCCCGAGACCTTAGAGTTTGGTGTTCTTTGTGGGGTTAATGAAAACTTAAAACCAGTTTACCCTTGGATTCCAAGAGAAGACATTCTCTGAGCCAGCACTTTCTTAAAGCATCCTGTGAGGATGTGGAGTGGGGCAGTGAGGTGACTCATTTGGTAAGGCTTGCCACCACATCTGCACCATGGCATGTGTATGTCTAGCAAAAACTGTTAATTTTTAGAATAGTTGAAAAGGAAACTAAGTTATCAATGAGCATATTCTATATTGACATGAAACCTTAGTGACCTTCAGCAGGCACACTGTAGACATGAGAGCTGTCTTGTCAGTTTGTGTGCGCCGAAAATAAATCACTTGCTCAGAAGTACACTGATACTGAGAAGAAATTGAGTCTGTCCCTCAGAAGGTTTAATGTAAGGAACATAGCGACCCAACATCAGCATGCTCCATATGTTTAGGCTAGTTTACAGTATTCCTGAAGTTAGGCAATCACCACTAGGCATGTTGGTACCTGGGAAGTTGAGGGAAGAGGATTAAGAGTTCAAGGCTACCTTTGTCTAGATATTGAGCTATATATATAGTAAGATCCTGGGTTTTTGGGGGGGTTGTTGGGTTGAGGGATGGTGGTTGTTATTGTTTTTTGGTTTTAGATGGGGACGGAAAGGATTCTGACATTATACCAAGTAGTTCTGTAGCTAGCTAAGTAGGATATGTTTGAGGTAAGTGACTGAAATTCAAGGGTAGTGTCTAATATAGCACTGTGCAATAGTATATAGCCATGACCAGATGTGGCTATTTGACATTTACATAAAACTAAAAAATTAGTTCCTTGGCCACAGAAGCAACAAAGTACTCAGTAGCAGACTAATGACTACCAGATATTAGTTTTTATTATCACAAAAAGTTGTTTGTCACAAGAACCTAAGGCAGTAACTTTTAGATGTACTGGGTGCTATATTGTATGTGAACTAAAAGAAAACTTATCTTTGTCAGGGATGGTGGCATGCACCTTTAATCCCAGCACTCAAGAGGCAGATCTCTGTGAGCTCAAGGACAGCCAGTACTACATAGAGAAACCCTGTCTTTTTATTGAAAAGCTGTTTTTGATAGTTCTGAATCTGTGCACATGCCTGAATGCATACATTTATTAAGAGTAATTCTAGAATTTTCTTAGTGTTACATATCATGAGCTTCCAGCTATAATTCTGTTTGAGAAAAGTATTAGAGCCCCACCTATCTTAAAAAGTGAATTAATTATCTTCCAGTAAATATTGTTGTTGCAAAGGGAGCCTCAAAAAGCTATCTAGGGGCCAGCAAGATGGTTCAGTGGGTAAAGGTGCTTGCTGCCAAGCTCAATAACCTGAATTTGACTCCCTGGGACCCACATAGTAAAAGGAGAAAACCAGCTTACCCCCAGGGTTTTCCTCTGATTTCCACATGCATGCCATGGCACATGCACACACAAATAAGATACAAGTTAATTTTTAAAATCAACATCTTTTTTTTTTCCCCCCCGGAGCTGGGGACCGAACCCAGGGCCTTGCACTTGCTAGGCAAGTGCTCTACCACTGAGCTAAATCCCCAACCCCTACAAGTTAATTTTTAAGTCATTTAGAATTCATAAGCTCTACTTTGTGTACTTCTAAACTTAATCTGGGTTTCCAATTAAACCCAGAGCCAAGCTCCTTGGAAAATCTAGGAACTTAACAAGGACATGCATGCATCAGTATATAAGAGCCAGCTATTTCTAGGATGTGAACTGGTGTACACAGCCTCACGTGGCTTCTACACCAAGTCTAACTGACACTCTTAACTTATTTGTATGAGTGTTCGGTGTGTAAGCTAAGTAATAGTAGCTAAAAGGACTGTAATTTTACCACTTCCTCTTGCCCTACCATTTCATTCCTTCCAGAAAGCTTGCTTTTCTTATGATTAGCTACTGTGCTTTGTTCTAGGGAGCAAATTAAGCGCGTGAAAGACTCTGATGATGTACCCATGGTGCTGGTAGGGAACAAGTGTGACTTGCCAACAAGGACAGTTGACACAAAGCAAGCCCACGAGCTGGCCAAGAGTTATGGAATTCCATTCATTGAAACCTCAGCCAAGACCCGACAGGTATGCTAGAGACTTGAGCAAGTGTGAGTGTCTGTTTAAAGCAGAGATGTGTGACTGGTCACGTGTGGTAGAGATGTAATCTGTGTTAGTTATGATGAGTTTTGGGGGTAGTGGTTTCTGTATGGTTGGTCTTTGTTTCTTGTTGATCTTTTCCCCTCGTCCCCCAACCCTGCTCCCCTAAACAAAAGGAGCACTACCGTACTGTGGGATTTCTTTCTTTCTTTTTTTTTTTTTTAAGATTTATGTATTTATTATATGTAAGCACACTGTCGCTGTCTTCAGACACACCAGAAGAGGGCATCAGATACCATTACAGACGGTTGTGAGCCACCATGTGGTTGCTGGGAATTGAACTCAGGACCTCTGGAAGAGCAGTCAGTGCTCTCAACCTCTGAGCCATCTCTGCAGCCCTACTGTGGGATTTCTAGTTCTGCCTTAACAGGCTCAACTATTCCAAGATTAAACAAACTTGTCAAGCGTGAATCCTTTTTTCCATCAACACTTGCCACTACTGAGGAAGGAACTTTACTGGAGGGACTTCTCATAATTGGCAGTTCTGTACTCTTTCCCCACCTTGTCCTTTTCTCTTTGTTGGACTATCTTTGCTTTTTATAAAAAACATGGCAGTTATCAGCCCGTCAGTGGGGTCCTCTAGGTGTGCTGGGTTTAGTGTCTTCCTGAGTCCCCCAGTTAATGAGCTGTTGAGTAGTATCAAATCCACATAGAGAGGTGGAAATGAGAGCTTACAAGTTGGACTGTCCAGTGTTTGTTTGTTTTGTTCTTCTTTACCCTTTTTCTTTTAACAGGGTGTGGAGGATGCCTTTTACACGCTTGTAAGGGAGATACGCCAGTACCGGATGAAGAAGCTCAACAGCAGTGAGGATGGCACTCAAGGCTGTATGGGGCTGCCCTGTGTGGTGATGTAGTAAGGTGAGTGTGTGCTCCTGTCCTAACTATCTCCTGCTTAGCACTAGGCAGCTCAGAATAGTGTGAACACTACTGACTCTTGCAATTGAAGTGAGAGTTTTCATATATTTGCAACTAGAAAATAGCTTTACTGGTACGTAGCTCAGTAGCTAGGAGTACCTCCTGCTCTTTTAGAAGATGTGATTCATGTACCAGCGTCCATGTTAGGTGGCTAATTTTCCTCATTGTACCCTGTCAGGGAGTGTTAGCATCTAATTCTTTCAGCATGTCTTCTACAGACAGCTTCCTATTTTGAGTATTAGGAATTTTAGACCTGCATGTGCCATGTTTGTGGAGTGGACACATTGAAGACACCATACTAAGGATTGACACTATAGAAACTAAATGACATGGTGTTCTTTTGTTCTAGACCCTTTAAAAGTTCTGTCATCAGAAACGAGCCACTTTCAAGGTAGGACAAGTTCGAAATGTCCTGACTGACACTGAGTTTTTTGCTCTTGTTTCTCTTACCTTCTGTCTCTGTTTCAGCCTCACTGATGCCCTGGTTCTGACATCCCTGGAGGAGACGTGTTTCTGCTGCTCTCTGCATCTCAGAGAAGCTCCTGCTTCCTGCTTCCCCAACTTAGTTACTGAGCACAGCCATCTAACCTGAGACCTCTTCAGAATAACTACCTCCTCACTCGGCTGTCCGACCAGAGAAATGAACCTGTTTCTCCCCAGTAGTTCTCTGCCCTGGGTTTCCCCTAGAAACAAACACACCTGCCAGCTGGCTTTGTCCTCCGAAAAGCAGTTTACATTGATGCAGAGAACCAAACTATAGACAAGCAATTCTGTTGTCAACAGTTTCTTAAGCTCTAAGGTAACAATTGCTGGTGATTTCCCCCTTTGCCCCCAACTGTTGAACTTGGCCTTGTTAGTTTTGGGGGAAATGTCAAAAATTAATCTCTTCCCGAGAATAGAATTAGTGTTGCTGATTGCCTGATTTGCAATGTGATCAGCTATATTCTATAAGCTGGCGTCTGCTCTGTATTCATAAATGCAAACATGAGTACTGACGTAAGTGCATCCCTAGTCTTCTCAGCTGCATGCAATTAAATCCAACGTTCACAACAAAGTGCCTTGTCCTAACAGTGCTCTGTAGGCTTCCGTTATAGTTCGTATTGAAATAGATGTTTCAAGAACCATTGTATAGGAAAGTGACTATGAGCCATCTACCTTGGAGGGAAAGGTGAATCTACCTGATGGCAGATGCTTTGTATATGTACACATATGTACACAAAGACAGTTTCCCTGTTTGCGGTTCTCCCAGGAGAAAGAGGGAACTGAAACGATTATGACTAATTTCATTTAATTCTAGCTAATCTTTTTTTTTTTTTTGGAGGGGGGGAGTAGGTTACCACCTATAAATATTTGTAATTTCTTCTAGCTTACTGATAATCTAATAGTCAATGAGCTTCCATTATAATAAATTGGTTCATACCAGGAAGCCCTCCATTTATAGTTAGTCAGATACTGTAAAAATTGGCATGTTATTACTTTATACCTGTGATTAATGATTCTTCAAACCTTAAATATAGTTATTAGCAGGCAGGTTATATCTTTGCTGCATAGTTTCTTCATGGAAAAAAAAAAAATATATATATATATGGAGAGAGTGGCCCTCAGTTCCCATCTCACCATCCCTCTCTTTCAGCCTAGATCAGTTCAAGCATCCTATAGGAGCTTGAATAATTATCTCAGTTGAACAAACCATGGTGCTAATGGACCAGGTCATGGTTTCAAAACTTGAACAAGCCAGTTAGATCACAGAGAAAACAGTTCATCCATATTTGCTCCCTGCCTATTACTCCTGCTTGTAGACTTTTGCCTGATGCCTGCTGTTCGAGCTATAAGGATAAAAGTTAGTGTGGTTCTACACCAGGACTGGGAATGCCTGGTGAGCTGTTGGGTAAGCCTAGACACCTTTACATTTTCAGACCCGTATTTTTAGCCCCATGGAAACTGAAGCCAGAGTTCACACCTCCATCTCTTCCCCCATTAGATAAATGTTCTTAATCTATATAGCTTTTTAAAAGTATTTAAAACATGTCTATAAGTTAGGCTACCAACTAACAAAAGCTGATGTGTTTGTTCAAATAAAGAGGTATCCTTTACTACTTGAGAAAAGAATGTAAAATGCCATTAATTGTTGTCATGTAGAAGTTTGATATTTGTGGTAATGCCCTGATAATTCATTGGTGAGTTTTGTTAGTCATGGTGATACTTAAAATATAACTCATCTCAGTAATTTCAATGAAAACATAAAATGGGATGCCTTGATTGAAAAAAGCAAACCTAATTCCAAAATGACCATTTTCTCTTCTGATCTTACGACACCTAAAAATCTGAGATCCTTGGGATTCATTTGTTTATAACAGGAACTTGCTATGTAATCTTGGCTGGCCTCAAACTCACAATGCTCTTCCTGCATCAGTCTCCAAAATGATGGGATTACAGGCACATGCCACCACACACACCTGATCTGGTTTCTAATGAATTTTTATTGTTAAGCAAATCCCCATCACCTTGAAACTAATCAGAAGAGGGAAGAAACATATGTTGTGCTCCTCAGTGCTAATGCTGGGATCTTTCACCAGGGGTTTGCATTCTTAAGTAAACTGCTGCCTTTTTACAACATGGCTCAGTCATCCTCCTGAAGCTGCTTGAGACCAACACTTGGTCTTGTTCTTTTTTAATGTGTCTGTATGACTGGTGGTGGATCTCTAAAAAGTTTATTAAACTCCAGTTAGGGAGAAAGTTACTCCCCTTGGCCCTTTTGACCATATCCCATGTGTGTGTGTGTGTGTGTGTGTGTGTGTGTGTGTGTGTGTGTGTGTACACACATATGTATGTATGTGTGTCTGTAGTTGGTCTCCAGTTCAGATGCCCTTACTAGCATATATTCCCACAGGGTGTGGGTTTCGGCACAACAGTGACAAACTTGAAAGCCAAGTAAATCCAGTTGGTGTTTTTAGAGAGCATAATTAGTGAAGATCTGGTTTACCTCAAAGTCACAAAGCCTCTCTTCCTGAATTGAAGTGCCTGGCCCACTGTCACAAATTAACATGTGGAAGGCAGCTGGTTGAAGCTTTGTTCACACATTGGAGAGTATGAAAATAAGTGTTCTAAGACCTCTGACACCGAATCCGTGTAAACCTGTTAAATGCCATGTGTTCCAGGACTTAGAGTGTGTGAGTTGGTAACTCAGTACTTTGTTTACTAGTGCCGTGGGAGCGCTGTGTGCACAGTGGAGGTGGGCGTGTTTTAGGCGGCCATCTGCAGAGTCAGCCTTTAAACTGCTGTGAACTTTGTCATGACTTGAAGATAGACAAAAACTCTCTAAAGACAAATGTTTGTTTTCCCCATTAGAGAATGTGTGAGCTTAGTTTATCTTCTTTTGTATTTAGTCATAAACTCTGAAGCTGGCAGCTACGACCAAGGATCAGAAGAATTAGCTCTGCTGATTGTGGGACACAGAGGTAGAATGGGAAACGTTTTGCCTGGGTGGCTTCTATTTAGAAGAGAAAGAGATGATCATTCTTGAACATTAGTTTTATTTTGCTATTTCTTTAAGCTATCTCATGTGCCACAAAGTTATTTTAAGGTATTTGTGTTTTATAAGAATTGTTTTAAGAGTGTTCTCGATGAGATTAGTTGTAGATATTTTTAAAAATACAACTGGTTTTTTAAAAATATGAGTATTTCTCTAAGCAAGTGTTTAAACTCTGAAGAGAAGGGAAGGTGGGTGGAAGTTGTTTGGCTTTTGTATTTCTGTGCTGTTAAATATAGGTCAGAACGTCAACTGTGCAATCCTGCTGTTTAAAGGAGAACTATTGGCCTCCATGGTCCTCCTGAAGGGGCTCATATTTTAAGTTGACTGTTTTATTGTAAATTAATCCATTCTAATTTTTTAAGACTTGATTGACTGTTTTTCTTGTTAAATAATTTTTAAAAATAAAAAACTGGAAGTTCTTTGCTTAACTGTATTTTCCCCACTGTCTTAGGGTTTTTATTGCTGTGAAGAGACACCATGACTACAGCAGCTCTTATGAAGAAAACATTTAATTGGGGCTGGCTTAGTCAGTTACTGTCACAGTAGGAAGCATGGCAGCTTGCAGGCAGACATGGTGCTGGAAAAGGAGCTGAGAGTTCTGTATCTTGATCTGAAGGCTGCAGAATGAGTCTGTGTGCCACATTAGGGATACCTTGAGCATTGGAGACCTCAGAGCCTGTCCCCACAGTGATACACTTCCTCGGAGGACCAAGCATTCAAACACATGAATCTGTGGGAGCCATTCCTATTCAAACCACCAATCCCACCAAGGTCCGTTATAGGAAATTATATTTCAGGTATTTTCTAAAGATTTATTATGTGTATGAATAAAGTGTTTGTCTTCAGACACACCAGAAGAGGGCAACAGATCCTGTTACAGATGGTTGTGAGCTACCATATGGCTGCTGGGAACTGAACTCAGGACCTCTGGAAGAGCAGTCAGTGCTCTTAACCACTGAGCCATCTCTCCAGCCCCTATATTTCAGATATTGATGCTCTGTTTGGACAGTGCTGGGGACACTCAAGCTCCTTGCTTGTTCTCAATATAGTAAGTAGCCTCCTCAGCCTCTCTTAAGACTTTTCTTTCTGTGGTTTTTGTTATAGGGCCCATTGTGTTGAAGGAAACATTCCTTTCTGAGGAGCATGCTGAAGTTTGGCAGGGTCCTGTGTCACCCTGCCAGAGCATGAGTCTTCCCTTGTACCAACCACACAGACACGCTGTTCATCACCTGCTTTGGTGTCCCTTGGCTTGTCGACTGTCAGTAGCAAGGTTTACCAAGAGGCTCAAATGGGAGAGCAATGTAGTCATAAGACTGTATTCCTTATGTGAACTGTCTTACTGTGCCCACGCTATAGATGCACATATATATCTATCCGAAAAGAAACAGTATATAAACAGATTACAGTTGTTGTTTCTTGCAATTAAATGCATCCAAAGGGGAGACTCAGACCCTTCATGGAAAAATAGACCAGTATATAAGTCAAGGTTTGCTTTGGGTGATTATTCAAAACTATCTCATATCCTCATTTATGAATAAGACTGTGGGCCAGTTGAGGTGGCATACATTTACAGTCCTAGCACTGGATAAGTAGAGGCAAGAGAAGAAGACCAAATTTAAGTGACAAAATACTTTTAAGTAGAACCACTCAGGATATTTTAGACAGGCATGACGCCTACCTGAAGAAACTAGGTTGCTAGGGTTCAGCTCTGTAGCTCTCATGACAAGCAATACTCAAGGTTATCATCAAAACCCCAATGTGGGGGTTGGGGATTTAGCTCAGTGGTAGAGCGCTTGCCTAGGAAGCGCAAAGCCCTGGGTTCGGTCCCCAGCTCTGAAAAAAAAAAAAAAAAAAAACCACACACTTCAAAATCTAAAATAAATGAATCAATTTTAGAAAAAAAAAAAAAAAACCCAATGTGGTTGTGTGAATTACTTGATACCCATAAATTCATGAAAAGGAGCCAAGATGCCCTGAGTGATCATTTTGCAAAAATTGCCTAAGAAGGCTTTGTGATACTTTTAAAGTAACCAGGAAATAACATGTTGTCCACCAAATGAAAATCGAATTGAAAAATATACCAAAGTAGGTTAACAAGTGACTTTTTAGTGTCAAAATGAGCTCAAGGTGGCCTTTGCTTGAACACTCTTCTATCACATGGACTACTCCAACGAACACACTGCCATTTTAGTGCATTTGGGAATGGGAACTGATTACCTCGCAACCCAGATGGTGAGATCCAGTCTTTGCTTTAACAAGTACAGATTCCAGTTGTCAACACTGTGTGAGAACCTTTGGGGGTCAAAGACAGGCAGCTACATGCCTACCTGGGCAGATGTCATCAGAAACTGACAGCTACCTGTCAGAACTTTTACAGATGGGAGCTTGGAGTCTTGCCCTGTTGAGGAAAAGATTCTTCCAGAGTGGCTGTAGTGCATGTGACAAAATTGATGGTGTTAGCATTTCTTGTAGGAGCTTGAGATGTATAGATTCTGATATTAAAGTCAGAAAAGTCTTGCACATTATTTTAAACATCTTGGTGTGTGTGTGTGTGTGTGTGTGTGTGTGTGTGTGTGTGTGTGTGTGTGTGTGTGTGTGTTTGGTATATATAAAATGTACAGCTGAGATCAAACATACCTGATCTGAATGGATTTTAAAATCCATAGTACATAGAATTTAAAGACATCTTGAAAGATAGGTCAAAACATCTTGTAAATTTGTGCTTATTTTGCCTGTAAAATTTGAGATCGACATTTAAGTTAAAAAATGAAACCCTAGTGTGGCATGTGGACTGATATTAGTAAAGCCTGTGTTCTTCACAGAACAGTACCTGGGCCCTGCTGTGACAGTACAGGGTCTTCTGGAAGAGCAGCTAGTACTTTTAAACACTGAGCCATTGAGTGTGTGTGTGTGTGTGTGTGTGTGTGTGTGTGTGTGAAAGCTACTTGAATGTCAGTGCCCATAGAAGACAAAAAAAGGTAAGAAGGGTCCCTGGGTCCCTGGCAGTTGTTTATTACAGTATTGTGAGCCACTCAGTGTGGGTGCTGGAAACCAAGCTCTGGTCCCCTGGAAGAGCAGCAGTGCTGAGCCTGTTCTGAGCCAATTTGGAGGATGGCCGCTGGATGACAGCTTCTGGCCACCTTTTTATCTGCACCCCTGAAACTATGTTCTTTCTGCTTTCCATACCCTACAATCAGTGCTAAACAGAGTGGGTGCCAAAGGGGCACCAAGTCTCTGTGGACCTCTTCCAACAGTCAATCTTTTTGGGGAATTGCTCACTGTCCTGACTGGAACATTGTCAGGCGCTTTCCGACCTACTCACCCTTCCATCTGAAGGCTCTCACATCTACTCGGGCTCTCTCCCTTGTTATCTGTTCCAGGCCCTGCCCCAGACTGTGTGTCTAATCTTATCTGAGCATCTCACCAAGTTACCAGACATTGTTGGGACTAGTTCCAAAGCCCAGGCAGGCCTTGAGTTTATGATTGTCCTGCCTGTCCTGCCTCAATTCTTGAGTAGTTTGGATTGCAGGCTCGAGCCACTAGAACACATTAGTTTTGTTTGTTCCTCTCTCTCAGATCTCATTTCACAGCCCTGGCTGGTCTAGCATTCCCATTATAGCCCAGGTTAGCCTTAAATTTGACAGTGGATGGCAAGAGTGAACCAACACGCCTGACTTCCAAACACAATGTGTGAAAAGCTGTTTTCAGTCTATAGGAGCAGAACCCAAAGAAATGGAGAGCACACTGTCATTCATTCTGAAAGGAGTGGGACTAGACATGGCAGCACATAACCTCGGAAGGCTGAGGAAGGAGGATAGAGAGTTAGAGGCTACGCTGGACTTAAAAAAAAAAAAAAAATCAAACTTACCAAGCAGTGGTGGTTCATGCCTTTCTTTAATCCTAGCACTCAGGAAGCAGAGGAAGGCAGATCTCTGGGTTTAAGGCCACCCTGATTTACAGAATGAGTTCCAGAACAGCCAGGCCTACAAATAGAAACCCTAACTGGAAAAATAAGTAAAGAAAGACAGACAGGAAGAGAGGTAGGAAGGGTGGGAGGACAGAAGAAAAAGGGTGCTGGGGCTATAGTTCAGTGATAGAATACTTGTATAGTAGATATCGATGCTCTGGTTTGAGAGTCCAAGCAGAAACGGAGAGATACACACTCATGTTGAATGTACCCAGGGAGGTGTGAGGACAGAGTCAGACTTGAACTACAGTTGTAGTGAGTTGCAAGTTATCTGTTGTGGGTGCTGGGAACAAAACTCAGTCCTCTGCAGGCACTCTGACTGCTGAGCCATCTCCAGCCCCAGCTGTTTTTGAAAGAGGAGCAAGAGATCTTCTGAGAGTGCATTCATGGGTGCAGTCAGGAAAATGGGCGCAATATCTAAAGTCCATGATAGTGACAGTTCTGGGAGCCATGAAACGGTTCAGTGGGTAAAGGTGCCTGCAGGAAGCCTGACAACCCGAGGTCCATACCTGGAACTCACATTGTAGAAGAAAAAACTGACTCCCAAAAGTTGTACTCTGATTTTCATATAGCACAAATAAATAAGTAAAATGCAATTTCAAGATTTTTGTGGCACCTATATGTTTGTATGTGCTCTACACAGGTGTGACTACCCTTAGAGAACATGCATTTCCCTAGTACTGGAGTTACAGACAATTGGGAGCTGTCATATAGGTGCTAGGAATTGAACCTAGGAATTTTGCAAGAGCAATAAGTGCTCAACCTCGAAGCCAACTCTAGCTCCCATTTTTCATTAAGCACAAGGAGAGAGCTTCCTGGCCTACATCACAGGATTAGCCCCGATCACCTTTCGCCATTAGAATGAGCATGCTCTCTTTTCTTCATAGCGTCCTTTCTAACCTGATAATATTTTAGAGATTTTGTTTGGTGTTGAACTGGGTTTTCATGTACCCCAGCTGGTCTTAACTTGCTACATAGCTGCAGATGACCATGGATTTATGATCTTCCTGCCTCTGCTTCCTGAGTGCAGGCATTCTCCATGATGTCTGATGTGAAAAAGCATTTTATTGGATTTTATCTGTTAGGATTTAAGTAGAAGCTATATCTTTCTTGCTTGCTATATGCTACTGCCCAGGTCAGTCACAGCTTTCAAACAATGAGGCCACACAACTAGGAAAAGTGTGTGTGTGTGTGTGTGTGTGTGTGTGTGTGTGTGTGTGTAGTGTATATAGTGTGAGTGTGGGTGTGTATGGGAGTGTGTGAGAGTATGGTGTGCGTGACAGAGTGTGTAGCGTATACGTTGCCAGAGACTGTGGGTGTGTAAAAGTGTGTATAAGAGTACATATGGGTAAGAGTGTGCGCTGAGAACTTGATGACCATAACCAGGACATTTACTACAGAAGCCCTCCTGGTGTTGAGGCCTCCTTTTCAGAAGCGCATGACACTGTGCTGTAAGTGGAGTGAAAAATAAACGCAGGGTCACATGGAGTTAAAGAAAAAGGCACACTTGATGAGCCAGCACATAGCATGGTGAGTGTTGAAATTGGATTTCTGGTCAGTACAGCTACTTTTTCTAAAATCCCAAGATAAAGCCTAGAGGCTTCACCTGTTGTTCACTGCTGTCCGAAAGCTATAAATAGGTCTGAAGCTCATCTCCCCTTTTAGCAGGGCAGGGTCAGGTTACAGGGGGCAAAACAAAATAATCAAATGAGTGTCTGGTATGTCACAGAGTCAGTCTGCCATCCCCACAGTCTCTCTCCTTCCTCTGCTGTGCTGTCCTAGAATCCAGGATCCCAGTCACAATGCCTCTGTTCAAACTTACAGGTAGGTGTGCAGAAAGGATTGGAGAACTCAGGGATTTTTTTTCCATATGCAGCCATTCCTTTAACTACCATGTCAGCTTCAGCAACCCTTTATTTAGGCTTCAGAATAGCTTCAGATGTACATGTCAGAGAAAGGCAAACATTTTCAAGTGTTTGCTTGCTTTCTAGTAGAGGGGGGAGGGGTCTTTTCTCAAATTATATCTTTGAATCCCTTAGAAAACTGATTTCATGGCCCAGAGAAGGCTCATCAGCCCTGTACTAGAGATCATGACCGTAGGACAAACATTAGCCCAGACTGTTCCAGTGCTTTTCAGTCCACGCTTGCACTCAGAGGATTTAAAAAAAAATCAGTTGTATGTATGTTTCATTATAGAATGCCAGACATGTGAAATAAAAAGAACCATTACACCAAAAGTTAAAATAATAAACACTCACTTAGGAAAACTAGAAAAATAGGAACTTAAAAAGTCACATAGTCGTGTAGTTCAGGGAACCACTCGACATTTCTGAGTTCAGCGTCTCAGTCTGTGATTTACGCAAGAGTAAAGAAGCTTTTAAGGACTCAGTTGCATTTGCGTTACACCTGTAATTGTGCAGTCTTTGGGGAGGATAGACTTTACCTTAACATAGTGCGACTATTATGTGTTTTACTCCCTTTAAAACCATGTGAAGTGGCTGGATGACATTTGAGTTTTCCTAAGTATCTCCTGGGTTTTTTTAAACCATATTTTACACGTATAAAAGTCCTCTTGACCTTATTTGCAGCTAAAACTTTCTCTGTATATAAAGGGTATTTCCATGTGATTGGGTCTCAGAAACGGTGGTTCGGTGGGTGCTACCCACTTGTTCCATGCTACCAAATAAGCTGGTTTTATTTGCCCAGTTCCAGCATTGTTTGGGAGTTCTAGCCCTCTTCAACGGATTAATCTTTCTTTCCCTTTAAATTTCCATCCTACAAAAAGTACCTTTAGTGGTCAGTAGTGGAGTGTGAGCTTAACATTAGCACACACAAGGCCCCAGGCTCAACCCCCAGCACCACAGCCCTGCAAGAAGAACTTTTTAAAGAGTATTACTATGTGCTTAAGACATGTGCTAGGAAGGACAGGAATGAAAGCATATAGGGACCTTATAAGATGAGCTAGTACCACCCCTGTCTGTGGCGGTCTACCCTGCTTCCCAGAGACCGGGTGCGTGGTCACAGCAGATGGCCAGAGTTGCTCATATGTCTGTCTCATTTGTTTCACAGGTCAAGGAAAACGTGAGTATTTGGGACTATTTTCCTGCCAATTGCAAGTGCCTGTAAACAAAGTGACAGTGTTCCTTAATTTACAAAGGGGCTTATTTCTCAGCAGCGTTTATAAATGGAACCACGCAAAGCTAGTAATGATCACTGATACCCGTAGATAGATGATTCTCGACTCTAGCACAAAAAATATTTTGTAGTGAATTTTTAGGGGGCCAGATAAAACACGATTTTAGATAAAATTAGCTTTAGTTGTGTTTCTGCCTGCTCTCCAATTCTAACTTTCTTTTGCTGACTTATGTGGTTCTGTCTCCAAGTTCCTCTGTAAGATGAGATGTGGCGGGTGGGAGCCTGCAAGCTGGCCTGCCCCACACATGGATAAACTCTGCTGGGAAATAGGCCTGACTTCCGGACCTGTGGGGTGTGGAAGCCAGCATGGAGATCTTTTTCTCAAGAGCTGTATATCTCCTGCATTCGTAATCCCCAGTGTTATGGAGAGCACCACGTGGACTTTAAATATTTCATGTTTGATCTTCATACCAGCATTCCGAGGCTGACTTGTTATTAACGTCCTCCTTTTACAATGATGAACCATGAGGCTCCTGGGGACTGTGGTTTGCCCGAGGCTACCCAGATTCCATTGCACTCCTTCTTACCTTAATCCAGCAGTCAATTTTGCCATTTTATCTTTTCCTTTTCTGTCTGTCCTGAGATAGATGTCCTGTCTCTGAGACACCGCCCCTCAGCTGTCCCATGATCTCAAACAACATGCTAAGAAGGGTCAGTAATTATGTACACGCACCCGAGGCGATTACTTCTCCTTCCTGAATTTGGGTTGTCACCACATCTTATCTATTTACTTTTAAATACTAGTTTCACTTTTTCTTGCCTGAAGTCACCACCATGCCCTGAAGTAGTGGGAAAGGCAGAGCTCTCGAATTAGCGGTCAAATTTCAGCTGCGTTTGCATGGAGTCAAAACAGCTGTCCAATTTTGTGGGACCAAATATCAACCACATCACTTTGGGTCATGACTTGAGAATATAACTTTCAACTGTTGATAGTGGGTTAAAAAGATGCAACCTTAGTAAAAGCTATACTTTTAAACAATGTATGAGCCAAACAGATAGAAACAGATAACAAATGATTGTTCCAGAAGAGCTGGGATGTCACCAGATGGGATTGGGTCTCTGGCATCAATGCCATACTGTCCCTTCCTAAGGTCCCCAACAGCACTGCCACAGGCACAGCGTGACAAACCACTGACACCTCATTCTCATCATCATAACCAACTGACCTATCTCCATTTGCCCTTCATGGCCAGCATGTAACTTCCCCCTGCCACTCATCTCCTGGGTGCCCGTGATGCTAGGGGAGGAATGATGCTATTTCTAGGGGTCAGCTGGTGGTGGGCTGGGGAGGCCTCAGCATCACTTACGTCTGCTTAGTGTTCCATTTGCTTGGCCGTGGGCTTGCCAATGAACGACTAATAGCTTCCAAGCACGCTTCTCAGTTTCTGGAGGTGTTGGAGTGTGACAAGGCAAATGAGTGTTCAAGGTTCAAGTAACACTGTCTTCCCTGTTACCTCTGCCACTGCAAGCCAGGATTTTAATCTAGTCACCTGACAGCATTGCTGACATTACGAATCACTTGCTCTCATTCCTAATGGATGCTTTATCCCATATGCTCATAACTACACATCATCCTTAATGGCCGGAAGTCAACCAACTGTGAACTTGCCTGGCACTGCCGAATTACCTCATTCAGCTTAATCTGAAACTTTGTTTTCCTTGAAGGGTTTCCACACACTTTATGTCACAACAGCCTGGAGAGCGAGGTTGGGGTGGTGTTAGTGCCCTCACTTAACATGTAGGGAAACGGAAACAGAGCTGGGTGAGGGAGTTGGTAAGCACAGGGCTTGAACTTGTTATCCACTCCATCTGATTGAAAACGACCACCTTTTGGAGGCCTGCACAGACCCTGGCACAGAGGCCACCCTCGCTGGGTTGTTTGCTCTGCCATCTCCATGGCAAGCTTCTGCGAAGTCTTGCTACAGTAGCTGACTCTTCGCTGTTCTCATTTCTGCTACAGTAGCTGACTCTTCGCTGTTCTCATTTCTGCTCACCCGCTCTTTTCTGGGAGTACCAAAAGGCTCCTAGAAGTGCAGGAGTGGGTTGGGAGATGGCTGTGAGCTGGGCATGTAGAGAAGACAGTGGAACTCAACAGAAAAACAGATATGTTTTTGACCGTCACTGCCCCGTAGGAGGAAACTGGGTCTTACTTTCTGAAGGTTTGGAGATTATGCATTGTCAAGCCAGCGGAGCTCACCCTTGTTTCTTCATTTTAAGAATGGAAAAACTTTGACTTGGTGGTGGTGGTGGTGGTGGTGACTGTGGCAGCGCACGCCTTTAGACCCAGCACTTGGGAGGCAGAGGCAGGTGGATCTGAGTTCCAAGCCAGCCTGGTCTACAGAATGAATTCCAGGGCAGACAGGGATACACAGAGAAACCCTGTCTTGAAAAAAAGAAAGGAAAGCAAAACAAAGCAAACAAACAAAAAGAATGGGAAACATGGGCTGAGTCCAGTCCCTGGATCCCACTCACGTGGTGGGAGGAGAGAGCTGACACCAAAGGTGTGCTCTGTCTCTGTCTGCCTACCTGTCTGTCTCTTTCTCTCCATCTCTCTCTCTGTCTGAGAGAGAGATAGAGGGAGGGAGGGAGGGAGGGAGGGAGGGAGGGAGGGAGAGAGAGAGAGAGAATGGGAAAATGTAGGGTGTCAACTAATGTGTGAAAAACTCTTCTAGAAATTGATGATGCAATGCGTAGCTTTGCTGAAAAAGTATTTGCCTCAGAAGTCAAAGATGAGGGAGGTCGGCACGAGATCTCCCCCTTCGACGTGGATGAGATCTGCCCAATTTCCCTTCGTGAGATGCAGGCCCACATATTCCACATGGAGAACCTGTCCATGTCCATGGATGGCAGGAGGTAAGTGTGGCACCTTGGGACCGACTGTGGTGGCTCCTGAAGGAAGGTCTCTGTCTCAGTGCGGGTAACACGGAAAGGAAGAACTCTGCCAGGGTTCCAAGTTCTTCTTCCTCTTCTTTGCATAGGTTAGGGTGAGATACTAGTGACAGAAAAAAAGAAAACAGTCCCCTCCTGCCCTTGTCTACATCGTAAGCTAAATAAAGATTTTCTATCACCCCAGGAAGAGAACTGGAGCCTCCAAAGTGGGCGGACAGCTGCAGTAAGCACTTTCAACATAGACATAGTTGGCATGGGAACTGGAACTCAAATGCCTTGTCTTCAGGCATGTCCCCTAGTCAACAGCAGTGCTGCTCTCTGAACTACTTTCCAGCAAGTCTGAGGGCACCTTGGCCTTGGGGGGACACATCTTCATCTCTGCCCACACTGCACCTGTCATGAATGTTACCCTTCCCCCAGGAGTTATCAGAGATCTTTATGAAGAAGTTATTTGCCTCTATTTCACTCCCTGTTGCTCTTTACCACACAGTCCTCAAGCTTGCAGCGCTCCCCCATCCCACTGGTCTCCTCATGCTGTCTTTTTCTTGGTTTTATACCTTTAAAGGACAAACAGCAAATCGTCTCCTTTGAGATCCCCTGAAGAACCTCACCCAGGGTCTAGTCTCTCCTCAAAGTAGAAACTCAAAATCCAAACCCAAAAAAAACTGTCCATATAAGGAAACTGTATCAGCTGGGAGTGGTGATGCACATCTTTCATCCCAGGACTCAGGAGGGTAAGGCAGGCCGATCTTTATGAGTTCAAGACTAGCCTGATCTACAAAGTGAGTTAGCCGGGACTACACAGAGAAACCAAGTCTGAAAAAAAATCAAAAACCCAACCAAAATAGCAACAACAAAACCAACAGGAAAGAAAGAAAACAGTATCAATAAAATTTTTAATACCGTGTAAGATATTTGAGATGCGTTACATCTCACAGAAATCCTATAAGGTAAATAGCTGCCATAGCTTGTCAATATTGTGACAAAACACCTAAACACGTGGACTTAAAGGAGGAATTTGAGCTTTATTTGAGCTCAGAGTGTCAGGATTTTCAGTCCACAGTCAGTTGACCCTGTTGCTTTGGGCCTGTGGTGATGGGGGTGGGCATCACAAAGTTGATTGTTTTATGGCAAGAAGAGGGAGGAGGGTGGAGGGAGGAGGGTGGAAGGAGGCTCAGGGTCTCAGTGTTCCCTTCAAGAGCATGCCCCTGGTAAGGACCTCATTTCAGACGTGACTGTAACAGAACTCCCTAGGGTATGGTATTGTACTCCCAGGGAATGGAAGTTCATAGACTTTAAGGCACATGAGGACAATGACACAGGATACAGCTGCCATCACCCACATTCACTGTAACAGCTGCACTGCCACTTCTATTCATACCAGACCATTCTAGAAGAAGGATGTTATGTTGAAGGCCTTCTAATATATTCCCTCAGGTCCCCAGTACTAAAAGAAGCCATCGAATTTGCTGGATTCTTTCTTTTCCCACTATCATAGTATCTTGCTTCTGACAACAAGTCCATATTTTATTTATTTATTTATTTTACTGTTTTTGGCCTCAAAATAAACCAGAATAGTGAAAAATCCATTTATTATGATGGGACTCCTGAGGAGGATCAAGCTAATTTTTCTTTTTTTCTTTGTTTACTTCAAACCCAGGAAAAGGCGCTTCCAAGGACGGAAGACTGTTAATTTGTCCATTCCGCAAAGTGAAACGTCTTCTACCAAACTGTCCCACATTGAAGAATTTATTTCTTCATCCCCGACCTATGAGAGTGTGCCTGACTTCCAGAGGGTGCAGATCACTGGTGACTATGCCTCTGGGGTGAGTCATACTTGCCGTGCCAATGTCCCCAGACGAACACTCGTAGCTCCACGCCGTCTTCCCTCCCTGTGCAGATGCTGCTTGCCTCTCTTGCCATGCTTCCTCTGCAACTCAGTCCTACTGCTGAACGTCAGTGACGTTTCTGTGCTGCTCCATCATCCCACACAGCGCCCCCTTTATCCGGTTTACTAATACAGTGACAATGTGAAGAAGGATCCCTGTAGATAACCCAGACTACAGTGGACAGACTGGGCAAAAGGACCAAAGGGAGCAGCAAGGAAGAACACTTTGTTCTAGCTGACTGTACCCTAAAGTAAAAACAGAGCTGAGGGGCTGACCGGGGAGGGCACTGCAGGTGAACTGAGTTTGCCAAGGAGGCTAGAGACCTGAGTCCAGCCCCAGCTGCCACATGGCGGAAGGAGAGAGACAACTTGTGCAATTGTCCTCTGATCTCCATATGCACAGCATGGCAATTCCACAAACAAACAACAAACAAACAAACAGGGGAATCTAGTGGAGAGGGTGCTGGAGGAATGGCTCAGCAGTTAAGAGAACCTGGGTTCAGTTCCCAGCACACACGTGGTGGCTTCCAACTGTCTAGGATTTCAGTCCCAAGGAACGCAATGCCTTTCTTCCCCCACCCCAGATCATGATTGTGGTCGCACACACACAAGCAAAACATTCCCACACATAAGAAAAAGAGAAAAAGAAAATTCCAAGGAGGCCCTTGTCTTTAGAGCTTATAAAGTCTGGGTTTGTTGAAGTAGCTTACACAGCAGGTGTCCAAGGAGTGGATTTCAGTATGTCCCAGGGAAACTGAACTCATGTTACTTACAATGTGCCCTACTTGTCTTGTCCCAACAGTTGGCCACTTAATAAATCTCCGCCACAGGGACTTGCAGCATCAGCATCACATCGGTGAAGCTGCGATCGAGCGCTCAGTCTCTGCTCCAAATCTGGGTTCAGTGCCAATGCTGAGCCCCTGTCTCATGTAACTGACCCAGGCAGGGTGGGGCTCAGGGTGCTGACATGCAAGCCACTCTTGTTTGTTTATTTTCTTCAGTATGGCAACCAGGGTGCTCGGCAAACGGCAGGCGCCGATGGTAAAGAGCTGACGTGAAATTTCATGATAAAATGGTAAATCCGTGGTAAACACAATTTGGAAAACTCCAGAGTTCAAAGCTTAAAGCTCAGAAGACACACTTGGCAGCCATAGGCTTTGTAGACACGAGAACAGAAAAAGGAGAGAAGATGTACAGAAGTCAGGGAAGAGTGACCCCACACCAGAGGCCTGGGCCTGGGGTCTTGTGGCTTCACTTAGCGGCTGATAAGGCTAAACTGCAGAGCAGTGTTCCACTTGGCTGTGCTCTGTAGCCAACAGGGGCTTCCTCAGAATGTAAGCACAGAGATGAGGAGGGGCGTCTCAGGACTAACGTCTCAGGGCCTATGGAACCTGATAAGTAATTGACAATTTAATTGACCCTTATCAATAAGGGCCTTATTGCATCTAGGCCTTAAATGCTAAGGCGCTGAGGGCTGGAATGCAGGTGAGTAGAAACCCACCCTAACCTGTGAGGAGCTGATAGAACAGTGTCTTTGGAAACTGAGCCTCAGACCTAGGCTCGCTCTGGGTTCTTTGGGCTAATGCAAGCTTTTAAAATAGACAGTGTGAGCTGTCTGGCTGTGACATATGCCACCCTGCCGATTGCCAGGGTTCATTCTCAGACCTGACTGGATGGGTGTCTCCTTCCTCACCAGCTCCATATGTCTGTGTCATTCCCTGAGTTGCACAGTCAGCGGAAGAGGACCTGCCGTAGAGGAGGACCCCACTCCAGTCAAGGAGATACCAACCAGCAGCTGCACTCCCCTGATAGAACTCTAAGTGAGCTCTCAAAATAGCCACACCAGTCAGGATCTGCCATCCGTATCTCCAGCCTTTGAGACCACACTCAGGTTGTTCCCAGAGAGAAGGTCTTTGGGGCTCTGATAATACAGGGACCTGGAGGTAAGGCAGGGCATCTCCAGCAGCTCGAACCAAGCTTTAGTCTAGATGCTGCCTCATCTTGGACAGAGACAAAACTCTCTAAGACTATCTAAGAAAGTGGGCATGGTGACACATGTCTGTAATCCTAGGAAAGATGAGACAGGAATTTGAGGCCAGCCTGGGCTACATGGTGAGTTCAAGACACTGTCTCAAAACTTTTTTTTAAAAGCTAGGCATGTTGTCTCAGACCTATAACCCTGCACCAGGGTGGTAGAGGTAGAGGGAGTTTAGAGTCATTCTTAGCAACATAGTAAGTTGGAGGCCTGCCTGGCTACATTAGACCTTGTTTCTAAAGCAAGGAGATAAGGAATTGGAGGTCAGCCCCAGCTATAAAGTGAGACCCTGACTTAACTGGCCCTCGTCAATAGTCAATACAATTTGACAGATGAGTACTGTGTTCAGAAGTTTACATTTTATTTTATTGTTTTTTTTAGACAAGACCTCGTCTTAGAATGCCTGTGTAGATCAGGCTGACCTTGAACTTATAGCCTCAGCCTCCCAAATGCTGGAATTAGAGGCATGTGCCATCACATCCAATTTCAGAAGTATGTACTTTCAATATGCAAATACCACATAAAAGGAGGAACACATATGCAATGGTAGAATGGGTTCTTTCTTTTTTTAATGTTTATTTATTGTATATGTATACACTATAGCTGTCTTCAGACACACCAGAAGAAGGCATCAGATCCCATTACAGATGGCTGTGAGCCACCATGTGATTGCTGGGAATTGAACTCAGGACCTCTGGAAGAGCAGTCAGTGCTCTTAACCACTGAGCCATCTTTCCACAGCACACAGGAAAGCCAGAACTATGAGAAATCAGCTGACCACTTTCCAGAGTCTCACAGGCTTAGCTCTGATACTTTCTTGGCAGGTAACTGTTGAAGACTTTGAGGTGGTTTGTAAAGGTCTCTATCGGGCTTTGTGTATACGAGAGAAATACATGCAGAAGTCATTCCAGAGGTTCCCCAAGACCCCCTCCAAGTACCTGAGGAACATCGACGGCGAAGCTTTGGTAGCAATCGAAAGCTTCTATCCAGGTAACTTACTCTCTCATGAATGTAAGGAGTATAGCTTTAGGTTTATCTACTAAGTATGAGTTTGTTTTGTTTTTGTTTCTTTCTTGAGACAAGCTTGCTCTGCATAACCCTGGCTGTCCTGGAGCTTGCTTTGTAGACCAGGCTGGCCTCAACTCAAAGATTCATCTGCCTCTGCCTCCCAAGTGAGTGCTGGAACTAAAGTGGTGGCCACCAATGCCCAGCATTAAAGACAAACTTTAGTGTTTTTAGACTATCAGTGACCCAGTCTTAAAGTCACTTGATTTGGCCCTTATAATACCTCTCTTCAGGATCTCTGAAACCCCAAGTTAGACCTGTGCATCTCCTAGTCTCAGTGGTTGTGGAGGTGTCCTAATTACTAGGCTACGACTCAGCCTCCCTCTCTTTCATCCCATCCTCTCTCTTCTGGTTATTAAAGCACGGTTCCAAGCACATTACTTTCCTGATTAAAAAAATGTCCATGCTCCCCATCCCCTCCCTACATAGCCAGTCAGAATCACCTGCCTCCATCCAAAAGGCATTTCAGCCCTTGAGGCTCCTGCTTGCTCACTTAACCTATTTCTAAACTGAAGACTTCTATCCCTGCCCCACCGTCCACACCCCCAGTCTTTGTTCTGGATGGGAGTGTTTGTGACAGGATCTCAAGTTACCCAGGTTGGCCTCCAAACTAGATTTGTAGCTGAGAATGTTCTTGAACTCTTTAACCCTCCTCTTCTCCCACCTTCTCAAGTTTATGACTTATAGGCTAGCATGCCATTCATCCCCAGATTGAGTTTGGAAGCCTTTCTAGATCTCCCTGTAGTTCAGCCCCATCCTGCAGTTCTGTTGCTAGGTTTCTCCCCATCTCTGGTTTGCCTTTTACCTTGCTTAAGTCACCCTAAATCCACAGGTCTAGAGTCAACCTAAGTCTTCAGGGAGCAGACGGAATTCCATCGTTTCTCTCTCTCTCTCTCTCTCTCTCTCTCTCTCTCTCTCTCTCCCCTCCTCCTCCTCCTCCTCCTCTTCCTCCTCCTCCTCCTCCCTTCTTCCTCCCTTCCTCCTCCCTTCCCTTCTCCTCCTCCTCTTTCTTCCCCAAGCCCCACTTCTCCTTCCCCTCCTCCCCTTCTTCTTTTCATGGGGAAGGGTTTTTAAAGACAGGGTTTCACTGTGGAGCTCTGACTGTCCTGGAACTTGCTCTGTAGACCAGGCTGGTGATGGTACATGATTTTAGTCCCTCCCTTCGTGAGGCATGAGGATTTTAAGAGTATGTGTTTTAGGCCAGCCTGGCATACATAGCAAGTTCCAGGGCAGCCAGGGCTACATAGTGAGACCCTGCCTTTTTAAAAAAAAAGACAAGTTAACTAATGTTGGATAATTATAACCAATGAAGTCTGAGATGACAAACTAATGATGCGATTTGCTGTATTTCTTATTTGGTTATTTTTACATGGTCATTCGTCCTATGTGCTGATCTATAACTCTGTGTTTTATTGAAAAAGTATTTACCCCTCCTCCGAAGAAGGGAGAAGACCCCTTTCGCAGAGAAGACCTTCCCGAAAACCTGGGCTATCACCTCAAGATGAAGGGTGGTGTGATTTACATCTACCCTGATGAAGCAGCAGCCAGCAGAGATGAGCCCAAGCCCTACCCTTACCCAAATCTGGATGACTTCCTGGATGACATGAATTTTTTGCTTGCTCTAATTGCACAAGGGCCTGTGTAAGTGTTCACTGAGATCTAAACACTAGCAACCAGTGTCACGATGATCAGAGGAATGCTTATTATGCTCACCTTGTCCAAATACTGCATTCAACTCCTTTCTTTATTCCTTGCAAGAGCCTTATGCATGCATGCATCTATCTGTCTGTCTGTCCGTCCATCCATCCATCTGTCCATCTATCTGTCTGTCTGTCTGTCTATCTATCAATCAATCAATCATCTATTTATTTATTTGAGGTGTCTCAAGTGGCCCAGGCTAACATCAAACTTACTCTGTAGTCCTGACTGACCTTGAACTTCTATCCTCGTGCCTCTATTTCCCAAGGCTAGGACTGCAGGCTTGCACTGTCATTTGCAGTTTACACAGTGCCAGGGATTAAACACAGGACTTCTTACATGCTAGGCAAGCATTCTATCAGTGGAGCTACAGCCCTACTCTTTTTTTCTTTACATTTTATTTTATTTCATCATCATCATCATCATCATCATCATCATCATCATCATCATCATCATCATCATCATTATTTTTTGAGACAGGGTTTCTCTGTGTAGCCCTGGCTGTCCTGGAACTCACTCTGTAGCCCAGGCTGGTCTTGAACTTAGAGAGCCCCCGCCTCTGCCTCCTGAGTGCGGATCTCAGGTGTGTATCACCATCACTGCCTGGCTTATCTTTTTTTAATTATGTGTATATGCCAGTGTCTGTGTGTGAGTTGTGCATGTGAGTGCAGATTCTGTGGTGGCCAGAGGTAAGTGATCTGCTGGCCCGGTGGTTACAGGTGAAGTTGTGAAATGCTACATATAGGTGCTAGGAACCAAACTCAGGTCTTCACTGCAGAGCCATCTCCCCAGGGTTCCCGCTACCCTGAATACCTTAACTACAGCATAAGGAGCTGAAGCATCTGAAAGGTGAGGGAGCCCGTAACTAGCTCAATGTCACACAGTGCTGAACCAGGAAGATGCCCAAGTCTACTGACACCACAGCCAGGGCCCTTACCATTGACCTACACAGTCCTCATAGATTTTTAAATGCCATTCCTAGTCCTCCTTCATTATTATACCCAGCTTTGACTGAAAGCTGGGTGCTTTGCAGTGGGATCAACTATGGAAGAAACCTGTTCCTGCAACGATTTCCTCTTATGGGTGAGAAGAGTCCTGGAGGCTTCTTTGAAATTGTTAACCATTTTCCCTACATGTCCAGAAAGATGTTTAGACATCTATCCTGTGTGTTTACTTTTCACAGGAAGACTTACACTCACCGCCGTCTGAAGTTCCTCTCCTCCAAGTTCCAGGTCCATCAGATGCTGAATGAGATGGACGAGCTAAAGGAGCTGAAGAACAACCCCCACCGGGACTTTTATAACTGCAGGAAGGTGAGCGTGTCAGACTTTTATAACTGTAGGAAGGTGAGTGTGTCAGACTTTTATAACTGCAGGAAGGTGATCCTGTCAGCTCAGAGCTGCTCAGAGGGAAACACAGGTGCAGAGACTGCTGAGGGACCAGATGACATTTGCTGAGGAACTTACAACTTTTGCAAATTACATAGGTTTTAGTGAAGGCAGGTAAATTATATCTAGCAGATTTGAAGTGCCATGCTGTTGCTTGTCTAAGAGACAAAGAAGGAAAGAAAGAGAGAGAGAGGTGGGGGAAGGAAAGGAGAGAGGAGAGGAGAGGAGAGGAGAGGAGAGGAGAGGAGAGGAGAGGAGAGAGAAGAGAGGACACAGGGAAATTATAATTAGGAAGAGAAAGCCACTGGGAAGAAGCTAAGTGGCAGAGAGATTGCCCAACTTGAGGTATGCAAGGCCCTGGGTTTGGGGCCCAGAACTTCAGAAATATAACTGTAGAATAGAAACCCCAAACCTTGAAGAGTTACTACTTCAAGCTTGGGAGATCTTCCTCCTCACCACCATCCAGATGTTTTTTTGAAGCAGGGTCTCGGGTAGCTCAGCCCTCAAACTTGATGTCTATTTGAACATGACTTTAACCTCCTGATCTTCCTGCCTCCTCTCTAGGGCTGAGATTTGGCTGGGATTACAGGCATATGTCAGTGTATCCAACATAATTTCAATCTTAACTTCTTTGGGTGGAAAAGCCGTGATAGCATATTGGGTGCTGATGTTTGAGAAAAGCAAGCATCTTCCTTGCATCCCGCTAACTGGCTCACACTGTTGCACAGGTGTATAGAGGACACAAACGGGTCCCCTGGGCCATGTCTACCGACTATCAGTTCTCGCCATTATCTGCCTCTCCCTCCTTCTTCAGTGGGGTCTGCAGGACTTGTGGCCACTGACAGTGGCATACAGAAGGCTAATGCTGCATTTTCCTTCTCTGAATGTGTGCATAGGTGGATACTCACATCCACGCAGCTGCCTGCATGAACCAGAAGCACCTGCTGCGCTTTATTAAGAAATCTTACCATATTGATGCTGACAGAGTGGTCTACAGCACCAAAGAGAAGAACCTGACCCTGAAGGAACTTTTTGCTCAATTAAATATGCATCCATATGACCTGACTGTTGACTCTCTGGATGTTCATGCTGTAGGTTGGGAGGCGCTCCTTTTACTCGCTCTATTGACAGAGAACCCCAGATATCCCAGGCCATCCCTCCCTTAGCACATCCCTCTCAGCTACCTTAGCTACTGTGATGGCTGAAAGTACCCCTGATGAGTTTTGAGGTATCACTCACCCTGAACTTCATTCTTGAAGCCCATCTCTTTCCCTGACATCAGCCTCCTGTTCCACTTGGTCGCGCCTGGGGACTATGCTTCCAGGAAGCTCAGATCATCAAAGCTTCTGCTCTGGTTTCCTCATTCAGGGACGGCAGACGTTCCAACGCTTCGATAAGTTCAATGACAAATACAATCCGGTGGGTGCGAGTGAGCTTCGGGACCTCTACCTAAAAACAGACAACTACATTAACGGAGAGTATTTTGCCACTATCATCAAGGTGAGGAAAAAACACTGCCTGAATACGGTTTGTGAATAGGGGAGGAGAGAAAGGAAGGCAGGAAAGAGGGAAGGGAGGGAGGGGAAAGAAGGGGGAGGGGGAGGGGACACAGAGGAGGGAGGGATCGTTGGGGAAATGTCTCTGTTTCCAGGGTAGAGAAGTTAAGGTGTAAGTTAAGGTGTTAAGGTGTAAGGTGTAAGTTAGGGGATAAGGACCTGGCCTGAGGTTTGAGCAGAGTTAGGGGTGTCTCATGTGTGTTTTAAGAAGCAAGAGTAGCACGTGGGGCCAGGGCTGCCCTAGGGAGCGGGGTGGGGGTGGGCGTGGGGTTTGGGGTGGCAGTGTATATACAGCTGCACTCGTCTCGCCGCCCTCATGGTGATCTTGTCATCCTTGTCTGACTCTTGCCTCTGGTTTCTGTCACTGCTGAAGAGTCTTTCGTCCTCACTCAATCCTCGGCTCTCTGTTCCCTTAGCTCTTGGATAATTTCTCTCCCTCCCTTCCATATTTACATGACTCCTCTTCCTAAATCTGACTGGTCTAGACCTCTGGGGGGACTTGTGGGAAATTCTGGCTTTGGATCTCTCTCTTGGATTTGCAGGAGGTGGGTGCAGACCTGGTGGACGCCAAGTATCAGCATGCGGAGCCCCGCTTGTCCATCTACGGTCGCAGTCCAGATGAGTGGAGCAAACTCTCCTCTTGGTTTGTCGGCAACCGTATTTATTGCCCCAACATGACATGGATGATCCAAGTCCCCAGGATCTAGTATGTATCTGCACCTTCCCCATGGGGGGGGGAGGGGCCTCTGAAGCTCATTTTCCTCTTCCTGCCTCTGCTTCCACCTGAACCAGAAAGTTAGGGCTCATTTACACAAAAGTCAGCTCGGCTGAAAGGGCTAACTGGGAAGCAGCTCCAGAATATCTCTGTCTCTGTCTGTCTCTGTCTCTGTCTCTGTCTGTCTCTGTCTGTCTCTGTCTCTGTCTCTGTCTCTGTCTCTGTCTCTCTCTCTCTGTCTATGTAGCCCAGTAGCCTCAAACGTGAAATCTGCCTCTACCCATCTGACTGCACCACCATACTCACTCAGTTCAGTTTGGTTTTTCAAACTAAAATAAGGACTAGTATGTATTTTCGCCAGGGGCAAATTCTTCCTTAGTTCTTACTCTAAGTAATAGCAAAGCTCGAGTAAGGACCATGTACACATTACACCAGTCTTCTCTGTTCGAGTAAGAACTGTGTACACCACACACTGGCCTTGTCTGTGTTCCCTTCATTCTTTGCCAAGTTTGTCTGTACTGCACTGGCATATAACTTTTAATTTTTTTTTGATATAGAATCTCTCTCTATAGTCCTGGCTGGCCTGGAACTTTCTATGTAGATCAAACTGGCTTTCAATTTGAGATCTGCTTACCTCTGCCTCCTAAGTGCTGGGAGTAAAGGCCTGTATCACCATACCTGGCTCTTTATTTTTAGTTTTGAGACGAGGCTCTTACTATATAGCCCAGGCTAGAATCGAATTCATAATCCACCTGTTTCTGTCTCCTGAATGCTAGGATTACAGAATTGTGCCACCAAGTCAGAATCGAATTATAGTTGTCTTGTGTCTGAACCTTTACCGTCACTGGCCAATTCACCCACACGAGCCCAAGCTCTTTATAATCAGAGGATTTCTCAGTATTGCTGCTGGAGAAGTACTCTCTTCCCTGTCACAGACAGTCACTCTTTGCCTGCAGGGATGGCGTCTCTCCTATGCGCAGTTTCATTGATCTTTTATCTGACTTGCATCCGTACACACTCTCTGGCAACCGGCAACCCACTCTGTATGTGCCCGCACTGAGACTGGGGAGATGGCTCAGCTGGTAAAGTGTTTGCTTCATAACCATGAACCTCTGAGTTCAGATCCCTCAAAACACCTAGACATCGCACCTAATGTATTGTGTTGTTGCCAGGATTAGTGTAGCTAATAATTTTTGGCTACTTAGAAAAAAATTGGCATATACACAATGGGTAATTTATTATTACCACAGGGTGAAGTATATGTGTGTGTGTGTGTGTGTGTGTGTGTGTGTGTGAGAGAGAGAGAGAGAGAGAGAGAGAGAGAGAGAGAGAGAGAGAGAGAGACTCTCTTCAAGTCCTGGAATTACCAAATTCCAGGCATATGCCACCACTTCTGTCTGGTTTGAACCCCAAGGCAAGCACCCTATCAGCTGAGCTAGATTCCCCAGAGAAGTACTCTTCTTGTTAATGCATTGGTGTTTTGCCTACATTTGTGTCTGATGCATGAGGGTGTCAGATTCCTTGGGACTAGAATTACAGACAGTGTGAGCTGACATGTGGGTGCTGGGAATTGAACCAGGGTCCTTTGGAAGAGCAGCCAGTGCTCTTTAACCACTTAGTTATTTCTCTAGCCCCCAAGAAGTACTTGGGATAGCCATTCCTGTTTTCTGTCTTGTGACCACACATGAATTTGATCACTGAGCTCTCTATGACACAATTACTATAGTCCTCAAGCTGGACTCAGTTGTAAAGACCGAGTTTTCTTGCCGCAGAGAGTTTATAGAAGGGCGGAAGTATGTGGTACAGTGCCCAGTCCCATGCCCAGTTCAACCCCAGTTCATGTGTATGCACGGAGAATATCTGGGAGTGGGTGTAGGAGGGATACAACCAGCTCCTTCTCTGGCCCATGACATCTGGCTCCCCCACAGTCGTCCTACTATGCTCTCTCTCCTAAGTTCCCTTCCTTCTTGCCTTTAGTGATGTGTTCCGATCCAAGAATTTCCTGCCACACTTTGGAAAGATGCTGGAGAATATTTTCCTTCCAGTGTTTGAGGCCACCATCAACCCCCAGGCTCATCCAGACCTCAGTGTCTTCCTCAAGCATGTAAGGCTGAGCCTTGGGGCTCTTAACTCCTCCTCACAATCCAGTCGGCCTTGCTGGCCACCACCGACTCTCCCTGCTTATTTACGTCCTTATATTGACTTCTCCTTTGGAGCAGTCTGAGGAGCCTCTGCCCTCAGACTGAACCCACAGCGTGGCTCACTTTTCTGATAGATCACTGGCTTTGACAGTGTGGATGATGAGTCCAAACACAGTGGTCACATGTTTTCCTCCAAGAGTCCCAAACCTGAGGAGTGGACAATGGAAAACAACCCGTCTTACACATATTATGCCTACTACATGTATGCAAACATCATGGTGCTCAACTGCCTGAGAAAGTACGTACGGGAGAAGGGGCCGAAGCTCTGTCCTTTAAACATCTGCTGGTGCGTGTGTTCCACTAACGTGTGTAGTGTGTATTGCTGCAGATGTGCCACGGGGCAGACGGCAGGTCAGAGGATGGCTTTCAGGCCTTGGTTCTCTTCTTCCAGGCTACTGAGGCAGGGCCCCTCCCTCGTTTCTACCAAGCTAGGTTCTAGATGACTGAGAGTTTCCTGGCAGTTCTCGCCCTGGCCCCATCTCACCTCAGGAGTGCTGGGATCACAGATGCATGCCACCGAATCTTGTTTGTTTGCTTTTATTTTACATGTATAAATGTTTTGCCTACATGCATGTCTGTATCTGCGCATCATGTATGTGCCTTGTACCCAAGGAGGCACACACTGAGACTGAAGATGCTCATGCATGAGGTAATGGGCTCCTTGTCTCACCATATCCTCTGCTGCCTCTTTAAAAAACACATATGTTTGTACTTAGGAAGAATTACAGTGAAGAGCTACAATTATGTTTTGCTGGACACGTGGTTGCTGTTCCCTTCCCAAGTGTTAACTCTGCTAATGGATTTTTTTTGTAAATTTCTCTTTCTTTCTCACAGGGAACGAGGCATGAATACATTTTTGTTTCGCCCCCATTGTGGTGAGGCTGGGGCTCTCACTCACCTCATGACAGCCTTTATGATAGCGGACAATATTTCTCACGGCCTGAACTTAAAGAAGGTGAGCTCAGCGCACGCTCTCTCTCCCTCCCTCCCTCCCTCCCTCTCTCTCTCTCTCCCTCCCTCTCTCTCTCTCCCTCCCTCCCTCTCTCTCTCTCCCTCCCTCCCTCCCTCTCTCTCTCTCCCTCCCTCTCTCTCTCTCCCTCCCTCTCTCTCTCTCTTCCTCTCTCTCTCCCTCCCTCCCTCCCTCTCTCCCTCCCTCTCTCTCTCTCCCTCCCTCCCTCTCTCCCTTCCTCTCTCTCTCTCCCTCCCTCCCTCTCTCCCTTCCTCTCTCTCTCTCCCTCCCTCCCTCCCTCCCTCTCCCTCCCTCCCTCCCTCCCTCCCTTCCTCTTCCTCCCTCTCTCTCTCTCTCTCTCTCTCTCTCTCTCTCTCTCTCTCTTTGAGACAGCATCTCATATGACCCCAGGCTGGACTTGAAGCCACTCTATAGTTAAAGATGGTCTTGATTTCCTGATTATCCTGCCTCTACTTCTGACTGCTGGAATTTGAGATTACAGGTGAATATCACCGAGTCAGGCTTGGAATCTCTTTCATTCCTTCCTTCCTTTCTTTTTTGACTTATGTATTTTATTTATGACTACACTGTTGCTGTCTTCAGACACACCAGAAGAGATCATCAGATCTCATTACAGATGGTTGTGAGCCACCATGTGGTTGCTGGGATTTGAACTCAGGACCTCTGGAAGAGCAGTCAGTGCTCTTAACCACTGAGCCATCTCTCCAGCCCCACTCTTTCTTTTTTCTTTCTTTCTTTCTTTCTTTTTTTTTGTTTTTGTTTTTGGTGACAGGGTTTATCTATGTACAGCCCTGCAGAACTGTCTTCATAGACCAGGCTAAATTCAACTGGCAGAAAGATCTACTTACCTCTATGTCCCGAGTGATGGGATTACAAGGGAATCTTTACTTTCTTCGGTGTTTTGAGTGATGGGGAAAAGTTCAAGACAGAGTTTCTTTGTGTATCTCTGTAGACCAGGCTGGCCTTCAGCTCCAAGATCCACCTGCCTCTGCCTCCTAAGTGCTGGGATTGAAGGTACATGTCATGATTCTATATTAGAGCCTGTAACAGATGAACCACAACATCCATTTTCAGTATGAAATGCATTTTGAGCTCAGCAGGGAATCAAAGGTAAGCAGGAAGCACTCCAACTCTATCTCCCCCAGCTGGCATCTGACAATATAATGCTTTCTAATTTTTCCTTGGGTTGAAACGTTCTGGTCAGCTATGAGAATAAGTCCAAGGTATCAGGAGTGAGGAAGGACAGGGCAGATCTCAAGTCCCAGGAAGATTGGGAACATGGGGTGGAATCTATGCTAGATTAGTGGGAAAGATCATAATTCCTTGGAAAGTCAGCCTGTGACTTGGAGAGCAGGACATTTTCATATCAGGGACTACGGAACCCATTTGCTCCCACCAGCCACTGCTGTCTTTTCTCTAGGCCGATATTCAACTTTGCAAGGTTGAAAAAGCGAACAGCTTCACTTGTGCTACTCTGAGTCCTTAGTACTCTTATTGTGAAATGAGGATCGTTGAGCATGATACATCTTGAAGGTTACTAAGGTAACCTTCTATGAGAGTCAGAAGGGGTTCTCTCAAGGTTACCTTGTTAATTGCCCTCAGATATGAATTACCACACATCTCCCGACTTCTGTCTTAGAACTCTCACAGGCAAAGTCAGAGGCAATTGGCTTCCCTTCAGCTACTTTTGCCAGGTTTCTTGTTGTAGCGTGCTTTAAAATGTCTCTGGTAATAGTCATAACTTTCATGTAGAAAAAAAAAAAAGAAAAGAAAGAAAGAAAAGCAAGTTTCGGGGTGAGCTGTGAGGTGTAATCACCTAGATCAGACCATTTTCCTTTGACAACTTAGTAGTCAGATTTTTAAAAGCTGATTTTGCCCAATGCTTCTGAAAGCAATACCAGGACATTCAATTTTAAGTAGTACTTATATTGAAACCTACATCACTGCCTAGGAGATTTAAAGCGAGTGGTACCTTCGTTGAAAGCTAAAGCTTAAGGTTGGCCATGGGATTTATTTGTTTGTCTTTTTGTTTTTCAAAGCAGGGTTTCACTATGTTACCTTGGCTGTCCTGGAACTGAATTTGTAGACCAGGCTGGCCTCAGGCTTGCAGAGATCTACCTACCTCTGCCTGTTTTAAATTGTGGGATTAAGGCGTGTGCCACTGCCACCAGGCAACCGTGGGATTGTTAAGGTTTTACTGTCTGTTCCTGCCCACCATCCTTATTGCTATTCTTACTTTCTTTGCAGAGTCCTGTGTTACAGTACCTATTTTTCTTAGCCCAGATCCCCATTGCAATGTCGCCATTGAGTAACAACAGCCTGTTCCTCGAATATGCAAAAAACCCTTTCTTAGATTTCCTCCAGAAAGGCCTCATGATCTCGCTGTCGACCGATGACCCGATGCAGTTCCATTTCACCAAGGTAGGCATGGAAGTTTAAACAACGCCAGCACGTGATCACTCGCCACCCAGAAACTGAGAGTCAAACCAAGGCTCTTCTGAATCCTTTGTGTAGGGCGTGTATTGTTCCTTTCACTAATGCAACTCCTGATTTATGTGACTAACTACAGGAGCCCCTGATGGAAGAGTACGCCATCGCAGCCCAGGTCTTCAAGCTGAGCACTTGTGACATGTGTGAGGTGGCAAGGAACAGTGTCCTGCAGTGTGGAATTTCTCATGAGGTAGACTTGACCGCACTCACTGTCCTCCTGAGTGTTGGGTCTAGCAATCTGACCACTGAATCATTAGTGAAGCGAGGAAAACACAGGAAAGTACTGTATAAACCGCTTACCGCTGCTATGGATAGGGACTGGAAGACCATCCTGGGCTGGGGTATGGTTCAGTGGTAGGGCACAAGCCTGTGAGGATCTAATTTGAGTCCCTGCCACTCCTCCACCAAGCACTATTCTCTGGCCATGTCTCTACCATTCAAGTTCTCAGGAAGCGTGCACCCGGAGGCACTAGATGGACGACCACTTTTTCCCTTTTGTGTGTGGGTAACATGAGGATTATGGTGGAGGAGTGATCGCTGCCTATCCCGGGGTAAAGAGACACAGAGCCCTCTCTTTCCTTTGTCTTACAGGAAAAAGCAAAGTTTCTAGGCAACAATTACCTTGAGGAAGGTCCTGTTGGAAATGACATCCGAAGGACAAATGTGGCTCAGATTCGCATGGCCTATCGTTATGAAACTTGGTGTTATGAACTCAATTTGATTGCTGAGGGCCTTAAATCAACAGAATGAATAAAGTATGTGAACCGAATAACACTGTGAGTGGGTTTTCATTGAGAATTCGAATCCTCTAGACTTGTTATTGAGACCCTTTTTTTTTTTTTATTATTTTCTTAAGATTTATTTATTTGGGGTTGGGGATTTAGCTCAGTGGTAGAGCGCTTGCCTAGCAAGCGCAAGGTCCTGGGTTCGGTCCCCAGCTCCGGAAAAAAAAAGAAAGAAAAAAAAAAGATTTATTTATTTATCACGAACGAGTGCTCTATCTGCATGTACACCTGCAGGCCAGAAGAGGGCATCAGATCATGTTATAGGTGGTTGTGAGTCACCATGTGGTTGCTGAGAATTGAACTCAGAACCTCTGGAAGAGCACACAGTGCTCTTAACTTCTGAGCCATCTCTCCATCTCTCCGAGACCCTACTCTTTTTTTTTTCCCTCCATCTTTATTAACTTGGGTATTTCTTATTTACATTTCAATTGTTATTCCTTTTCCCGGTTTCCAGGTCAACATTCCCCTAACCCCCGTCCCTCCCCTTCTACATGGGTGTTCCCCTCTTCATCCTCCCCCCATTACCGCCCTCCCGAGACCCTACTCTTGAAATAAGCTAAGTATTGTATTAATTGCTCCACTGATACTCTTTGATTCGGTTCCTGTCACACCTTTGTACAGTAGACATAATTTCTATTTTGTGGACAATGAGCAGATGTAGGTAGATGATGTCCGAGGGATGCTCTTCATGTGGGGCAGCAGCATGTTCATACATTTGAGTGACTCCAGAGTCTGCACGACTTTCAGGCACAACAGATACCAGAGGAAGCCAAGGACATAAGCCACTGACTTAATGCTGAGGAGATGGGCTTTGGGACTCAGGGACCAGAAAACAGTTAAAGCACCTGGAACCATTTACAAGTTCTTTGACAAAGCGTAAGTCAACAGTGGCTTTCTTAGGTAAAGTCAGGCCAGTTGTATGGAAGCTTAGAAAACGAACATTTGTGGAGTAGTGCTGACAGAAGACTTATCCTAGCAGGGGCTTCTTAGCTTGCTGAAGCAGGAGACCTTCGTATCTCAACAGAAATATCCCTGCTAGGTACGGTGGCACACAGCTTCAGTCCTAACACGTTGGAGGTAGAGCTCAAACAAGCCTGGTCTTCATAGTTCCAGGTCAGCCAAAGCTACATAGTGCGACCCTATCTATGGATGATGGATGGTGGATGGATGGAGAGGGAGGAGGGGGAGAGGAGGGTCCTTCAGATTAGGAAGTGACCCAGCTATCCAGGTTATATTTGTTCACACACAGCTGTGTTGCCATCTAGTGGTTGGGTTGATAATTCACTCAGTTTTATTAAAAATGAGGTTATGGACTAAACATAAAGCTATCTTTTGGGGTTTTTTGACACCAAAAGCATAAGGAAGATTTCATTCTACTTTCAAGGTTTTTTTTGCCCCTGAGGCTGTAAAGTGTGTGTGAAGAGAACACTCCTCAAGACACATCACAATGAAATGCGAGCCAATTCCTGCCTGTCTTCACTTTCTGCACAGGTAGCCGTGAGCTTGGGCGTGTCCCTTAGGACATGCTTGCACTAGCTGTGGTGCAAGGCTCCCCTTCTGCATTCTCGAAGTTAAAAATTCTGTTTGATGAATATTTAGCAAGAACCTGATTTTATTTCATGTTGGCTTTCTACAAATTACTAAACATTATTCTCAGACTTAAAGGACACCTTATCACCATTAAGTGTAGCTTCATTTTACCCATGAGAGGGCAGTAGAATGCAGGAATGTGAATTAATTTATTTGCTCATCTTGGCATTCAAATCTTCATTCTGCTAAAGAATCTTCTTGGATGCAAAAATTTCAAACGTAAATCTTCAAAACACTTAAAAACACACAAATTTCATCTCGTACAACTACCTGTGATACTTTCCAAACGGATTAGATTAAATGCCGGGTTTGGTGCCTCAGGACTATGCTGGCACTCCAGAAGCAGAGGTAGGAGGATGAGAAGTTTGGAAAATAATAAAGAACATACATCTGTACACAAAGACGTACACATTAGGTAAGTGGAGTTCATAAAGACCAGCGTTTACAATTTATTTCAAACCACATTCACATTTATTTCCTCACTAGAGTGTTTTAAAGGAGCTGTCAATACTGTCCCTCACGTAGAAAGTAATCCTTTTATTTTCTCTTCCTCATGGTCTTACATGATGCTTTTTTTTTTTTTTTTTTTTTTTTTTTTTTTTTTTTTTATGGTCTTGGTTGAGCTGGCCGGTGACAGTCATCCGTGGTGTGTAATCAAACACCTCTGTGACAGTCTTCTATTTTGGTATCTTTGTGTGAACAAGCCAGGGAAGTTTGGTTACCAGACAGAAGGTCAGATGGAGTGGGTGGGGTAGAGTGGGGCGGGGCGCGGTGAGGTGGAGCAGTTAGATCGTGCTGGGAAATAGGTTCCACTCATCCCAGTCTCGCAGAGTGAAACTGGGCTACTCTTGCAGCAGGCACAGAGCCATGTGCATACCTGAGCAAGATCGTGGGGTAGGGAGCGCTTAAGCGTGAGTCTCAACCGGGTGTGGCAACTTAGTCGGCACCAGGACTAGGCATCAAAGGCATCCGGCTCGGGATTCCAAACCTGGGGCCAGGTGCGTTATCGGCATCTCTCTACTAGCTGACCTTCCGGAGGAAAGTTTGCTCTCCGAGTTGCTTTAGGGTTTTCTTAAAGAACTTGCTGTTTGGCTCCTCTGATTCAACTAGGCTCTGCCTTGCTGTGCGTGTGGTCGCACAAGCCGTAGATTCAGAGACAGAGCTTTGGCTCCAGCCCTGGGCAGGGGCTGCAGCGTGGAACCAGGGCAGTCTAGAGCTCTCTGGTTTTCCGGCGCCCGGGTCAGAGGGACCGCCTGGCGTGGGTTCGGAGCTTCGAGGAGAACCCGGGAGGGGCAGAACCTACTGGGCGAGCTCCGGGGCGTGATCAGGCCGAAAGGGGGCGTGTCTGAGCTTGGGGGCGGGGACTGCGAATTTGCGGGGGCGGGACGAAGAGGTTGGAGCTGCATCCCAGAGGCCGCGGACTCGAGTCTCCGAACACTGCGCGAGGCGGCGTCGCGGCCCAGGCAGGTAGGTTACGGGATGCAGCTGGGGTTTGGGGCAATGGGACCTCCGCCGCTTAGCTGTTGGCATCGCCCCATGGCGTCTAGTGTGTCCGTGGTCAGCCGAGAGCTGGGTACCTCGGGCCAGGGCAAGGCGGGGGTCAGCCTGCGAGCCACAGGCGCGGTCCGGGGCGCAGGGCCGGGGAGCGGGGGCGCTCGCCACCGCGAGGAAACGCGCCTATCAGGGGGTCTTGAACTTGGACGTGCCCGAACGGAGCACTTCAAACCAGCGGTAAATCGTGTGTGCACGCGCTTTGCCTCGGAACAACGGGGCAAGCACGATAGTGGAAGTGGTCAAGTAGTTTTTTAAGGTAAAAATCCGACAGTGGAACTGGTGTAACCAGGAGAGAAGATGATGATTAGATTATGAGTCAAAAGGCTCCTCAGACCCGCAAACAAACCGTCACACCTCCGCCAGGGTTAACTCTTCCCGGTTTGTGTCCTCGGAGTGTAAAACTGGGACGCCCATGGGTATTCTCACGGTCTGAGAGGAATGACAACGTTCTACAAATGTCAGGCATTGTTGTTTGATACACACGCATGCATCGCGAAGCATGTGTAGTCTGTAAAACTACTAAGTGCCTGATACACAGTAGGCAGTCTGTAAACTTTTATCCCAAAGCTACTGATTCGCCTACATTATGTTAGTTAGATAAAGTTCCAACTTCTGTTTACTATGTAAATAAGTTATCTAAGCGTCATTTCCACACAATCACCATTGTTTGAAGAGCAGATCTATTCTTAACTGAGTCATGACGTTTTCTAAAATAGCATGCTATCTGTACACTGCAGTGGAATCATTTACCACGAGGGAGGCTTGTACCAATCAGAAAAATCTGCTACTTTGCCTTAGATAAGCTGAAGATATCGGATAAAGTGAGCTGAAAAGTATTGCTGCAAAGCAAGACTTTCATTTGTTTTTGTAAATTGAGGGGTTGCTTATAAGAAGATCGGAGTTCTCTAAAGCAAAGTTGATATGTGTCTGTGGCTTTTGTACAGTTTTTATTATAGACGTTTGTGTTCCTGTGGGTGTGTCTATCAAGTTTAGGGGGGAGATGGAAATTTTAAAAGGAATAGCAGGGGGGTTGGGGATTTAGCTCAGTGGTAGAGCGCTTGCCTAGCAAGCGCAAGGCCCTGGGTTTGGTCCCCAGCTCCGAAAAAAAGAAAAAAGAGAAAAAGAAAAAGAAAAAAAAAAAGAAAAAAAAAGAAAAAAAAAAGGAATAGCAGGCTGTAACCACGAGGTTTCTACTAGGGATACTTAAGAGTGATCTGGAATTGTTTCTAAGGCAGAAACCAGGAACTGAAGTCCTTGTGTCTCGAGGCCTTTCATTAGTCTGTTGAATGTAGCAATAGACTTTTTTTAGATGCAGAAATATCAGTGTTTTTGATTGAGAACAGTAGGCAATTTCTTTCCTTTTCTTATTTAAAATTTGAAATTAGGACATGTTTGCCACCAACACACACAGAGTCCTGAGTTCAATCCCAATATTTTATAACTGGGCAAGGTGGTCCACGGCTGCCATCCCACCCAGCATAAGAGAGGTACAAGAAGGGGTTCAGAAGCTCTAGGTTACTCCTCACTATATAGTGAATTTGAGGCCAGCCTGGGATACGTGTGACTTCTTAACAAAGCAAAACAAAAAAAAAAAAAAAGTTAAAAACTCCTCATATTACAGGGCTCAAGAGATACTTGGGAAGTGAGGGCACATCCTGCCAAATCTGAAGACCTGAGTTCAATCCCCAGGATATGTAGATTGTCCTCTGACCTCCAAATGTGTCCCAACATAATGCCCCCTCCCCAAATTAATAAATGTAATGAAATTTATTTATTATGTGTATATCTGTGGGCACCCAAGGCGCATGTGTGGAGGTCAGAGGGCCAGTTGTAAAACTCAGTTTCTCCTTCTGTCTCGTGGGTGCTGGGGATTGAGTTCAGGCTCAGTGGCAAACATCCCTACCTGCTGAGCTAAGTCATTAGTCCTTCGTTTCTGTCCTCGTTGGATGAAACTGGGGTCTTGTGACTGCTACTATCAGTGAGTCACATCCCTGCCTCCAACTGGAAATCCTATTCCTTGTAAATGATCTGGAATGATCCTTATGTTCTAAAGCAAGGATTTTAAAGTCCTGTATACCACAGTGGGGTTTAGTGGAGTGCTAGAGGGAAAATTACTAATAATAATCTCGTGCTGCTTTAAGAGTTCTATTTGTGGAGCTGGAGATGACCCAGTGGTTAAGAGCATTTGCTGCTCTTCCAGAGGACCTGACTTCAGTTCCCAGCTCCCATGTCTGTCAGTACAGCTTCCTGTAACCCCAGCTACATGGGATCTGATGGTCTCTTCTGCCTTCCAAGGACAATAGCATACAGGTAACACATATTCACATATATGTACATGTACGTAAAAACAAATCTTTAGCCCAGTGTAGTGCTGCATGCCTTTACTCTCATCACACGAGGGAGGCAGAGACAAGTGGATCTCTGTGAGTTCCAGGCCAGGCTGGTCTACATAGAGTTTCAGGTTAGCCAAGACCATAGTGAGACTCTGTTTCAAAAAAAAAAATCTTATAGAAAAAAGGTTTTATGGACTGGAGAGATGAGTCTTTATTTAAGAGCACTGACTGCTTTTCCAGATGACTTGGGTTCAATTCCCAGCACTCACGTGGCAGTTCACAACTGTCTGTAACTCCTGTTCCAGGGGAATCCGACATCCTCACACAGACATACATGCAGTCGAAGCATTGATGTACATAAAATAAAAATAAATGAATAATCTTTTAAGAGAAAAAGTTTTATTTAAATATTTTTCTTTTTTTCTTTTCTTTTTTTTTTTTTCGGAACTGGGGACCGAACCCAGGACCTTGCGATTGCTAGGCAAGCGCTCTACCACTGAGCTAAATCCCCAACCCCTTATTTAAATATTTTTAACAATGTGGCTGAAGAATGGGGTTTTTGAAACTTTTTGTTTGTTTGGGTTTTTTAAAAGATTTATTTATTTATTTCATGTATGTGGGTGGTTACACTGTCACTATCTTCAGACACACCAGGAGAGGGTATCAGATCTCATTACAAATGGTTGTAAGGGGTTGGGGATTTAGCTCAGTGGTAGAGCGCTTGCCTAGGAAGCGCAAGGCCCTGGGTTCGGTCCCAGCTCCGAAAAAAAGAACCAAAAAAAAAAAAAATGGTTGTAAGCCACCATGTTGTTTCTGGGAATTGAACTCAGGACCTCTGGAAGAGCAGTCAGTGCTCTTAACCACTGAACCATCTCTCTAGCCTGTTTTTTTTTTGTTGTTGTTGTTGTTGTTGTTGTTGTTTGTTCATTTGTTTTGTTTTGTTTGTTTTCAAGATAGGGTTGGTTTTTGTTTTGTTTGTGTGTGTGTGTGTGTGTGTGTGTGTGTGTGTGGTCTTTCGCTGTCCTGGAACTAGCTCTGTAGACCAGGATGGCCTGGAACTCACAGAGATCTGCCTGCTTCTGCTTTCCCAGTGAAATTTTTTTGAGACAGGATCTTACTATAGAATCTAGGTTAGCCTTTAACTCATTCTGTAGCTCAGGTTGGCCTGAAACATGCAGTAATTCTATCTAGATCTAAGTGCTAAGATTTCAGTGTTTGCCAGCATCTATACTTGGCTAAAACTATTTTAAAAATGAACTTTAATCCTGTACTGAATAATTAGTTCACTGAGAATTTATAATATGTTGATCTTACAGGTCTAATACCTTACATTCTTCCGACTTACTGAGCAAGTATCGGAAGGTGTGGTTTAGAGCCTACATCGCAGCATACATGGGAAGGATGCACTCCTACCTAGGAGAGTATGTAGTCCTACCGAGTGGGCCACTCAGTACTGAAAGCTGTTTTGAAAGCTGACTAACAATAAGAGTATCAACTACTATTTATGGGCCCTACTCAGTGCAGGCAGTGTCCTGAATTCATTTCGTGTATTAGTTTATTTAGTCCTCACAGAAGGCTCTACTGAGGGATGCTAGCATCAGTAGCTCCTCACTGAGAGGCATAGAGAAACTGAGTAACTTGCCTGCCACTCATTTAAGTAGCAAGACTCAGGCTGTCGGGCTGCAGGAACACTGAACAGGACCCTCAGTCTCTGCACTCTGTTGAGTTTCAGATTCAGTGAAATCCAACAGGTGAGAGAGAGAGAGAGAGAGAGAGAGAGAGAGAGAGAGAGGAGGGAGAGACAGAAAAACTGGTATTACAAGGTATAGAACCATGTCCAAGCTACAATTTAATTATACTTTGTATGTAAAACTTTTTTTTTTTTTTGGCTGATGAATGACATGGGATTCTTATTGTTTTTAAACTCCCAGCCACTTAGGGCATCATCTTAGCAATATGTCTGTTTTTCTTTTTTTTTTTTTTCTTCTTTTTTCTTTTTTTTTCAGAGCTGGGGACCGAACCCAGGGCCTTGTGCTTGCTAGGCAAGCGCTCTACCACTGAGCTAAATCCCCAACCCCAATATGTCTGTTTTTCAATGAGCAGTTTAAAATACCTGTTCTCAAACCGTGACTTCAATGTTAGCTGCAAGAAAAGAAAATGCACCAAGCATGGTAGAACATATTTATTGTTGTGTTTTGTTAAAATAATAATAATAATAATAATAATAATAATAATAATAATGGAATATGGTGGATGCATGATATGGTGTAGGGGAAGGGGTGCTTCTGGGGTCCCATGCTGAGGCATCCCTTCCTCCTGAGGTACCAGCCACAAGATGGTATAGTATAGAATAGAGTTTATTTAGAGCATGGGGAGGGGAGTTGAGGGGATAATAGAGACAGGGAATGGGAGAGGAAGAGAGAGAAGAGGAGAGGAGAGGAGAGAGGAATAGAGGCCGGCCATGAGCACTTGGTGAAAGGGGAGGGAACTGGGGGGAGAGGGGCAAAGGGTAAAGGGCAAGAGCAAGGGGAAAAGAGATCAGGAGAGCGAGGTGGGGGCAAGCAGCCCCTTTTATAGTGAATCAGCACACCAGGCTGTTACCAGGTAGCTGTGGGGCGGAGCCTAGGTAAAGTGCCAACTCCTACAGCTCCAGCACTCAGAAGCCCAAGGCAGGACATTGTGTAGGCTCGCCTGGGCTAAGACGAGAAATTCGTCCTCAGTCAATCAAGTCATTATGTTTTAGTATGATTACAGAGGTCTAGACAGAATTTAATGGGAAACAATGATGAAAGCAGTTATCCTACCTGTGGTAGGAAGGAGGGTTGTAGAATTTGATTTTCAAGGATGACTAGGAGTTTGGGAGGGGATGAATGAGACTCAGGAATCTGTGAGACTATGTGGTACGTTTGAGAACTGTGTCCTAGTTCCTAAAGTCAGAGGCACGGGGATGGGTGGTTGCGCTAAAAATAATCTAGAAAAAGAAAATTACAGAGCACGGTTATTTGTTACATTAGATTACTGCAGGTGCTAGGTAAGTGTGTGTGTGTGGTGGGGGGTTCAGGTCTCTGATTGGAATAAAGAAGTGAGTGATTAAGTTGACTTGGGGGGAAATTTTCACTGTAGAATATGGTATTGAGGGTATTTTTATACTGTGAAGTAGCACATATTTTTAACAAATAGTGTAAAGCTATGATTCTAGGGGGAAAAAATGAAAGAGTCTGTTGATACCAGTTATTGGAGAGAAACTGTGTATTGTAAAAACTTTGCAAGTCAGTCTAGAGACAATGGAACCAGAGAAGGCTCCATTGAAAGTAATTTAGATTGCATAGTGATGTTCTGTGCGGTGGCTGGATTAAATGTAGCTAGGCAAAAGGCAGGGAGACAAGTTTGGAGGTTGGTAAGATATATAGGTGAGACCAGGTTTGTTGTTGAGTTACTTCTGGTGGAGCAGATGAGGAACCGGAGTAAACAAGTCCAGGGAAGGTGAGAGGGCAGATGGGAAACCAGGGGATTGGGAGTGTCAAGAGCCTGTTAGCCGAGGAGGGCAGAAAGCAATGGCTTCAGGTCCTAGCAAGGACAGCTCAGTGCACACAGGGCCGGGCTCTGTTATCTTTTACACGATGGGGTGATAACTGTCCTAACTGTCCCTGGCGTGAACTTGTTGGGTTTGAAGTGTCTACAGAGCCTTGAGGTGCAGATGTCAGGCAAGGTCCAGAGGCGTAGATGAGCGTGGCTGATGGTGTCTCGGGATTAACCAGCTGAAGTTCACACCAGTAGATAGACTGACTCAAAAGAGATTTTCTCATCGTGGAGCGTTTCGGTAAGTTTCAGTTAGAAGTTAAACAACTTTCAGGCTGGGCTTGTGGTCCGGTTGGTAGTGTCTCTTGCCTGAAGCCCTGCAATAAACCTCCACTATCATGCAAAACTAGGTGTGGTGGTCCTTGCCTGGCCTGAGCACTAAGGAAGTGGAGGCAAGGGAATCAGAAACCTAAGGTCGTCCTGGCCTACGTGGGGAGTTTGAAGTCAGCCTGGGCTTTATTCTCTAGCCCTTAGATTATTCTTTTAAAACAGGCCCTTTCAAATATTTTCAAAGAGAGGCTGGGAGTGTGTAGCTCAGTTGAAGAGTGCCTGCCCAGCATGCAAGGGGCTTTGCGCTTGGTCCCAGGCTCATGCAGGCTGGTTGTGCTGACAGATGTTTGTGTCCCTAGGTGAAGTAGGTTTTGGTAGGAGGATCAGGAGTTAAGGTCATCTTCAGCTGAGCAGGGAGCTCACAGCCAGCCTTGACATCAGGAGACCCTGTCTCATAGACAGACAAGTAAATGGGGGCTGGTGACTTTGTTCGGCAGTTAAGAGCACCAACAGGACAGACACAACAGTCCAGGGAGCCTGATACACTCTGCTGGCTCCCAGGGCACGGCACACACACGGCACATCTGTATACATGTAGGCAAAACACTCATCTGTGTGAAATGAAAATAAATAAGTCTTTTTAAAATAACAAACAAAAATTTGCAATTAAAAATAAGAGACAACTTACCACCTTCCCATTTATTTAAGGATAGTTTTGAGGAAGCGTCATTATTGGCTGATTTAGTTACATATCAGAAATGTTTGAAACCTTGAAGGAAAATGTGGCTTTTTAAGATCAGTCTTTTAGCATGACCTTGCCTGATCCCATCAGAGGCACCTGGGTCTCTTGGTTCGAGGCCAGGCTGGCATACAAAGGGAGCTCTAGGCCAGCCAGGGATCAACAGGGAGACCCTGTCTCAAAAATAACTGATTCCTGTCCTATCACATTAGCAAGTAACTTGACAGTGTGTTCTAGAAGGCATGGAGTTCTGGTGTTTGTTCTTTAGTTACCCTGAAGAACAGAGACATGGCCTTCTGAATCAAGACTGAAAACACCAGTTACTGACCATGCTGCTGTTTGACCATTTGTGGCAGCTCATTCTTCCAGTGGGTTTTAACCCTTTCCCAGTTAAGTACAGAAGAGTAAAACAGACTCCTAAGGGAACCTGACATGTGCATAGCATCTCTGTGTGTTCTCCAGACTGGAAGTAATTTATGCTCAGGAAATTTGCCTAGTGAATCTTTTTTAATTTTACTATTTACATGATTTATGTTGGAATTGAAAACAATGATGAAACAATATTTGATCTAAACTCTATGCTGTGCTAATATGGTAGTGTGTGTGTGTGTATGTGTGTGTGTGTTTGTGTGTGTGTGTGTGTGTGTGTGTGTGTGTGTGTGTGTGTGTGTGTAAAACTACATCAGCATTCTCCACTGCTATTGCTGCCCTTTGGCCGTAGCTTTCCTTTGATTCTGTCCATCCTAAGTCATGGCTGCCCATGGTCTCCTCCCCTTTTACTGTTGTGTGTCTGCTTGTTGCTTTCCTAGAACTCAGAAGCATCCCTTTTCTTAGCCCCTTAATCTAGGCTGCACATTTGTTGTTTTGAGACAGGGTCTTCTGTAGCCCAGGAAGTTTGAGGCTTCATCTTCTCTTACCCTCCAAGACTCTGGTTAGAGCTGTAACCACCACACTGAGCCCTGGTCTCCTTGCCTCTATTGACAATCCACACTTGGGAAGCAAGGCATTCCCTCAGATAAGGGTTTCCTGGTTTTCCTGTCTTTGGCCTCAGTTTATTTTCTTCAGTACTGTGCCCAGGGAGTTTAAGAATTATGTAGTCCATCCCCTCTATGAATCATGGTATCCAACATCAGCTGAGGATTCATCCCCTAAATCTATTAGCCACAGCTCATTATTGAACAGCTCTTAAAGACTATATCCTGAGGCTGAGATAGGAAGCATAGACGTTTAAGGCTAGCCTGGGCTACTACAGCCAGAACCTATCTACAAACAGACAGACAGTGAGGTATTCTCGAGGAGCTAGGACTTGGTACCAACTCTTGCTATCTAAAGACCCTCTGCAGGGCTGAAGGTGTAGCTGAGGGGTGGGGCACTAGTGTAGCATGTGTGAAGCCCTAGGCTCAACCCCTAGTCTTCCCAAAAGAAAACTAAGCCCCTTTGCCAAGGGAACCCATGTGCTCTTGTTCCGTTTCCTTTTGCTTGTTTGTTTTCACAAAGCCTGCTTGAGATATTCATTCCTCTCTAAGCCTTTGGCTTCATCTCTCTCACTCCCAGCAGACAATCTTGCCTATTATTTCAAAGCAAAGAAACAATAAAACCCTTAGCTACCCAGGCAGTGGTGGTGCATGCCTTTAACCCCAGCACTCAGGGAGGCAGAGGCAAGCAGATCTCTGAGTTCCAGGACAGTCAGGGCTACACAGAGAAACCCTGTCATGAAAAAAGCAAAACAAACACCCTCAGCTAGAACTTCATCACTGTGCAATCCTAAGCCTGCAAATCAGCCTGCACACCTCCTCCTCACTCCTGTTCCAACAGAAGAGCGGCCCTGCTTCTGGTGCCTGCTCCCCCTCTAGGTCCCGCTGAAGATGCCTGCCCTCCCTTCCTTCCGGGCCTTTGCTCTCTATCCTCGTTTCTTTCCTCTTCCTTCCTGACTTCTTCCCACCCAGGGTTAAATATAACTTACTTCTTTCCTGTCTGAAAAAGCAAGGCTCTCCTGCAGCCCGTGTTCCTTCCCAGCCCTCACCTTACTGTACACTGGCTGCCTTGGGTTAGCTGACTGTCTACAGTGGCTGCACCCCTTCCTTCTCGCTCCACCCACTGTCTCGCTGTCACCTCTCCATCAGCTTCCTTGCCACTGAGCCTGCTCTTGCCCGGATCCTGATGACAGACACTCAAGCCTTGGTCTTTTCTGTTTTCTGGACTTCTGTAACTCTCTGCCCTCCTGGTATTTCTCCTGTCTTTTTCTACTTTTGTGATTGAGTTACCATCTATGATCTGTGTACACTGACTCAGAGTGTCTGAGAACTGGCCTGTCCTGGACTGGCAATGTTTCTGGAATTATGAGATTCTAAATTTAACAAAATGTGATGGCTCACAAAACTAACTAGAAAATAATCATAATTGTATAGCAATGAAGAGTTGTATGGCACAGAATGAATGGATTTGAGCCAGGCGTGGTGGCATGCACATATAACATCACTTATGATACTATAGAGACTGAGGCAGGAAGGTTGCAAGTTCAAGGCCGGCCAGATGAGGCCTCATGTGGGTAAGCAAACAGAAAAAAGAAAGAAATGAGGAAGTTTAACTGGAAATCATGAGATGCTATATTGTGTACCAGAGTGGTTAGAACCCAAAGTTGATGTTTCCAAGGGGTGGTGAGATAAGGAGAATCTAGATTCCTCTTTGCTGGTGAGAGTGTAATTGGGTCCAGAGTGTACTTGGCAGTGTGTTTTAGTAACAGATCTACCCCATAACAGAGCAATTCTAGGTAATACTAAAAATAAAGGGGATTATGTCTATTAAAGGTGCATATTAAATGCAGATAAGAAGTTTTTATTTTGTGATGCCAGTAATCAAACAAGCTAGGTAAGTGTTCTACTCGGATCAGCAGGGTTTTCCTCCGGCTTTTCCCCTTCTTGTATTTGTGTATCCGTCTCTATCTGTACACACTTCTCTAACTTGTCCTTTTTACGAGTTGTGTCCTATTCAGTCAGGATGCTGTTTGCTTGCTAACCTCATGTGGATGAGAGACTGAGATCTGCTTGGCAATGTTTTGCCCCCACTGGCTCTGAGCGCCCACACGTGACATCTGTCAGCCAGCCTATGTTCCCTCTCATTCTGTTCCAGTTCCAGCATTCTTTCTGGGGAAGTTACTGCCACTGCTAAGTGGCCATGTCTGCTGTGCAGTGGCTCTCCTTACCCATCTCTGGCATTGGGAAAGGGGTGTGCCTTTCTCTGTTCCATCTGCTGGCTTTAGAGCCCCATTGTTCAAGGAGAATGCTTTTAGTAACAATAACTGTGATTGTCTCTAAAGAATATTGTGGATCTGAAGGTGTTTGATACATTGCAAACCTAGTGACACAGTCCTCACAGGAAGTGGTGTTTCTAGTGTTTTAAATGGTAAGCTGAGGGAGTACATTTGTTCGACAACGAAGTAAAAGCAGTTTTAATCTTGGTGCTTTGACTGCCAGCCGTGTGCTTTCTGCTGCTGTGATAAAAACTGTGGCCAAAAGCAACTGGGGAAGAAAGAGTTTATTTACCAAATGGGTCCTGGTCACATTTCATCGTCTACAGATTTTAGGACATAAACTCAAGCAGAGGCAGGCCGGTGGAGGAGTTCGTCTCACTGGCTTGCCCTCCATAGCTTGCTCAGCCTGCTTTCTAATACCACCCAGGCACCACCTACCCAGGATGGTGCTGCTCACAGAGGCCTGGTCCTCCTGAAGCAATCATTAATCAAGAAAACGCCCTATAGACATGCCCACAGGTCAGTCTGGGGGAGGAAATTCCTCAGTTGAGGGCCACTCTTCCTAGACATGTTTAGATTTGTGACAAGTAGACAAAAAACCCTGAACGAACCAATGCATACAACAGGTGAGATGAAATATGCAAAGCATATAGAATAATTTGGGAATGTGAGTTGAAACAGAATTCCATCTTCCAGCTCCTAGCTTAGAACTAGACAGGAAGTTACATGTTACAATGTGTATAGATTTATGTTCTAAGCTCTTGAAAATCGCCATCCTTTTGTATAGATTTAAGATGAAAAATAAGAAGATACAATTATAATTATACGCTAATTACAGCTACATAAAAATATACTCATAAAAAAAGGCCAGGAAGAAACACCAAATTATACCAGTGATTATGTAGGCGGGAGTGGACCCACAGCTGTCCCCTGACTTCAGTACTTCCACATTTTCTAAGAATAAGGTTAGCGTCCTGTTAAGACTTTAAAATGGGTGTACTTGGTTCATCTACCTGTTTATTTGAGAGGGCCCTCTCATGGCGTGCATGTGAGTCCAGGACACTCTGGGGGTCAGTCTCTCCTTCCACCATATGAGCCCAGCCTCTGATGCAGGCGGTCAGCCTTAGCAGCAAGCACCCTACCTGCTGAGCCATCAACAGTCCCGAGATGTGACTTTTTTTTTTTTAAAGATTTATTCATTTATTATATATAAGTACACTGTAGCTGTCTTCAGACACACCAGAAGAGGGCATTGGATCTCTTTACAGATGGTTGTGAGCCACCATGTGGTTGCTGGGAATTGAACTCAGGACCTCTGGAAGAGCAGTCGGGGCTCTTAACCGCTGAGCCATCTCTCCAGCCCCCGAGATGTGACTTTTATAACTTTCTAAATTGCGTCTTTTGAGCGTGTGTGGGGAATTGCAGTCTTTGAACACTTGGGAAGTGAGTTAGCTTTCTCATGGTGTGCAGAAAGTTATTCTGAAATAACCTTTGTTAAGTGGTCATGTTTCAGTTTAGGGAGGGCAGTTCTGGCTTCAGAGAAGATTTCTTTAGGGTAATTAGATAAAAAGATTAAGATTTGCTTATCTTTTCTTTTTCTTTTTTTCCTTTTCTTGGAGCTGCGGACCAAACCCAGGGCCTTGCACTTGCTAGGCAAGCGCTCTACCACTGAGCTAAATCCCCAACCCCTTGTTTATCTTTTCTAATATTGAATTAATACAATGAAATTTTAAAGTTATGTTACTAAAGCTACTTTTTATATAATTTCCCACATTGTGGTAGTTTGTAAAACTTCCCCTGTTGAAACTCCATTTGGTTGTCTTACCTGAGACAAGTTTTGTTTACCCATTTGTTTCATTTTGAGATGGAGTCTCACATGTAGCCTTGGGTCACCTCAGACTGGAAATCCTTCTGCATCTGTCACTTTGGTGCTGGGGTTATAGGTATGCACCATGTTACCTAGCTTGCCTGAGCCATTGTTAAGATTTTATTTTTATTTATGTGTATGAGTGCCAGAGGCCAGAAGAGATCTTTGAATCCTCTGCTGCCAGTGACAGTTGTGAGCCTTTCAGTGCAGATGCTGGGAGCCAAACTCAGGTCTTCCAGAAGAGCAGCAAGTGGCCTTAGCCACTAAGCCACCTCTAGCCACACTGGCTTTAAAATCTTGCTATGAACCAGCTGTGTTTATCTGCTAGGAAGGCATATCAAGTTCTAGTTACACATTGCCGGGACCCTAGTTAAAACACTGAATGGTTATCATGAGGTTCCCTTCCCTTGACCCTCAGGGCTCTGGGCCAACTGTGCTCTCACTCCACCCCTCCCCCCTTGGACCTTTAAAGGCCTTACTGTTGTCCCTGTGATTATCACAGTTGATACTCTTGAGAAGGATCCGGAGGCGATAAATGCAGAGTCAGCCTTGTGCCTTCTTAGATGTGGGTCATTTGACTCCTGTTGTTTGGGTTTGGACCTTGGAGAACCCTGCAGAGGCTCAGAGGAGACAGGAAAAGCTGCATAGAACATCCTGTTACATTAACCCATATTGTTATGTCTACAGCCAACATACATAGTGCTTAATGCAGGAGCCCGGACTTCTTCTAACCAATTCAGCCAGTCTCAGCTTCCTTGGCTGAGAAGAAAACCAACACAGATCGGAAATAAGATTCACGGGGAAAGTAGGGGGCTGTGTGTGTGTGTGGGGGGTGCACACACCACCACCGTCAGATTCCTAGTCAGGAAGGGAGGAGGGTGCACCCCAGCACTCTTGCCTTCTCCTCGCAAAGGGAGTTCTTTGGGGTTTAGAATAGCAATCCATAGGACGAGCCAGCATAATAGTGGGGGCTCTCATAGTCAAGATCTCATGAACAGCTAGCTCATCTACAGGATGATAGTGGTGTGCAGACCACTAATGTTCTCCCAGTTTCAAAAGTAACTTAGCAGTTAAAACTCAAAAATTTGTTTTCCTTAATAAAACAACTATGATAGGTAATAATCATCATCTCTCAAGACAGCTGTGAGGATTAAATGCAGTAATGACAGTAGTGCGTAACCTGTACATTATACCGTTGTCACTTAATACACTGCTTTGCAGACACACCCTTTCCACCTCAGACTGACTGACTGACTTTCTCTCTTTCTTCTTTTCTGTATAACTCTTTAAAGATTCATTTGTTATTTTATGCATATGAGTGTTCTGTCTCCGTATGTGTCTGCACGCCAGAAAAGGACATCAGATCCCATTACAGATGGTTGTGAGCCACCATGTGGTTGCTGGGAATTGAACTTGGGACTCTGGAAGGGCAGTCAGTGCTCTAACCACTGAGCCATCTCTCCAGCCCCTCCATCTTGGGTTTTCTCTTTTGTTTGCTGAGAATTAGGGGATTGTGGAAGTTTGTTTATGCGGCTGATCAGATCCTGTGTAGGTCAAGTTAGTCTGAGCACTGCCAGTCCTCGGTTGTGCTGCCAGAGGGCGATCGCTGCTCTTTATCACCTCCTTTAGGGGCAAGAATAAATAATTTGGCAATAAATTGTATGGTTGGATTAGCTGGAAACAATTTTAAACTTTGGGAGGGTTTTTTCTGGTTGTGTATATAGGCCATTTTTTTCAAGTGCTTGACTAACGGGCAGAAAGCCCTGTTTGGATCCTGAGCACCAGGGAACCTGGGTGGGATTGGGAATAGAGGCGAGAGGATCCAAAGCTCAAAGGAAGAGCAGTCTTGGGTGCAGAGTGATTAGAGGTCAGCCTGGCCAAAGACATGTGTCAACAAAACAAACAAAAACACTCCTGCACAACAAAAGTGACCTGGAGAGGTTTGTTTGTTTGTTTGTTTTTTGTTTTTTTTTTTTCCTTTTCTTTTTTTCGGAGCTGGGGACGGAACCCAGGGCCTTGCACTTGCTAGGCAAGTGCTCTACCACTGAGTTAAATCCCCAACACCAGGTTTTTTTTTTTTTTTTTTTTTAGAAAGTTATCTTCATGTTTCCTTAGGTATTTTTAGTTGAATGTCTTTAAAAATGCTGGTATTTTGGTAAATTGAGACTTTATAGGCTTGTTTATTGTATGAGTCTTTTATTCAGTGTAATTACTTTGTGTAGGGAAGTGATTAGATCAGCTTGTTATTAGCACATAGAGGGCATCTGCCTTAGACACTTAGCTGGAATTCCTTTTAACTCTGTTTGTTGGTTAGGAGGGGGTGCCTTAGCAGGCCCTGCCAAGGTGTCCCCCCTGAACAATCAAGCCATGCGACAGACAGAACTAGTATAAAAAAGGTTTATTGGCAGGGAAGGAAGAGGTCCTGGGAAGGAAGAGGATAGAGGCAGAAAAAGGGGGACAAAGAGGAGAGAGGAGGAGAGCGGGGAGGAGGAGAGAAAGAGTGTGGGCTCTGAGCAGTCCTTATATGCAGGCTTGGCTGGTCTCAAACTTAGAGTTCTTGCCTCTGCCTGCTGGGATCAAAGGTGTGTCCCTCCAAACCTGGGTCGTTTGCATTGCTTTTTATAAATTCTCAGCAGCAGGGAGAGGTACCTTAGAAAATAACCCAATGGCTTGCAAAGCTAGTGGAATATTCAGTTGGAATAATAGCCAGTCATCCTGGAAGTTACTTATGATACCTTGACTATTAGAGTGGTCACTGTGTAAATTAAACTGTCCCATGCCATGTGTTGCTTTTTCTAAGATAATCTCATTTTCTGTGAATGAAAGTTTTTAATACCTTTCACACCACAAAGGGAATCTGTAACTAAACAAATCCCTTTGCTTGTGAAGGAGACCGAGAAAACAAGAGTGGTTAGAACGTCTTCTGGCAATGATCCTTTGCTGGCACACATTGGCCTCTGGGTTCCAGTGAACTAATTCCTGAAGCTGTGTTGGGCTTTAGGTTCTAGCGCACTTTAGAAATCAGAACTGTCCTCCAAATGCTAACTGGCAGTTAGATGAAGGGCCAGTTCATTCCTGGGGGTTTTGAAGGATTTTCCTTTGGTGTCTGTTTTACAAATGTGGAGCCCAGGGCATCACACATGCTGCTGAGCTGTGTCCCAGTCCTACAAAACTCTGTATCCAGGCTTGGTTAGCTATGAATCATGACTGTGTTTTCTGGCTTCTGTGATATCTAGACTGAGAGGAATGTCTTTCCAAATCCTATCAGTGGGCTGGAGAGAGGGCTCATCAGTTGAGAGCATCAGAGGACCCAGATTCAATTCCCAGCACCCATATGGAAGCTCGAAACTGTCTGTAACTCCGTTCAAGGGGATCTAACTCTTGCTTCTGACCTCTGCAGGCATTGCACACACATGGAGCACAGATATGCATGAAGACATACACATAAAAATAAAAGTTAAAAAGAAACTTTTGTTAACATCCAAGCTAATGGGTTCCCTTGTGACGTTTTCATACTTATACATCATTATTCCCTTTAAGGACTTGTTTTTATTTATGTCTGTCTGAGAGTACACACACACACACACACACAGGAACTCACACGTATGCATGCACCTGCATTGTAAGGATACCTATAGAAGCCAGAAGATGTCAGATACCCTGGAGCCAGAGTAACGGGCGATTGTGAGCTAACCAGTGTTGGTGCTGGGAAGCTCTGAGCCCCTGTCCAGCCCCTCCCTAGGAACTGTGAGCATCGGATAAAATTGTACATCTGCTGTGAGCCAACAGCACACACAGAAAATTGTTCTTATTGTTTTGATGCTAATTATCATTTAAATGAGCAATTTTGGTATTGTTTTTACTAAAATACTCTAAGATGTTTTCTCATTAGTATTAGTTACTTTTTTATTACTGTGGTAAAACACCATGAGCAAGGCAGTTTACAGAAGAGAGAATTTACCTGGGCTTACAGTTCCAGAGGGTGAGGTATCGGGTGTCAGGTGGCTAGAGCAGCTCACGTCTCAAACCACTGAGATAACTCAGCTTTACCCAGTGGTATACTTCCTCCTGCCAGGCACACTCTCAATCCTCCTCATTCTCCCACCGTGTGGGCCCCATGTGACTCACACTCGGTCCTTAGGCTTGACAGCAGACACTCTCTACCCAGAGCCATCTCACTGCCCCCAACTTAACTTTATGCACAGTTAATCCCCAGTGTGGGCATGTAGGGCTGCTTTGGATTGTCCACTGCAGCTGACTGTGGTTTGTCTTGTGCTGTAGCAGAGTCATGGTTTTGTCAGCTCCAGATAGTTTTTACAATTGTGTGACATGTAGAATTCTGGGAACTTTTCAGAGGATATGTAAGTGCCAGGGCCACAAGAGGCAGTGTGGGTGGTTGTTGGTCATTCAGGGGTTTGGTTGTGGTTTGTTAGTAGTTATGCTCAAAGAACAAACAAAAAGAAAGAAGTTAAATTCAGGTACCCACCCTCACTCTCTCCCCTCTGTCCCTCTTTCTCTTCTATCTAGTGATAGGGGATGAAATGGGGGAGGGGTGGGGATAAAAGGTAGAAAAAGAAGAACCCACAAAGTAGTAAAGGCCAACTACATTTATGTGTGTGAGAGAATGCCAAGTGTGTGGGGTTCATGAGGAAGCCAAAGAGGGCTCCCCCTGTAGCTGGAGTTGAAGGTAGTTGTGAGCCACCCAGTGTGTGTGGTTGGACTAGGCTTGGGTCCTCTGAAAGAGCAGTAAGCATTCTTAACCCTGGAACCATCTCACCAGCTCCAAACTTCACTTACAAAGTTATTTATTGTTTGTTTGTTTTTGTTTGTTTTGGTTTGAGGCAAGGTCTTACCATGGTGGCTGGCTTGCTTGGAATACCTATGTGGAGCAGGCTGCTAGGATTAAAGGCACACATCTCTAGGCCTGGCCTAAAGTTATCTATTGTTGTGTATGTATGTCAGTGTGAGGCATTACATTTATATTTTGAAGCATCTTTCATTTTTCTTACTCTGCAGTCAGGTACAGTAACTGAGCCATTTATGCTGTGTATTATGAGCACTTACTAAGATTGTTTTTTAAGTTTCTTTGCTATTTTGGGAGCCATTTTTAGTTACTTACAACTCTGATGGGAGTGGGACAAAAGGCCAAAATCCTGCGTGTGCTTCTTTGAAGATTTGTTATTCAAGAGACTGTCACCAAGATGGTAAGCATTTGAGAGTAGAAGCCAGGTGACACTTGCTTTTGTTTGTTTGATTCTTTTCCTCCAATTATTTGGTTATTTTACATTTGCTAGAAATCTTTTTTTTTTTTTGCTAAATTCAATGAGAAATTTTCTGTAATTTATTACTGTATATTTTATCAAAAAATATGGCACAGCCCTATAACCCCAGGACTTGAGAGGCAGAAGCAGATGATGTCTGAGTTCAAGACTAGTCTGGTCTACAGAGCAGATACTAGGTCAGCAGTACCTACATGGTGAGACCCTGACTCAAAAAAGTTATCCAGAGTGGCTTGGGGATTTAGCTCAGTGATAGAGCGCTTGCCTAGCAAACGCAAGGCCCTGGGTTCGGTCCCCAGCTCCGAAAAATAGAAAAAAGAAAAAAAAAGTTACCCAGAGAACTTAGAGGTTAAATAATATATACTAATATTTCAACATAAGTATGCTTAATATAATTTAAAAAAAAAAAAAAGGAAAGGAAGAAGAAACAGGCTTAGTGGTTTAATGCCCTGATGCTTCCCAAGCAGATTTTGTTTGCCTTTCTTTGAGACATGACTCAGCATCTTCTGGTGACGTGTAGAGGTGGCACCTGAGGTCGAGGCTGACTTTAGGTCTCCTCTGGCAGCACTGCAGAGCCTGTACCCTGACAGCCCAGGCTGCCTCCCTCTGTCTTATACCTGGGCTGGCTGGCTTCCTTCCTTCCTTCCTTCCTTCCTTCCTTCCTTCCTCCCTCCCTCCCTCCCTCCCTCCCTACCTTCTTCCCTCCCCCCCTCTCTTTCTTTCTTTCTGTGTGTGGGGGTGTGGAGACAGAGACAGAGACAGACAGACAGACAGAGACTCTGATGGGCTAACAGACCATGGATATATGCATGGGAGTGCAATGTGCAGAGTCCAGAAGAAGGAGTCAGATCTCCTGGAGCTGATCTTACAGCTAAAGATGCTCTTAACTGTAGAGCCATCTCTCCAGCCTGTATATGGAACATTATATATAAATACATGTATGTATGTATGTATGTATGTATGTATTTAAAGATAGGGTCTTACTATGTAGCTCTGATTGTTTTGGAACTCACTTTGTAGTCCAGGCTGACCTTGAACTCAGAGATCTATCTGCCTGCCTCTGCCTTCCTAGTGCTGTGATTAAAGGTGTGTGCTATCATGCTCAGCTCCAAAAGCTTTTTATGGGTCAGCAAGATGGTTGGAGGATGAGGTACTGCCAAGCCTAATGACCTATAGGCACACACACACACACGCACCCACATACACACACACCCACATACACACACAGTGGGGAGGACCAGAGAGGGAAGGAAGGGGGAGAAGAAAGTCTGAATAAAGGAATGATAGTCTTAAAACCTAATTAAGGAGGGGATGGAGGTGTGTCTTAGTTATTAAGACTGACTAATCTTCCAGGAGTCCCAGGTTGATTCCTAGCACCCTCTTGGTGGCTCACAACTGCCTGTTATTCCAATTCCAGGGGATCTGACACTTCCTTCTGACCTTTGTGGGCAGCAGGCAAGTGGTGCCCAGACATACATTCAGGTAAAACACCATACACATTAAAAAAATGAATTAAGGGAAAATATTGCCAATTCAGAATTGTATGTCCAGCAAAATTATTTTCCTGAAATGAAGGGTGAAAGTAAGTTGTTTTAAACAAATGAAAATGTAAAAGTCTTGTTACCAGCAGTCCTGAACTGCAGGCATTGCTAAGGCGTAGAGGAATCCACAGGTCTGAACCGCAGGCATCGCTGAGGGGATGTAGGGATTCCATGCTTAATTAATTTACAGCTGAGAAAGCTGAAGCTTCAAAAGCACTGTTTTCCTGGGGCCTGCAGGGTAGGTGGTGCCAGAGTTTCATCCCTTCAGGTTCCTCCTTCTGTGGTTAGAACAGTAGAAGCAAGCAGAGTTTGCACATGAGGATTTGAACCCAGTGTCACCAGCTCTAGAGTCCTTCATCTGGAAGAGTCATTCATCTCCAGCATAATGGAAAAATGTGGCAGGCAGGGAGAGATTCAGGCACACCTTGCGACCAGGTGGTGTCTATGCCTGTCAAAGTGCCATCCACAGAAGACACAGAATAGATATCATCTCCATACCATGCTCCTTCTAAAGTCATTAATGGAGAGCTGCTTTGCTCCTTCTTTCTTTGAGGTAGACATTTTCCCCCCAGAGATGTTTTTTTAAATCTCTTACCTTTTTCCTGAAATGCCACTCTCAAGACGACAACAATTCTTTTCCATTTGGCTGTGTTCCTTCTATAGCTAAGTAGCTGGCAGCTCTTTTCTTCAGATAAACAATTACTTTGGCTCTAAACATAAAACAACTGTTATTAAAATAGCCATCTACACCTAATTCCCCACTTTCCCACTGACCAAGAAGAACTGAGAGCTTAGGTGGCTGTGGTAGATGGTGTAATGAATGTGTGTGTTCTGGCTGGAAGTGCAGCCCTGTGCTAGAACTTTTGCCTGAGGCCAGGGGTTCAACTACAGCTGTGCAGAGGAAGAATCATCCAAGTGTCTCTGTTCCTTTGAAGATACTAAGGTTCTGTAGAATTTTGAGTACAAAGAGTGACTGTAGTTTAGAATAGTTAACACACATTGTCTAGAACAGTCACTTCTTCCTAAGGGTCTGAATTCTTACAAAAGTGAAGCCATCTTAAATTCACATTTTTCTTTGCTGTCCAAGCAGTGAAGCTGTATGAAAATTGAGGTTCTAGAGGTTTTTCCAAAAGTCGTCAGGTGGTCTGCAAGGCAGTCATGTGGTCTTCAAAGTACTCAGGTGATCTCTAAGGCAATCAGGTGATCTCCAAGGTAATCAGGTGTTCTCCAAGGCAGTCATGTGATCTCTATGGTAGTCAGGTGGTCTCCAAGGCAATCAAATGGTCTCCATGTCAGTCGGGTGGTCTCCATGGTAGTCAGATGGTCTCCAAGGCAGTCATGTGATCTCTAGGGTAGTCATGTGATCTCTATGGTAGTCAGGTGGTCTCCAGGGTAGTCAGGTGGTCTCCAAGGCAGTCAGGTGGTCTCCAGGGCACTCAGGTGGTCTCCAGGGCAGGCAGGTGATTACCTTAGGAGGTAATAAAATGGGCTCTAGAGTGCCACTCACTGATTACAGCAACATGTCTGCTAGTTCTGTTGAATAATTTTTGCTTTATTTTTATGAGTTAGAAACAACAGTGGCTGTTATTCTGGGGGCTGAACTTTTAACATTAACAGAGGAAACCATTTCCTTTAAATTTGATCCTGGGAGTGTTTCCCCTTAAGCATTTAGATGAGGGAAGTTTAGTCCTTTTGTTCAGTAGCTTTGGCTGTGTCAGAGGAAAAAAATGATGAAATTGCTTTTGTTTTTAATAGTTGCTGTTGAATAAAGGAAGGATCTTGGGGTTTTAACATGGGCAGTTCATTCACTTCTGAGTTAATATCTGACCACCTGTGTGCAATGAGTACAAAAGTTAAGTGGCCCTGTTTAGTAATGAAACTACTGCACATATAATAATGACGTTTGTGTGAGCGCAGAGTGTGTGTGAGAGAGGCGGGGTGTGTGTATGAGGGAGGGTGAGAGAGTGGTGTGTGTGTGTATGTGTGTGTGTGTGTGTGTGAGAGAGAGAGAGAGAGAGAGAGAGAGAGAGAGAGAGAGAGAGAGAGAGAGAGAGAAATGGGGTATATGTGTATGAGAGAGGGGCGGGGTGTGTGCATGTGAGAGAAAGGTGGGGTGTGTGTGTGTGTGAGTGGTGAGGGGTTAGGGATTTAGCTCAGTGGTAAAACGCACAAGGCCCTGGATTCGGCCCTCAGCTGGGGGGGGGAGTGGTGAGGTGTGTGCATGTGAGAGAGACAGGCAGGGTGTGTCTGTGTGAGAGAAGGGCAGGGTGTGTGTGTGAGAGAGGGGCGGGGTGTGTGTGTGAGAGAGGCAGGGTGCAGGGTGTGTCTGTGAGAGAGGGGTGGGGTGTGTGTATGAGGGGGGTTGAGAGAGGTGTGTGTGTGTGTGAGAGAGAGGGAGGGAGGGATGGGGTGTGTGTGAGAGAGAGATGTAGGGTGTGTGTGTGCAAGTGTATGTGTATGTGTGAGTGTGTGTGTGTGTGTGTGTGTGTGTGTGTGTGTGTGTGTGCGTGTGTGTATCACACTTGAGCGTTGTGGTACATGCCTAGTCTCAACTACCCAGCCAACTGAGGCCAGATTACTGAGTATAGGAATTTGGAGCCTGCGTAAATGTGACTCCCATCTCAAAGAAAAATTAGTTTTTCTCATTCATATTAAAAGTAAAAATGTGTAGACATTTCAGAGAATACTACCTCTATTTTTCATATGATTAAATTTTCTTATTTTCAGCCAGTTTGGCAAACGTGATCATTTATGTAACTCCCCACTCTATTCTATGTATTTTCATCTCCCAGTCTTCTGTGGTCAGTTGCCTTTGGCAGCCACACTGACCTGCTTTCTCTGAACATCAGTTTTGACTGTTATGAACTTGGATTAAATTAGAATCATGCAGTATATTTGCTTTTGTTTCTGCATATTTTTTAGATATATTGAGCTTAATAGTTTGTCAACACAAGCCAGTCACTTGGGAAGAGAGAACCTCTTTCTCTTTTTCTTTTGTTTCCTTCTTGCCTTGCTCCTGTCCTCTCGTCTGCATCTGGCCCCTTTCCCTTCTGAGTGCTGGTGTTACAGGTATGGCCCACCACCACTAGGCGATTCTTTAAATGTAGTCATGAGCTAGCTGTTACCATCCAAGAAGGAGCTAGGCACTGGGCCCCATGACTCTCTGCTTCCTTGTCTGAGCGTTCTGAGCACCTAGCTGGATTTATGCTTTTCTGCCTTTAATACTACTCCAGTGTGTGGTGTGTGCATGTGCATGCCGTAGGACTACGCTGGGCATCATCCTCTATGGCTTTCAGTTTTATGTTTTGGTTTTTTGAGACAGGGTTTCTCTGTGTCACCCTAGCTGTCCTGGAACTCACTCTGTAGACCAGGCTGGTGGCCTCAAACTCAGAGATCAACTTTCCCCTGACTCAACAAGTGCTGGGATTAAAGGCCTAGTTTTATTTTTTAAATGATTTTTATTTTACATGCGTATGGATGTTTTGCTTTACATGTATGTTTGTATACTGCTTGTGTGCTTGGTATCCCTGGAGACCAGAAGAGGGCATCAGATCTCTTGGAACTGGAGTTACAGATGGTTGTGAGCCACTTGTGGGTGCTGGGAATCAAACCTAGATCGCCTGGAAAGGCAGCCAGTGCTTTTAACATTGAGCCTTCTCTCTAGTCCCTCAGTCTTATGTTTTGAAGCATGGCCTGTCACTGACCCTGGAGCTTACCTAAGCTAACCAGCCAGCCAGCCATCTTCAGACATCTTTCTGTTTCTGCCTGCCCAGTGCTAGGATATATGTATGTAGTGTCTGTGTGTGTCTGTGTGTCTGTGTGTGAGTGTGTGTGTGTCTCTGTGTGTGTGAGTGTGTATGTGTGACTCTGTGTGTGTGAGTGTGTGTGTGTGTCTCTGTGTCTCTGTGTCTCTGTGTGTGTGTATAATCTATATATAATCTATATGCATACACTGCCGTGCCCAGCTTTCATTTTTAAATCATGAGTGCCAGGGATTGAACTCAGGTCCTCATGCTTGTGTGGCAAGTGGTTTGCTGACTGAGGCCTCAGGCCTTTGTTTTCTTCCATTTTCAATTGTCATCGTTTCCATCTAAATAATATTTGTAATAGCTGACTTCAAGTGTTGACTGTATTCATGTCTGTTACCTTTTTAGAAATTTTTATGCTTTGGCAATGGATATAATCAACAGTAATGCTACCGTTATGACTCGACTTGCCATTTTTCAAACGATTATTTAAGTTATGACTGTGTATGAGTAGTATACATGTGTGTAGGTGCACCAGGAGGTAGAGACGTTGGATTCCCCAGAGCTGAAGTTCCAAGGTGCTTTTGAATTGCCATGTGGTTGCTGGGAACTGAGCTTGACCACTAGCTCTCTCTCTTCAGCCCTGTCAGAGACTTGACCATCTCCTGGGCCTGCGTGGATGTGTGTTAGTCAGTTTTCAGTTCTCTCCTGGCTGTTTGCACGTCAGTGGTTGATTGTTCAGCCACATATTTCCTCTGCATTAGCAACTCAGTGCTTAGCCCAGGCTTCAGAGGGTCTGATGTAAATTGCTGGATCTTCCCTTCCCCCCACCTCTTTTTTTCTGGTAACCTGACTTGGAAAGTTCTCTTTGCTTTAACCTTGTCAGGCTCCTGTGTCTTTATCAACTTAGCAAGGTTACCACACCCTGTTGGGGCTCTCAGCTCTATGCCTCCTTATAGAATGTCTCCAGGGAGAAAGTGAGGCCCATTTTCCTTCAGGATCATAGTCCTGTGTGCCTACTGTGTAATATCTGAAATTGTGGTCTTCTGTACAGTTTTGTAGCTGCACCAGCAAGGCAAGACCACACCATCATGGCTACAGGTGAGTTTCCCTCATCCTTTCATTAGTTTCTGTTTACTTGAGGTGAAATTTATATATCATAAAATTAACCATTTGGGTCCTTTATCACCTAGTGAGTCAACTTGTAGGGTGGTCTAAATTGGAGCTTGAGAGATGGCTCTAGGGGAAAATGCTTGCTTTGCATGCCTGAGAACTAAGTTCTGGTCCCAGAACCTGTGTAAATGGTGGGTGGGTGTGGTGTCCAGCCTGTAATTCTAGTACTCTGAAGGCGGAGACAGGATCCCTGGAGCAAGCAAGCAAGCAAGCTAGACTAGCTGAGTGGGTGAACTCCAGGGTCAAGTGAGAAACCCTGCCTCGCTAAGTGTTTAAGTGGAGAGCAGTTGAAGACTCTAGGTGTCAAGCACAGGCTTCTACTCCACTCAAGTACACCTGGAAAAAATAAGAAAAGAAGAAAGAGTGTTCTGAATTATTATAGCGGGTTCATCCATTTGTGTAGTTGTTGTAAAGGATTTGAAGACACTTGCTCTGTAAGAGACCTAATTTAGTAAATTGAGCGTCCATATTCTCTTGTCCAAAAGTCACCTGACTGGGTTCAGATAGGTTTTCTTTAACATGATGAACACACACGATAGTTTAAGTTGATAACTGCATTCGATTCAAGTAAATACACTGCAGAGCAACAAAATAAAAAGCAAAGGAGCCTGGTTTAAAATCCCCTCCAAACGTTCTGTTTCACACTTTGACAGTGCTTGATTTACATATTTCTGCTCTCCTAAGGAATGCTGACCTGTGGGGTCGCCTGTGGGGTCACTTGTTGTGACCATCTTGCTCTATACGCTCCCCAAGTCCTGCCAGACTTCAGTGCTCTTTAATAGCTATAGAAGTCCTTGGCTCTTGTGGTTTTAAGAGAGATGCAGCGTTCAAATTGTCGGACATTCTCAGTGCACGTGCTTGCAAGAACTCCCTAAGCAAGCTTGAAAAAGCAATCTGTGGAAAATGAGAACAAGTTGGCTGCACTTGGGGAGTTTTTAAAAAGATGAAGGTTGGAAGAGACCTTGAAAACTGGCCATGGTTTATGGGGTAGGAGATCTCTTCTTCATAGTAGAGGTCAAGATGAGAGACTGGCGGGTTGGGAATGGGGTTTGAAGGTTCTTGCAAGCTAGGAGAGACTAGGGGAAGTACTAAGAAGATGGCGCAGAATATGAGATCTCTCCAGCAAGTTCTGTTTGACAAGTTATTATTTTTAATGAGACTGTATAAAAGTAGCCTGTGTGTGAGCATAAACAAGTCATAGTATAAAAGGGATAAACGGATCTGGGAATCAGGCAGCTTGCACCTGCCGTCCAAGCATAGGCCAGCGTGAGCTATAGGAGGAGGCCTGTCTCAAAAAGCAAGTAAAAAGAGAAATATAGAACCTTCAATTTTGCAAAAAGAAATATTAGGGCTGTGAAATTAGCTATCAGTGCAGTCATAAATGTAGTTAAAAGGCATCAAAACTTGTGTGTTTTACTTTGGGACAGGATTTCGTCTTTCTGAAGCTCAGAGATTGGCCTCAAATTCACAGTCCTCTGCCTCAACCTGGGTGCTGGGATTATCACTGTTCTTGGCTTTCAGCTTTCTTCTGAAGTATTTTATTCACGTCTTGAAAGGGAATACAATAAATAGAATGAGAACAAGGAAGATCTCTCCTCTGTTACTAGGCTGCCTGCTGCCACTTGAACACCATCAGTGTGCCTCATTGACAGTTGGTAGAATTCTACAGTTAGCCAGTTGTTGCCAATCACACTTTCAGGTTTCAAGGACTTTGTAGCTTTGAAAATTTCCACTTTCTTCCCCTCAGTTTTACCTGTGTTAACCAGGAGAAAGGTAGGGAAAGGTTAATAACAAGAGCAGAAGAGTCTAGAAGCCTTTCCGAAGCCAGATTCATCTTGTCTACAATGAGGAAAACCCAAGTGTCAAAGACACTCCCAGTATCAAAGCAAGAAGAGGACGTTTGGAGTCCTGACCTGCAGGAGCTGAACGCACTGTCACGCACTGTCACTCACTGTCATGCTTTGGTGTTACTGTCTTATCAGGAGCTCTTGCCGGGTGCAGTGGTCATGCCTGTATCCAATGTTCTAGAGGCTGGACAGGAGGGATTGCCACTAGTTTGAGGCCAGTCTGGGCCCCAGAGTGAAATTTGGTGGGCGTGTGTACACACACACAGAGACAGACACAACTTCTGTGAGGTTTTTGCTATCATTTAAAAAAAAAAAAAGTTGGTTTTTTTTTTCTTTGCATTAGACCAGAGTTTCTTTTCCCGCAAAGCTAATTTTCCTACAAACTAGTGAGAATGCTCACAAAGACAAATATCACATGACTTCCTTAATGTGGAAGCTAGAGGGGAAAAGGAGGGCGTGAAACTAAAGTAGGGGAGCTGGGGGGGACGGTGCAAGTAAGAAAGAGTAGAGGGTGAGTATGATCAAGTACTTTATAAGCCCATTGTACAATGAATGTACTACAGGAAAAACGACTTCAAAACCTTGTGGGCGTGGCTTAAGTGAAAGTCGTGGAAATCCTGAAGAGCAGCTTCTCTAGCAAGAATAAAGTGTGTGTGTGTGTGTGTGTGTGTGTGTGTGTGTGTGTGTGTGTGTAGAGCGTGTGAGTGTGTGTGTGTGTATGTGCACATGCACGCGCCTGTCTGTCTGTGTCTGTGTCTGTGTCTGCGTGTGTACTGGTCCAGTTTTGTTCAGCTGTACTGACAGAGCCAGGCTAAGACAGTTTCCTGCTTGTTAATCAGGGCTAGGCAGATGAAGCAGGAGGAAGGATGACCCTGCCTCAGGAAGTTTGAATCGGTTGTTATTTATAACCAGTATGCAGCAGAGTGGGAGAGCAGGTCTCTGCCTAATGCGGAAGAGTTTCAGCCAGCCAGCCTTCACATTTGAGGAAGCAGTTCATGGAACTGACAGACTGAAGCTCTGCGGAAGGAAGGATGAGAAAAGTGACTGCAGATCTGAGTCAAGACTGGCAGAGATGTGGGAAACCCAGCCAGGACAGGATAATGGGTGCCTATGCCTTTGAACTGAGTCCCTGTAGCGGCTTAGGTGAAAACCTGTTTGCTAATAGGTAAGCTGAGATAAGTAAGGATGTGTGATGGGCTGACACAGACAGGAGGAGGGAACTAGCTACTGACGAGTTTGTGAATTGGTTCCTGTCTAGACTTGTAAATACACTCTTTAATTATGGGGTGCTGCTCTGATTCTTGTTTGTTTGTTTGTTTGTTTGTTTGTTTGTTTTTACAGGGTTTCACTCTGTAGCTCTGGCTGTCTTGGAACTCACTCTATAGACCAGGCCTTGAACTCACAGAGATCCTCTACTTTTGCCTCCCTCCTGAGTGCCAGGATTAAAGGAGTGCACCACTATGCCCAGCCTTATGTGTGATTTTTGTAATATTACATTGTTTATTGTTTTATTAAGAAAACGCTTCATAAAGAATAGATTTGTGGGGGCTGGAGAGATGGCTCAGCGGTTAAGAGCACCCGTCTGCTCTTCCAGAGGTCATGAGTTCAATTCCCAGCAACCACATGGTGGCTCACAACCATCTGTAATGAGATATGATGCCCTCTTCTGGTGTATCTGAAGACAGCTACAGTGTACTTATATATAATAAATGAATAAATCTTTAAAAAAAAAAAAGAATAGATTTGTGGTCTGGAGGCGTGTGTAGCTCGGTGATAGAGTGCCTGCCTAGCACACGTCTCATACCATACATAAACAAAAAGAATTGATTCATTACAAAATAATGTATATCTTTTGCAGAATATTAAATATAGCAGAGTATTAAAGCTGACAACTTGAGAAATAGCACTAGGAATGTTTTGTTAGTAGGTTTGACTTCATGGAGCGAGTGGAATTACAGGCACAGTTTTCCCAAATGTGATTTAAATTATTTAGTGCTGGGTAGGCAGTGTTCAGTGGAGTTTAAAGTGACAAATCACAAAACTAAGTTAATATTCTTGTCTTGTTTTGATAGAACCATTCATGATACAGTTGTAGCTGTTTCCAACAAAGTTCAGTGATGAAAATTGTTATTTTTAACGAGAAACCTCCAAGTTAAAGATGAAAGGAAAACACTGGGACCATTTCCATTCTGACAAGGTGACGAGTACAGCATTTTCCAGCTAACTTGTCATGGCACCTTGCTAAGAGTGACTCTTGTCATGCACCCCACTGGGACCATGGATGTGGGCTTTACGCGGTCTGCTGTTCAGACCCTGTCCAGGAGCCACTGCAAAAACATCAAGCAAAAGATCTCCCAGTGGGAAGGAAGAGCCAATGGTGTAACTCAGCCAGCCAAGTTTCACCCAAAGGATTTTGGTGTGAGATATAATAACTGCCACCAGGAGCGTCCTCCTCATAAGCATCCCACCGGTGAGGAAAGGAATGGGGGTTTACCCAGAAACACGGACGCCAGAAGCCACGATCAAAGTGAGGGTGAAAGCGAGAGTCGAGAGCTTAAAGACCCCCACCCCTTGGAAGGTGAACCAAACTCCAGCCGCATGTGTGCCCGGGTCAAACAAATCGAAAGCTGCCAAGCTGTTGCTGTGGATCCAGAGGCTTCGCTACCTCCAGGAAACTTCTATACCTCGCAGATACCGTGGAAGAGCATAGAAGGGCTTACCCCGAACAAAGTCTTCACTGTGGCCTTATCACCTTGTGACTTTACAGAAGAGGAACCGGAGCTCAGTGTTCTGGATAGTTCTTACAGAGTAGCCAAGAGCTTGGAAAATATTTATTGTGAACCTGAGGGGCAGGAATGTGGCCCCTCTATAAATCCTTTGCCCAAACCCCGTAGGACATTCAGGTATTTATCTGAATCTGATGGCATGCCATATAAAGAAAGGAACTGTGACCAAAAGAACTGTGAGAGTGTTTGCTGTGCAGACTCTTCGTTGGCCTCTTTTCAGGATCCCGAGCCGAAGAGATATGGTGGGAAGATCAGAGGGAGGTCCAAAAGGTATGTGTTCTTCTCAGTCCGCGATGGGTACTGCATGAGTCATTGAGCGGCTCTGCCCTTCACTCCAAGTTTCCTTTCCTGCCTTGGCATACGGCCTTCAGTTGAGCAGAGGTATTGACAGCACAGAGTCAAAGTAGGAGAAAGCACAAGTGTAGACGCATAGGTGACACTTGTGACATCCACCTAAGAGCAGCAGAAGACTTCCCAAGTGACATCTTCAAGAATTCCTAACGTTGGGTAGGGTGGTGCATATCCATATTCCCATCACCAGGAAGGCGAGGCAGGAGGATCAGTACAATTTTGAGGCAAGTCTGAGCTACATAGTGACGTAGAAACCAGGGTGAGCTCTGTAGCAAGATATTGTCTTATCCCCTCTGCCCAACTACCGAAAGAGCTTCCTGGTTAGGAGGTCCATTCCATGACACCATTTAGGACATGCCAGCCTAGCCTCAGCCTCACTTCTAATCCATGGGCGTAATTCATGGGGCTGGAGAGATAGCTAAACCAGGTAAGAGCACTGGATGCTCTTCAGGAGGCCCAGGTTTGATTACCAGCATCACATGGGTCGTCACAACCACCTGGAACTCCATTCCAGAGGCTCGGACACCCTCTTGGCATTTGTGGGCACCAGGCACGCAGGCATGCATGCAGGCAGAACACATACATATAAAATAAAAACAATTTTTATTATTTTTAGTTTTTTTTGAGACAGAGTTTCTCTGTGTAGTTTTGGCTGTCCTGGTTGATTGTAGACCTGGCTGGCCCCAAACTCACAGAGATCCACCTGCCTCTGCCTCCTCAGTGCTGGGATTAAAGGCGTGCACCACCCCAGCCATCTTTGTAACCTTACACACAAGTCTGTTCAATTTCTGTCTTATCATTTAGAGATTGAAGCTTTTGAATTGTAACTTTAAAACATATCTTCTTTCTTAAGGAAATCTTTTGAATTTGAAGATATTCAGCACTTTCGGAACTCACGGAAGATTCATGAAGAACTTGAGAGAAATGCTGGCTCAGCACTTTATTACACACAGTCGGAGGATAATATCTATGAGGATATTATATGTAGGTATTCATGCTTCGAGGTTAAATGTAATGCATGTTTGGTGCTGCTCATCATTGCATAGGGGTCTGTTACAATCAAATATATCTTGTTTTAACTTTGTTTTTCTAATATGAAAACATTACATTTTATACATTTTTATACACTATATACATTTTCTCATCGTTAAGAGTTTTACAATAGTATTATTGTGGATGACTCGAGAAGTAAATGTTTGCAGTATGTTTTGAAAGTTCTTTAGCTTGGATGAACACTGGAGTGATGTATAAATTTAAAATGCCATTGGTCTTACAACCTTGCATCCCCCTGAGAATGTAGAAGAAAATCGTTTCTTTCTTTAGCTATAGTCACCGTTCCCACTTAATTATGCTCCTCTAATAAGTGTTTATATGTGTTTAAAGACCCAGCCAAGGAAAATCCCTATGAAGATATCCCAGTGCAGTCATTCCCCATTTGGAGATCCCCTTCAGCATGGAGGCTGCCACCTGCTAAGAGTGCCTTCCGAACACCCAAGGTATAACCGGAGGCTGTGTCGCCGAAGGGCACTGAGGCTCTTGTGTATGGTGCATAAGAGGTTACAGCGGTTTAGCTGGGCCCAACTAAGAGGCACTGAAAGTAGGTTTTACTGTCAGTGGGGTGTTTTCTTTTAAAGATGGTGTCCTTTGAAAGGTATTTTTTTTTAAATTGCTTTGCTATTGGTTGGGTTATCTTAGTATTTAAAAGACAATTTAATATGAGTAAGATTAGGCCAGAGCTCCTTATACTTTTCTATTTGCAACCAACCGCTTTTCACCTGAGGTGGCGTGGAAATTGAGACAGGTCTCTCTATGTAACCCCTAATGGTCTAGAACTCACGTTGTAGACCAGGGTGGCTTTGAACTCACAGAGATGTATGTGCTCATCTCTGCCTCCAGAGTACTGGGATTAAAGTTGTGTGCTACCATGTCCATCCACCCAAGAAATTTTTACATGACCACAGATATATAGATGTGTAACTGGTATACAAATTAAATCTTTGCAGACAATAAACCATAAAGAAATATATTTTACAACTATATATACATAATTTTGTTATTTATTAAAGTCAAGAGCAAATATGCATACTAATGAAATGGGTGTGCTTATATTTTATAAAAAACTGACTCCTAAACGGGTGTGTGGTAGGTGGAGCTCTGCATTCGATGCCAGCCTGGCCTACGTAGTGAGCCCAGATCTGCCAAGGCTACCCAGAGAGACCCTGTCTCAGCCTTGCCTCTACCCCACCCCCACTGAAGAAAGGACCACATCTTAACTGCATACGTGGTTCTATAATGCCGAATGGCAGACGTTCATGGCCATTTCAGAAAGTGGAAATTCTGTCCTCATCTAAAGCCAACATTTACTACATGATATTTACGTTTTTTGTTACTTATAAGGGTGTTTATGATATGCCCATGGGTATGTGCACATAAATGCAGTGTCTTTGGCTGGCGGCAGGATCTGAAGGTAGAGTGTTGTGAGTCCCCAACATGGGGCGCTGGGAACTGAACTCAGGTCCTCTTCACATCAATAAGCACTCTTAACCATTGAGGCATTTCTCTAGCCCCATCATTTAATAATTTTATGAAACTGAAGTTGTTGACTCAAATAGGAATTTTAAAGTCAAATATTCTAACCTAATAAAATCCACTAACAACACACACAAAAGCAGCACAAAGGCAGGAATATATTAAAGTCTTTACTTTCTGTAATTAAACCATCATGTTTGCAAAGACAGAACACTGAGTGTGTAAAATGAGAACATTGCAATTTATAACATGCAGGAGTCTTGAATCTGAGCCAGGCGTGTGCTGACATTGTATAACACATGCTGTGCATTCAGAGCGAAGGCTGCAGTAGAGTCACCATCATGCAGCATGGTTGAGCATCGCCAAACCCAGTCCAGACACTTCACGGCCTGGATTTAAGTTACTTTTGGTTGTTGAGAAACCTTTTACTATTACTGACTTTTTTAATGACTTCCCTTTCGGTCCCATTATCGAGTCACATGGCTTAGGTAACTAGCCATGCTTCAGCCAGGCCAGTCCTCTGGAGTTCCCAGTGCTATTAAGCTCCTGTCAGCCTCGGCCTCAGTTGCTCACCACTCCCTGAAACTCTGAGACCCATAGTTTGAGTTGGTTGAAGTGATGAGCTATTATCCCGTGAGAATTTGATCATGGCACAGGGTAGAATTTTGGATTAAAGAAACTGCATTACTAAGATGGGAAGGAACTGTAGAATACCCATTTGGGGTAAGTTTAAAGGAAAGATAAACATGTATTTTCTGAGGCAGCTTTGAGATTGTTTGAAAGCATAGGCATTACCTGCAGATCTTATTTTGCCTGTGTGTCTCCTTCTAGCTTCCTCCCAAACCCCAGTTCCTTCAGCGGAAGACTATGGAACTGAAGAACACTCAGGCGTATTTGCGATCAAAACTCACGAAGGATACCACTTTACCTGTCACCTTAACGGAATGGAAACTTTTCCGAGCTGGAGAAGTGGCTAACAGGAAAAAGAGAAATCTCCCTCGGGTGAGGAGCCCAGCACACTTAGTCTTCAGATTTACCCCAGCATCTTAATAAAGGGGAATGAATACACATCAGGATGAGTGACTAATAGGATAGAATTTACCTGTTGGAATCAGATTTGGAAAGGCCTCTGTCGTCTTGGCTATGGTTGTTAATCCGCCATCTATCTCAAGGAAACAGCAGACTCTCAAACAACAGGAGAGTCTGTTTATGCCAGTTCATTTATGTGCCAGAGTGAGTGCAGCCTTGTGCCAGGGTTTACAGGTTTTCAGTAATGATGAAGTATGTGCCTTTTATTAGGATTAAAATGTCTACTTAGAGGTGGAAAAAAGGAAACCAGACTTTACCTTAGTACTAGAGATCATCAAAAAACATCTGAAGTAAAAGACCTTGCCCTCAGGCAAGTAAGTGCCCCCTCCGCCATCTTGACGGGAACTGTTCCTAAGCAGAATATTTTTAAAATGAGATTACTTGTAGCTATATCTACTTTTAGGAGAGACTTTTATGAGGTTACATGAAGATATTTTCAGGATTGGCATAAGAGAATAGCAGATGAATACATAATGAAGAAATCAGATGATTGAAGTGTTTTTCCTTCCATAATGGGTGGTGAATTAGGTCATATATTCATTTTAGTACACACGTTTTGTACCTGACTTTCACATAAACAAAAGTTGAACTGTTTCATGGGTTAGTGATTACCAACAGATTGGTCCCTTGGTGAGTCTTGTGTTTCATAATTAATTTAATCCTTCTGGTCTGTTTCCTGCTCTGGCTCTTCAGCAGGCATCCTGCAGGAGGTTTCTCCTCAGGAAGAGGGCTCAGGCTCCCACTGAGGCCTCCATGTGAGGATCATGTGCTCAGAAAGCGGGGATGCAGACTCTGAAGGGATTCTGCTTAAGATTTCTGACCTTGAAATGGCGGCAGCAGCTGTTTCAGAGGATGGTGGGCAGTAGGGTTAAATGGGACAGAGGAGGGCTGGGGTGTGGCTCGGTGTTAAAGCTGGGAGGCCCTGGTCTTAGCCTTCTGCATCACAAAGGGACAAGTAAGAGTTCTGAGGAGACTCTAGGTGCTTCTTCCCAGTGGGTGCTGTTTTACTGTGCATTGCTGAGTCTGCTCTTTCAACTCCTCCTTTTCTTTAAAAAAAAAAAAAAAAGTGTGTCACACATTGGTTTCCAGGTCACTGTGAAGATGAGGTTTCTGTTGTTGTCATTGTTGTTCCCTGGAACTTGTTCTATAGGCCAGGCTGGCTTCAACCTCACAGATCCACCTGCCTCTGCTCCTTGTGTTGGGACTGAAGGCGTGCACCATTATGCCCTGCTAAAGCCACATGTCCACCACAGCATACATACATTTAAAAATAATGAAGACGAAATCCTACAAAAACGTTTTAAGTTCTTTTAGGATGTCCCGTATGCAGTACAAATCTTGGTGTTATGAGCATCTTCAGGAACATTCCATAAGAAAAGCAGTTTCATTTATGTCCTCTCTGATGGCTCCAGCTGTTCCTGGAAGGGAAATTGCTTTCCGATCTAGTCCATATGCCCGGTCCCCGCCCTTCCTTCCTTTCTTTGCTCTGGAAGCCTGTGTGCGATTGCTAGTGGCTTCCCTGATGCTGTTGTGTTTGTGGCTGTCGAGTACGTCAGCTGCTTTCTGCTATTTAGAGCATTCTGCAGTGTTCACTGCAGCTGCAATGTAAGCGTAGGCTCCTACTCCTGCCTCACACCTGGAATTTTAGGTTTCGACTTGCTCTGATAGTATTCCCAGAACAGTAGTTCCCTTCAAAGTGTGTGGGTGTACTTTTCATTCTGCTTTGTAAATCCACTTAGTGTTTGTGCTATCCTGGGTGTTTCTGCACCTAAACTTCTTTGCTCCCAAAAGTCTTTTCTGTACTCCATAGGAGCACCCTTTTCCTTTGGATTCTCCTGCTTGCTTTTTTGTAAAAGCAACAGTGAAGGACACTGGCAATTTTTTTACTTGAATGGCAGCTACAGAAATCCTGTAAGAGAACAAACTCACCACAGATGTGGTGAAGTCTGCACGTGCCTCTCCCGTGCTTGTTTGCTTTAGTGGACTGGCTTGCCTGCTGGATCCATAAAGAGGCATGGACAAAGAGAACGAGAGACAAAGAGAACGAGAGTGAGCGCTCTCCTCACAGTCTGTTGACTCATCCTGCAGTGGGCTTAACAGTTTTCTGGGCAGTGTGTTACCAAGATGAATACTTACGAGTGGAACCTTAAGGAAAAAGAAATGTAGGCACAGAGAGGTTACTCAGCCCCTTTTTAAAAATGTCCACTGATGTCACAGCTATGTCTCCTCAGTCTGCACCTCAGCGTGTCTGTCTCTTTTATACACACGTACCTTTTCCTCAGCATTAGGAAAGAAGTCTGAGTATCGCTTACTAAATAGAGACAGCGATGAAACAATTTAAAAACAAATGATCTGGTTGCAGTTGCTTGAGGTGCGGGTCGATGAGTGGGGCGGGAGGAGACGTAGTTTTGTATGGAGTAATTTGAATCTCCCATTTTTATGGCAGCTCTAAAATTAGTTGTGATGTTTATGCCCACAGTGACAGGCAGTGCGCTTCTTTTGACAAAAGCTCTGTGAGCAAGATTATCTCTTGGGAGAAACTCCTGAGAGCAGAAATAACTAAGCCCCACCCTGCAGTGGGTGACTGTTCCCCTTCCTGTTCTCAGCAAGTGACAACTTGAGCGGCTTAATCACGTAGGGAGTGCAGTAGCCGCATTCCCTACATGTTGTGGCACGGAGTGACCCAGACTCTCTGAGAAGCTGTATTGGGTTCATCTGGAAGGGTGGGGTCCTTTGCACCTTTCTTTCTTGGGTTGTAGACACTGGTGTGAGAACACACATCATCTAATGATAATTTAACCCAAAATTGAAAAATGTGAAGGTTTTTATTACTCGGTGGCTCTTTCCTCTAAAGGAGAATTCATGTGTTAATGCCAGTCATGCAGATGCCACAATGGCTTGGTGGTGGTGGCTTTGACTTGTAATTTTCTTGCCTTTATTTTTTAATAGCTTGTTTTGAAAATCAATGATACGTTTGAATCTAAGAGAGGGAAGAAGAGGGTAAAGTTACAGCCTTACACCGGAAAAGAAGCCCCCTCCTCAAAAGGTAAGGATGCTTGCCCTTCTTTTGTAGCTGTCTATGTTAGCTTCGTACTGCTGTGAGCAGCAGATCCCATAGGAACAATTAGGGATGGGAAGATTGGTTGAGGCTTATGGTTTCAGAGGGCTCTGTCAGTCTTTTCAACTCATGGTGGCGGGAGTCCTAAAGTCCCCAAAGCTCTCCAGAACATTGCCAGCAGCTGCAGAACACGCATTCAGAACAGAAGCCTCTGAGGCCATTTTGGATTCAAACCATGTACGTTGTTACATAACTTAGTGTTTGATTAGACAGACTCTCACTCTGGTTCTAGTTGGCCTGGACCGGCCATGAGCTTGTGATGGGCCTTCTGTTTGAGGCTTCCAGCTGAGGGGATTCTAGACAACAGCCATCACATTCTAACCAAGTGCTTCAAGGCCATTTTCAATTCTTTCTTATTTAATTCAAAGTAAAAACATTATGCAAATTATAAAACAATTATAAGTGATGAGACAGAAGTAGTTATTTTGTCGTTCAGCGTTGATCTCTTGTGTGTTCCTTTCTTGAGATAGGATCTTGGTCAGTAGCTCAGGCTGGTCAGGAACTTGGAGTCCTTCTGCCTCAGCAGATACAGACGTGCCCCAGCATGGTCAGCAGACGTGCAGTACCCAACTTGTACCACATCTCTGAGGTTCAGTGGTTTATCATGCAGGTGGCTAAAAAGTAAATAGAAACATACTATAGCCTAGTTCAGAAATGGTCAGTATTCACAGCAAATAGGTGTTTTCATAAAAACTCACTCGAGCGGGCTGGGCGTGGCGGTGCTCACTTGTAATCCTGCTGCTCGCTCACTCGCTCGGAGGGTGAAGCAGGAAGATTGCAGTCCAGGCCCGCCCAGGCTCTCCAGGAAGGTGTTATTCTCGCAAACCCACCTGCCTGCCTCCCTGTGGCCTCTGGGATTGGGGCCCAGCACTGCCACAGTGAAGCAGCCTCATGAGCTCACCGCTTCGTTGTGTAACAGAAATATGGAGACGTTAGCAATTTCAGTTTCTGCTCATACAGTTCCTAAGTGAGAAGGCCCTGTCGGAGGACAGACACTGTTCTTGTCACAGATTTACAGAGAAATGCCCTACCTTCACTTACAATCTACTCTACGTTAAAACAACTTAATTGTGTAAAAATAGAATCATCTGGGTTCCAAAGACTCAGTTCTTGCTGTGTAAGACTGGTTTTGATACAGAACAACACAGTGAACTGGTTACCATGTTTAATGTGTTTTCCCAGTGTCTCTTTTCTTTCTTCATGTATGTGTGCTGAGCATGTGTGTATGTGTGTTCACATGTGTGGGTACACGTGTGTGTGCATTCAGCTGAAGGTCCCATATTGATGACTTTCCTCTATCATTAAGACCTGTGATGCAGAGGGGGTTTATAGGGGCGTGGATCTGTCTCCACCCTCTGAGGCGAGGTTACAGGCGCTCTGTCTCCACCACCTGGCATTAGCAGGGGTTCTGGGACCCAGACACCAGGCCTCTCGCTTGCATGGCAGATGCTTTCCGCACTGAGCCAGATCCCCCCAGCCGGTGTTTTCCTGTTTCAAAGGGAAATATTTAGACATGTTTCATTCTCCTCTGGGCATGGCCTCTCCTCATAGGCTATCATTATCAATAACACCCAATATTTACTTAATAAAAGAATTGTTTAATATGAAGATTTTATCTCATCTGCGTGATCTGTAACAGCACATTAGGAGTTTGGCAGTACTGTGTCTTTGACGGAGAGAGACGCTGAACCAGGGGAGGGAGTCTAGAGCCATGACTGCAGGAAATCTTACTTTCCTCGGTGGCAGTCTCTCCAATGTCCACAGTGACACTGAGTTTCAGACAGCTGTCTCTTGTGTCTCCTAACCCCAAGCAAAGGCCTCACAAGGGTTTTTATTAGTACAGTTCAGAGCCGGATACAGAGAATGGGAACTGAGACAAGACACATGTTAGATTCTTTCTCATATATTACTATTGGCTTTCTAAATTTTGTGTGACGATAATGTTGATTTAAGATAAAGGAAGTAAAATCCAAGCTGCAAGTTATATAAACTTCGAGCACACTGTGACCAGGATGAGTGCTTGTGGAGCACCCCCATTCTCCCTGCCGAGGGGAAGCTTTGGTACAAGGTGAAAGTGCTACCCACACAGGCCTCATAGCCTGAACGTGACTCCTGGAACCCACAGAAATAAAGGCTGGTGCTATAAGTCAACCTATGGTATTAAATATAGGGTCTCTATATAGCCTCAACTGTCCTGGAGTTGCTCTGTAGATCAGGTTGGCCTCGAACTCACAGAGATCCACTTGGCTCTGCTTCCCAGGAACTGGGATTAAAGGTGTGTTCCAGTATGTCCTGCCGAAGCTGCATGCAGCGGTGCATGTCTGCAGTGCCCGCATTCTGACAGTGACCTGGAGGGGGAGACAGGACAATTGGTCAGAGCTAGCCTGGAGTACACAGTGCCATCAGAGCTAGCCTGGAGTACACAGTGCAATGGCAGGCAGCATGAGAGACCGTGTCCCCAAAGAACAAAACAAGGTAGAACAAGAGAAATAGTTCACAAAAACTCATTCTTGACCATAACCTGAGTGCTGCAGCGTATGAACTCACACACACAAAATGATTTCTTTTAATTGGCTTAAGACTTAATTAACTTAAAAAATGAAAATGATTGCCATTCAAACTAGTAACAGTCTAACTTGGTAACTGCTTTTGCATACAGCATTCTGAGTAGATTATCTCTTTATGCTTCTGGAATTTTAGTAAATTTTGACTCTTTTTGTGTGTTGAGATGTAACTCTCTGTGTTGACCACTCTGCCCTTAAACTCTGAGGCTTGAACAACCTGTCTTGCATGTGGCTCTAGGACTTCAGGTACACCTGCTGAGGACAGGGTCCTGAGGAATCACAGTTTTCTTTAAAAAAAAAAATATATATATATTATATATATATATATATATATATATATATATATCATTGGAAAAAAATTTCTTCAGCAGCTTAAATTGCTAACTTCTAGCACCAAAGCCAAAGCCAAACAGACTGACAGTCCCTAGATATCTTGAGGAACCTGAAGAAAGTTAGCATTCCTCCAGGTTCTGTGACAGTCCCTCCAGTGAGCCAGAGGGGTGCGAGTTCCGTGTGAGGCGCTCCTAACTCTGTCAGCAGAACCTCTTGGTTTCATTTCTCTTGTGCTTTTGTCTGTGTGTCAGCATCGCTCAGTGGACCTGGAGAATTGTATGTGCCCGCTCTGCACTTCAGTGGTGCCTTTACCTCCAACCTGGACGCTTCTTAACTTCCAGTCTCAGTTACAAAATGACACTGCCTTTCTTCAACTTGGTTATAATTGCATGTGTTGAAATCAAGAGAGAGACAGCCCGGGGCTTTTCTTACTCCCGAAGGTTCTCGGTACTTCATTCCTTGACCCTGAGATGCATGCTCATTGTGATGGCTTCAGGTCTTCAAGCCTTTAAGTGACCTTTGACAAGACCTCTGGCACTTGAGTTGCTCTCTCTCCCCTTTCGGCTTTCTTTCTATAAACTTCACAAGCTCGCAAGAATACTCGATTCTAAGGATAATAATTTTTCTAAAGGTTTTATTTTTGAGTTGGACATGGTAGGATATGCCTTTAATCCCAGGCAGAGGCAGGTAGATCTCTGGAATTTTGAGGCCCGTCTGGTCTATTTAGTGAGTTCCAGGACAGCCAGAGCTACATAGTCAGACCCATCTCAAACCAACAAAACAAAACAGACTTCATTTTTACTTCTGTGTCTTTATGTGTGCCACATGTGTTTAGGATTCCTACGGAGACCGAAGCGGGCGAAGCTCCGATGGAGCTAGATTCATCCGTGGTTGTGAGTCACCTAACAGGGGACTTGGAACCAAACCAGACCCGGAGCCTTTAGAAGAGCAGGAAGTGCTCATAGCCACCAGCCATCTCCTCAGCCCTAACGACTTCTGTCTAAGTAGTTTTATATTACCCAGACTGTTATCCTGTGCTTTTCTTTTGAAAAGACTTAATTAACATACCTCAGACTCTTTCGGTGTCAACACAGAGACCCGGAAAGCTCTACTGTACTTCACAGTATAGAGATGGAAGTCTCATTGTGGATGGTTGAGCTGCTCACTGAGACCCTCATCATATCCCCAGCACCTCAGTTTTTAAAAATCTAGGTGGTAGACATTTTTGATGTTTTTAACATACTTATCCTATGGAGATAAACTGGCTATAAACACACACACACACACACACACACACAATATTGCAGTGCTCATTCTTGTGCTTTCTTAGTGTGTTGTATTTGTAAACTAATTTCCTTGTAGTACTCTCACTTGACCAAAGACTGTATGGCCTTAAAACTATTAGAGCAGCTGAGCACAGCTCACACCTGCAATTCTAGTACTTGAGAGACTGAGGCAGGAGGATTATGCAAACTGGGGGCCACCCTAAGTTACCTAGTGAGTTCCAGAACAGCCTGAGCTGTTTAAAACTCTGTCTTAAAATCTAAATAAACATTTTTATATCTATTGTCCCACAAATGGCTGGTAATAGCCTGCTTCTGCAAACAGCATGAGTATACTTTCCCATCGTTTTCATCAAGTTGATTAATGAAATAATTTCTGTTATGGTTAAATGTATTATCTTATTTTTTGCTTTAACTTATTTATTTTCATTATGAACTTGGGAAAGTTTTCATATTTATCAATAATTTATAAATCTGTTCGTGAATTGCCTATTCATAACCATTTATCATTTTTTTCTGCCATGTACTCTTTTTCGTGTGTGTGTGTGTGTGTGTGTGTGTGTGTGTGTGTGTGCGTGTGAACATTCATGCATGTGTATGGAGTCCAGAGACTGGTCTCAGCTGGTCCAGTCTGCCTCAATTTTTGACACAGTTTGACTGTCCTAGAGCTCACTGAGTGGGCTGTGCTGATTGGCTAGTGAGTCCCCGTAGTGGGATGATAAGCACAGGCCACTGTAGCTGGCTTTTTATATGGATTCTGGGGAGGAAACCCAGGTCCACCTCAGGTTTGTGCTGTAAGGATGTTATGAATTGAGCTATCTTTCTAGACCGTGTGCCCCTTCCCCATTTGATTTGCAGTAACTATTTGACTATTGGGAAACTTAGTTTTGAGCCAGACAGAGTGGCACTCAGAAGACAGAGGCAGGAGAATCTCTGTGAGTTTGAGGCCAGAATGATGTACACAGTGAACAAAGATACCTTGGCTCAAAAGAAAAAACAAAACAAAACAAAACAAAACAAAAAAGCAGCAAACAACAAAAAGAAGAAAGGAACCTAGTTTTAAGTTGCTGAACATGGTAGCCCATATCTGCAATTTCAGCATTTGGAAGAGTGAAGCAGGAGCATTGCCCCAAGTTTGAAGCAGCTTGTGCTATATCATGAAGTTTCATGTTAGCCTGGGCTATAGAATGAGAACCTGTCTTTAAAAGCACCAAAAAAAGGAGAAAGAAAGTTCTGTGTCTTCAGTAAACAGACTTCTTTTCCCAATTTCTTTTTCAGTTTTTGAATCTACTACTGAGATATTTTGATTTTTATTAGATAGAAAGTTTCATTTCTTTCCTTCTGGTTTTGGAGACAGGTCTTGTAGCCCTGGCTGTCTTAGAACTCACTCGGTATAGCTGAAGCTGGCATTAAACCCTGATCCTCTTGGGTCAACCTGTACTAGGTTACAGGCATGGCCACCACACCTGACTGAATTTCAAAATGTATTTCAAATTTACAGTTTTAAAGTTGGGAATGTTAGGCTCTGATTTTCCTGATACATTTAAAGACTTTTTTTCTTTGCTTTTGCAGTTTCTAGTTTGCTTTAATTTTTTTTTTTTAGGCTAAATCTAGAATTTTCTAAAAAGACTGTATTACATTTTATTCATTCATGCATGGAGGGTGAGTGATGTGTTGGTGCTGTGGTGTGAGTTTGGAGGTTAGAGGCAATTGAAGGCAAAGGTTATCCTCACAGCCCTGGGGTTTAGCTCGCCAGCCTTTTCCTTTTTTCTGAGAAAGAGCCTCACTATACATAAGAACAGCTCTGACCTGGAACTCTGTGTAGACCAGGCTGGCCTGGAACTCACAGAGATATACCTGCCTGTCTCCCAAGTGCTGGGATCAAGGACATGAACCATCACACCCAGTGAAGTGTTTTAATTTACTTAGTTAAAATCCTCTTTGAGGATCATCTGCACACACTGCATAAGGGCTGTGCTCTTCTTGAGTCCCCTGCCATTTGATTGGGGACAATAAGGACAGTTAAAAGCAGAGCTGATACTGTGGGCTTGAGGGCAAAAGAAAGCAGTGCGCTCACAGGTAGACAGGCGTGTTGCACTCCTAGGCCCAGTTGGTGGCCTCCCACAGTGGCCACAATGCATGTTTACATTTACGCTGTTCAGGTTTTTCTTTCCATCCTAGTGTATGTAAAGCTGCTCAGAGATGTTTGAATGGAAAGTAGACCTCACTCTGAACTACACTCAGGATTGCCCAGAAAGCTGGCTGATCCTAGAGCTAAGGCTCAGAGCACCTGAGGCGAGCATGAGGGGAGGCAGAGCTGAAGTCCTTCCTCACCACTGAGTGGTCACTGTCCACAGTTGCACTCACCTGTGGTCAGCTGAGATTTGAAAGTATCGAATGGAAGAGGCTAGGGAAACGTTGGCCAGCTCTAGGCTAAGCGCTGCTGTGAGAAGCATGGTGGGGTTACCATCTGCCCTGCTCCTTGCTCAGGACGTGAATCAGGCCTTTGTCTAGCTCTCTACCGTGTGCCACCCACCTGTCAGCAGCCACGCAGGCAGCTTTCCTGAGTCACAGTGCTGTGTTCAAGCCTCCCTTGAACTCGTCACAGCCTGCTGCATCGTACAGAGCCTTCTCCATTCCCTCACTTACCCCTCAGTCCCAAATCACCCAGTCACTGCTGTGTCATACTTGCTGCACTTGGACATAAGTTAGTAATTTCTTACTGTGTTTAATTTATAAATGATCTCACACAGTCACACTTAGAGCAAAAACCGCATTGCGTATGTAGGACTTGGTAGTGTGTTTCAGATCCTGTGTTCTCTTTCAACAGCACGGCTAATTTGACCTTTGCTCACTCAGCCCTCTTCCCTCATGGGGGCGGGGCTGGGGGGTGGCAGAGTTTCCCATTGTTCTCATCCTCCTGTGCTTCCCCCTAGGAGACAGTACAAATGGAAGCTCTCTTCTCTTCCCTTTTTCCAGGTGAAACCAGTGGGAACGAGAGCGATGCTGAGTACCTGCCAAAGAGTGAGTGAGTCAGAGCTGCTCCCTTCCGGGATCCTGGCGGCTGCTCCTGGGAGCAGCGCCTGCCGCCTTTGTGATTAAGAGTGTTTTTCTCCATGTGAACTTCATGTTGTAGGCCATTGCTTCATTCTCAGACCCTGTTGAGATTTACGGAGCTAAACAGTACATTCAGCTGTTTGACAACATGACCGATCTCCCCTAGTGGAGTGAGGTAAACCAGGATGGTTCTGAGTTCTGGAGAAAGCAGGCCAACACCACATGCCCAGGCGTGCGCACATGCCAGAAGAGCGTGTGAATGGCCCTCAGCAGCAAGCACTAGCCCGACGTGGCTGATTCTCTCTAGTAGCCAAGCACAGTTATTAAGTGCGTTTTCCATCTCTGATGTCAAGAAAGCAGATAGATACATATCGCTACTTATTCCAAATAATCGCCAGATTGGCTCCTGTCGGGGTACAGAGCGCTTGCATTTCTGGCTTTTGCTTGTACAAGCACTTGTACTCTGCGTCTTCATGAGGTGAATTGTCGTAGCAGGTTTCGTTTTATTTCTTGTTTAACTGGCTGACATATAGCATCACCAAGAGCAGAGTCACACGGTATCAAAGCTGAGCCAACCTGATCTCATGAGTAACAGCCTTGTGCTCCCCACTGGCCTAAGCTGCTGCAGCTTTTAGATTTTGTAGGCTGACTAAAGATGAAACCAGGAGCATCATGGGGTTCAGCATTGATGTGGAAGGATGACTGATTTTATTGCAGTTGCTAATGAGAAGCGGGAACAAATGTGTCTTGACTTGAACTCAGCCTTTGGAGGGTCAGCACCCTTTTTCCTAGAACATCCAGTAAACTTGGTGTTTCTAGGGAACCATTCCTGGTTGTGTGTTTAAAGAGTTCTTAATATTTGATCCAAGTGTAACATATTTAGTGACAAAAGTATCTGGTGGAGGGGTAACAGTCTCGGCGTGGCTGTGATGTGTGTTTGTCTGATACTAAGCATTCTTCCACATACTTCTGTTCACTACCCATGTTTCTTGGCTTGAAAAGTGTCTGTTCAGCCTGCTGCTTGCTTACAGGTTGAGCTGTTGTCGGTTCTGTTCTCCTGTGTTCTAGGTCTCCCTTCTGTCAGATGAGTACAGGGCAGAGGTTCTCTCCTGTTCTGCCTCTCTCTCCACTTTTCCTTTCACTGCTCAGAAGCCTCCTAATGTCTCTCGGTCCCTTTATCTGTTCTACCTCTTACTTCTGAGCTGGCTGTGCTCTATTCAGAAGTTATTGTCTGAGTCATGGGGTGTCTCCCCCATGTCTTCCTCTAGCAGACTCAGACTTTGTTTTTGTTTCTCCGAAAACAGGCTTTCTCTGTGTAGCATAGGCTGTCCTTTGGTTTTGGTTTTGTTCTGTAGACTAGGCTATCCTCAAACTCAGAAATCTGCCTGCCTCTCCTCCGAGTGCTGGGATTAAATGCATGCACCACCACTGCCCAGGCAGACTTTGTTTTACATCACAGCCTTTGATCTATTTGAATTGGTTTTTATGGAGTGGTAGGGTCTAGTTTCAGACTCCCTTATGGGATAGATATCCCACAAGTTTTCCCAGCGTCACTTGTTAAGGAGGCTTCTCCTCTCCCCGGCATGTGTTCAGTTCCTCTGTCAGGAATCAGGGAGTTGCAGCTTCTGACTTTATTGCTACACCTTCTATTTCAGAGGTCCGTATGTTTAGTTTTTTAAAATTATTTTAGGTTCGTTTTTATTATTTTTAATTATGTCTATCAATGTGGGTGTAAGTGCATCTGAGTACAGGGGACTGCAGAGGTGACAGGTCCCCTGGAGCACCTGACATGGGGCTGGGAACCAAACTCAGGTCCTCTGGAAGGACAGCGTATGCTCTTAACCTCTGAGTCATCTCTCCAGCTGTCATGTGTCTTTCTTGAAGAACTGTCATTGATAAAAGCCACACCTCTTATCAATAATGAGTGCCAAAGGGAAAGGGAAAGGATGGGCTCTTTAATGAAGGCTGGCTTTGGTTTTGGTTTGGTTTGTCTCCACATAGGACCATCCTTCCCTCTTTCACAACATTATCATAAATGCCATCTATTGTCAGTCTAATATTCTTTCCTAGACATGTTGTGTGTGTCCTGCTGCTCCGCCATGAGGGATATATATATTATATTCCACACATAGAGTGTGTGCTACAGATCTGCAGTTCTGCAGTACCTCAGCCGGGGCACGGGTGGGAGGCCCAGTGCTCGCTAGAGGTGGAATGGGCACCTGACACTGCCCTCGTTACAGACCGCCACAAGCGCTTGGCACAGCTGCAGCAGTCCTCCAAGAGGAGCCCCCACTACCAGACCTTGGAGCGGGATCTGATCGAACTGCAGGAACAGCAGCTTTTTGAACTCTTCGTGGTGGTTTCTCTTCAGAAGAAGGCATCAGGGATGGAGTACATGCCCCGGGTCATACAGCAGTTCCCTAGCAAGGTAGGTACAAGGTGACCAGGAGGCCTCCAATGGTTCCTGTACAGCTGCTCATTTCCTCTTGTTTACTGTTGTCTCTGCCAGCCTTACCAACACTGAGACAGGATCTTACCCAGGTTCTCTGTGAATGGGCAATCCTCCTGCTTCAGCATCCAAGTGCGGGAGCCACCAAGCCAGCCTTGCTGTTGTTAACACTCCTCTTTGGTCTGCTCTGCCTGTCTCAAAGGCATTTGTCTGTTTAATCAGTTAGTGCAGCGCTGGCTGTCCGTGGGTCTACACTTGACCTCCTTGGGCTTGTCTGGGCACTGGGACGCTAAATAGCAGGTAAAATCCACGGCAGTTCCCAGACCACCATGAAAGGAAAAGGGGGTTGTTTTAATCTTTTACTTTTGGTATTCTTTCTAGTCTGTTTTGTTGGTTTGGTTTGGGGGTGCTTTTTATTGTTCACACGTTTTTGAGATAAGAGTGAGTCCTCTCCTTCTGTCATAAGGTCTCTAGGGGTCAGCCTCGGCTCACCAGGCTCGGCAGTAAACACCTTCACCTGCTGAGCCTTCGCACTGCCCCTAAGTTATTTTTTATTTCATAATCACTCAATCACTCGCTGCACAGAGAGTCTTCTCGGTGAGCTGCGTGTTATTCAGCACCATGTAGAGGGGCCCCCAGGAGCACTTGTTCCCTCCACTCTCCCATGGTTACTTGCACTGCAGCACTTCTTAGCAGCGTTTGTTTGTTTGTTTGTTTGTTTGTTTGTTTGTTTGTTTTGAGACAGTTTTGTTCTGTAGCCCAGGCTCTTTCCTATGTAGCTTAGGCTGACTTTGTGCCTCGACTTCCCATATACTGGGATTTTAAGACATGAGCCTCAGTGGTCTGGTGATACCTCTTGTTTTGGATGATGACTTGGTCACTGTAGCACTAGGACTCCTAACCCTGAATTACGTGTTTCACCAGAGCTAGTTAAGCACAACTGTACTGGAATCTAAGAGACATTTCCTGCAAATGGCCTCAACACAGCCGGGCACAGTGACACACCTATAATCCTGGCACTTAGGAGGTGAGGCAGGAGCATCAAAAATCTGAGGCCAGCCTGGGCTACATAGAAAGATTGTTTCCAGAAGAACCGGGAGGATAGAAGGGGACCTTAGCAAGATCCCAATAGTGAATAACTGTACAAGTCAAGTTTTCATAAAATTCTTGAGTATTGCATAGGAGTGCCATGTCTCAGCAGTTCACAGTCAAGTAAAACTGTTGTGATATAAATGGATGTCCTTTGAGAATCCATTTCTTTTTTTTTTAAATGATTTATTTATTTTATGTATGTGAGTACTAATCACTGTCTTCAGACACACCAGAAGAGGGCATCAGATCCCATTACAGATGGTTGTGAGCCACCATGTGGTTGCTGGGAATTGAACTCAGGACCTCTGGAAGAGCAGTCAGTGGTCTCAACCTCTGAGCCATCTCTCCAGCCCCGAGAATCCCTTTCTTATCTAGAGGATCTTTCCCCCTGTAACTCAAGCTGGCCCTAACCCTTGCCCTTCTGTCTCAACCTCCCACGCATGAGGGTCACAGTCAGGTCCCACCATGTCTCACACAGGAAGACAGAAGCACAGAAATTAATAGTTAATTTAATAGCGAAGCTGAGCCTGAATTGATAGGTGCTGTAGCATAGAAGGGCATACTTAGGCGGGCAGATGCATCACGAATACCTTCAGTGGGGCTGGAAATACAGCACAGTGGGTAAAAGCAACTCCTGCTTTTGCAGAGGACCAGAGTTCAGTTCCAGCACCCATCTCAGGAGGCTCACAACCACTGGCCACTCCATACCCAAGAATCCACTGCCCTTTCCTGGCCTCCACAGACAGCTGCACTCATATGCACATGGGGATACACAGGCACACACAGAATTAAAATAAAACAAAATAGATAAAAATAGACAAATGCGGGCTGGAGAGATGGCTCAGTGGTTTAGAGCACTGACTGCTCTTCCAGAGGTCCTGAGTTCAAATCCCAGCAACCACATGGTGACTCACAACCATCTTTCATGGGATCTGATGCCCTCTTCTGGTGTGTCTGAACAGCTACAGTGTACTTATATATAATAAATAAATCTTAAAAAAAAAAAAAAAAAGACACATGCCTCCAGATAAACTGCTCGCTTGCCGTTTTTGTGCCTCTGATGCTGTCAGTGGGAGGGAAGAGAGCCCTGGGCAGCCCTGTCTGGATTGTTGTAGAGCACCTTAGCTGAAGATAATTGGGAACACATCGCGTTAGGTGCCTTTCCCTGAATGTAGTGCTGGGGTCCAGGCCACCTCCGTGCTCGGCCGGTGCTCTGGAAGCTGAGCCGCAGTCCTGATGCTGCCCTGCTGCCTTTACAGTGGATCGTCCTCATGACATAGAATAGGTGCATGTTCTTTTAAAAAGAATTTGACATAAAACTTTGATTTCGGGCTGGGGATTTGGCTCAGTGGCAGAGCGCTTACCTAGGAAGCGCAAGGCCCTGGGTTCGGTCCCCAGCCCCGAAAAAAAGAAAAAAAAAACAAAAAAACTTTGATTTCTTCTCTTAAAAGCAACATCCCAATGGAACTTCTGTGCTGTTCTACTCATTTCTGAATGTCCTTTTGCTTAATTAAATTTAGACTGCCTTTTGAAGTACAACATCAACTTTTTGTTTGTTATTTTGAAACAGGGTCATTTTATGTATCCCACGCTGATGTTGAGCTCTCTGTGTAGTGAAGGTTAGCCTTGAATTCCTCATTCTCCTGCTTCCACCTCCCCAAAGCTGAGCATATAGATGGACAGCACCACATCAGACTTATTCCAGAGTTTTGTAAGAGTCTTCTGTGCTAAAAATTCACAGGAAGTTCAAACCTATAATTAGGTAGCAAAGCTAAGGAAATGATTATATATGGGGTAACATTTAAAAATAGTTTCTCTAAGTAACATTTATCTGCCTTTTCTAAACTTCTCTGGTTATTAATCAGATAATGATTTCAGCTGGCTAGGTGTTTGCTGTACAATAGAAGGGATTTTTATTTATCTTAAATTCCATGATTCATAGGAAACTGGCCTCCTACCAGCTTGAGAACTGAGTCTGGATCCTCCTCTGGATGAGAAGCTTCAGCACTGCCTCCCTTACACTAGGTTACGGGGCCTTCACTGGCTGAGCTGTCAGATGGAGTCTTCATTCTTCGCACCTGTCCTCAGTGTGCAGCTGGGGATTGTCAGTCTTCTGTATGGTGGCAATACAAGCTGCACTGAGAGAGACCTCTACAGGGCACATCAGGCTTCCCAAGACCAGGCTGAGGCTCGGGAACTTCTGTTCTCCATTTTCATAGGTTGATGTTCTGTTGTTGTCTTTCAGGGTGACCATGGCTACAAGCAGTCCAAAGACACTGAGGAGAGGCTCAAAGTCATCCCCAGATTTTGTTTTCCTGATTCTGAGGACTGTGCACCAACCTTAGAACTCAAGAGGTAAATTGGCTCCTTCTGATTGAAGTTTGCTGGAACCGTGAATAGAATCCATTTCTGACAAATGGACAGAGTCAGGAGCACATGAATGAACAGATCAAGCTATAATGGGGCTGGGGAAGAGTGGAACAGTTCCTGTGAGAGCTCAGGAAAAAAAAAAACCTTAATTCGATGTTAAAGAGAACTAAATTTGTGAATCTTGTTAGTTTACCAGTCCTGCAAAATGGGTTCACATAACCTTCAGTAAGATAATGGTTCAAAGTAACCAGGGTTAAACCTAGAGTTGTCTTATTTCTCCTCTAATTTGACAGAAAAAGCCATGGCCCAGATTCTGTGTTCCTGTGTTGGCTGTTCCTTTGGTGGGCCTTGTACAGAGGGAGACCCCAGCCTGATAGGTGTGGGAAACTGAAGCATTAAAGAATTTTGTGGGACAGGAGGGATGGCTCAGTGGTTAAGAACAAGTGCTATTGCAGAGGACCTGAGTTTGGGTCTCAGCACCTATGGTCCAGTGCCTTACAGCTGTCTGTAATCCCAGCTCCAGGAAGATTCCATGCCTCTATTCTCCAAGGACATCTGTACTCACAAACACACACACACACACACACACATACACACACACACACACACATGCATACACACACACATGCACACACACACATAGACACACACATACATACACACACATGCATACACACATGCATACACACACACATGCATACACGCACACACGCACACACACACACATAGACACACACATACATACACACACACACACACATAGACACACACAAATAATAGAAATCTTTAAAAAGAAATTTATGTAAGGTGTCTAGAGGAAATTACCAGTTTTAATTTCTTAAACCATTTTCACTTTCAAATCCTGCTTGTTTTGTTTGTTTTTGAGACTGAAAAAAAATGTACCTCTTCTTGGCCTGGAACTCGATATGTAGACCAGGGTGGCTTCTCTGGGCATTAATTAAAACAGGTCTGTACTATAACTGTCAGCTACTCCCGGGTCCTAAGGCAAGAAGATCGCTTGAGTAACAGGAGCTGAAGGCCAGGCTGGGAAACATAGTGAGACTTTGTGTACACACAAACAAACAAACAAACAAACAAACAAAAGTCAGGAGAGATGCTCAGTGGTTAAGATCTCTGGCTGCTCTTCCAGAGGATGCAGGCTGGATTCTCAGCACCCACGTGGCAGCTTACAGCCAGCTATACCTCTAGTCCCAGAGGATCGGATGCTCATCTCTGGTCTCCACAGGCACTGTGTGAATGTGCCTCATCCAAACACATAATAAATATTAAAACAATAAATAAGGAAAACTAAATTGTATTATTAATTATGTCATTTAGGTGAAACCTTATATAAATGAGCCATTCCTATGCTGATGACCTCCTAGCTGCTAGTGTCAGTGATTGCCACAGTACCCCGCATCACCTCTAGACTTAGCCAAGGCCTCCCAGAAACAACGGAGCCTGGTCACAGCTCCCCATCTCCTGGCTTCAGGGTTGATGCTCTGTTTCGTCACCTGCTTTCTGTGGACACACTGTTGGCCTGGCTGCTCCATGGTTGGCTTCTTCCTGCATTATGTGTGTTCTAGAATACTTAGGAAATGCAGAAGAGGAGATAAAAAACAGAGGCAGTCTGTTGCTCAGAAATCACCATTGTAAATGCTCCTTTCCGATAGTTTTCACCATGCTGGACGGTTGGCTCAGAGGTGAGAGAGCACTCACTGTTCTTGCACAGTGCGCAGGCTTGACCCAGCACCAACACAGGGGCTCACAACCATCTAAGCTCCAGTTCAGTGGGTCTAAGCCCTTCCTGGTCTCAGTGGGCACTGTATGTAGTAGCACACAGACAAATATGCAGGCAGAAATTATACACAGAAAATAAAAATAAATTTAAATATTAATTCATTATTTAAAGCTGAGATTCTTTAGTTATTAATAAAAATTTCATGTGGAGCATCTTCGGGTATTTTGTAAGTGATGCTTATTTTTGAGCCATATTTATAATGAGGAGTTAATTTTTTTATGATTTGTATATATAAGAATATGATCTTCTCCCTATCTTGTGTATGAGGAGGAGGAGTATTGACATGCATGCTCGTGTGTGGAGGTCAAAGACATTGTGTCAGTTCTCGCCTCTGTCTGGTTTGAGACAGGGTTTCTTATTCTCAGCTGTTTATGCCAAGCGATGGCTTTATCCCCATCTGGGGAGTCTCCTGGCTCCGCCTCCCACCTCACTGTGGGTGCTGAGGTCACAGGTGAATGATAATGCACCCAGCCTGTGTAGACCTGCAGGTCTGTGTCCAGGTCACACGTGTGGCAAGCACTTTATCCAGTGAGCCATCTCCCTAGCCCAGGAGGTAATCTTTCTTCTATCACTGTTCCTCTCAGAACCAAACTCAACAATTTGCAGGGGAGAAATGACATTATCAAGACTTATAATAGCATTATTATAGCTTGCTTACCTGTATGCTTGGCTAAATGCAATGTTCAACAAAAGGGAAACAAGGTTGATTAATAGCTAGTGAGCAGAAGTAAGAAAAGGGGCAAAGCAGTACCAAGCAATACTTGTCCCATACCCACTCACTTACCCAGGACAAGTCCTGGGCCCGCTGCAGGGGAATGTGACTTGAAATAAATGCTATTTCTCTTTCCCCCTAGATCACAAATAACTCCTCTCACTTGTTCCCTGAGTAATGCCTTAAGCAGCTGTGTTTCATATTGTTTGCAGTGAAACGTTCTCCTTCGTGCTGACTGGGGAAGATGGAAGTCGGTGGTTTGGCTACTGTAAGAAGCTTTTGGTGAGTTCCAGATTGGTATCATGGAGTTGGTTAAGGAACAAGAAAGGCCAACCAGCAACTTGAGAAGTACTGTCTCTACATGACTTTAAGGGCGCCTTAATTATTTGCACAACCGAGAAGTGCATTAGGGCTGGGCACGACTCAGGGATTAAAGATCCTGGTGGTCTTCCAGAGGGCCCAGGTTTCGCTGCCAGCACCCAGGGGGAATGGCGGCTCTACATGTAACTCCACTGCCGGGGCATCTGGTGCCCTCTTCTGGCACTTGATAAGCACTGCACACACAAGATAATAGACATACTCGCAGGTAAAACACCTGTACACATCAAACAAAAACGAAGTTTTTAAAAAAGAAGCTATGTTAGCTTTACGTAACAAGCGCAAGGTGACGGTGGGACATTCTATGTTCAGAATAGGAATGCTGCGGCTTTCGCTGACTTGTTTATTTGTAGTAGAGAAAGTAACATAGAGACTGAATGTCAGTCAGTACAGCACATTTGAGGAATATTGTCCAGAGAGGCGGCAGAAGAGGCGGAGGACCTCATCACCTCTCTTGGGTCTCCTGAGTTCCTCATCACCTCTCTTGGGTCTGGCTTTTTGCTTAGGCTCTAAGCCTGGGTAAATCCCGCTTTCCTCTGAGTACTTCCCCAGCCTTTAAGCTCACTCAGGACGAAAGGTTCAGCCTCTGCACATTCGTAGTCCATTGATTTTGGTGTCTGAAGTAAGAGCATTGCTTGAGCCCGGAAGTTTGGGGCAAGCGTCGGCCATGGAAGGACCTATTAAATAAAGATTAATAGTTAAAGTTAGTGGCTCCTTACTCTGCTTGGCTTTTCGTTTTGCAGCCAGAAGGCAGAGGGAAGCGGCTCCCCGAGGTGTACTGCATGGTTAGTCGCTTGGGCTGCTTCAATCTTTTCTCAAAGGTGAGTGAAGCGAGGCTGTGTGGAAGAGTGATGTTCCCCTAGGTCTGAGGAGGTTTTACTGCTGGTGGCTTCACTGGAGAATACTGAGTGGCACCGACTTTAATGTACTTATTAGAAAGTTCCCCTCTGGTAGGTTAAGAACTCAAGATGGCTCAGCAGTAAAGGGACTCCCTCCCATCAAGGCTGATGGCCTGAGTTTGACTCCTGGAGCCCATATGCTGGAAGGAAATAAACAACTTGTCCCCTACATAGATGTACTGTGACATGTGCGTGTCCCTCCCCTAATACATTTAAAAATGAAAAAAATAATAACCCATAGACTGGAAGGCTTAAATTTAGACCCCTGATCGGGTTCCTCCATTATGGTTTTAGTTTGCAAAAACTCCCAGGTCTGGATTTTTTCATTTTTAAGACAGGGTTCTCTGTGTAACAACAGCCCCAGCTATCCTGGAACTCGCTTTGTAGACCAGGCTGGCTTCAAACTCACAGAGATCCACCTGCTTCTGTGAGTACTGGGATTAAAGATGTGCACTCAGACACTGGCTTGGGTTTTTTCTCCTAAAGATTTACGTTTATTTTGTATATATGGTGTTTTGACTGCAGACGTGTCTGTGTACAACATGTATGCATGGTGCCCGTGGGGCCAGAAGTTGTCAGGTCCCCTGAGAGTGGAATTATAGCTGATTGTGAACTGCCATGTGCATGCTGGGACTCGAACCCAGGTTTACAAGACTAACAAGTGCTCCTAACCACTGAGCCAACTCTCCAGCCCCGCAAACCCACAGTTCTAAGAGAACGTATCGGAAAGTATATCTCATACTTGCTCTTCTCCAGACCCAGCTCACAGGACACCATTGTCACTGTTACTCTGCCCTTTCACAAATAAAAATGGTCTCCAGAGGCCGGTGAGATGGTTACCTGGTAAAGGCATTTGCTACCAAGCCTCAAATCCCGAGCTCAATCCCCAGGACCTGCACAGTGAAATGAGAGCAGCCGCCTCCTACAAGTTGTCTTCTTTCTTTCATACTTCAGCCATGGCATGCCTCCCCCCCCCCTCTCTCAACAAAATAAATGTAATAAAATTGTTTTTTTTTTCTTTTTTTCGGAGCTGAGGACTGAACCCAGGGCCTTGCGCTTGCTAGGCAAGCGCTCTCTACCACTGAGCTAAATCCCCAACCCCAATAAATTTGTTTTTTAAAAAAGAAGAATTATAGCTTTTAAATAAGTTGATTTAAGTAGTTTAGGATGCAAAGATGTCCCCAAGATGTGGTGTTTTGAGCTTCCATGCGTTGCAGAGCTCGCCTATCTTGTCTATTACTTTATTTATACTTGTCTATTACTTTATTTATACTTGTCTATTACTTTATTTATACTTGGATTTCTTTATGTTTGTGGGATGTGTTTGCCTCTCTGTGTGCGTGCCCATATGCAGATTCTGGATGAAGTAGAGAAGAGAAGAGAAATGTCCCCAGCCCTTGTTTACCCATTCATGCGAAGTGTCATGGAAGCCCCTTTCCCAGCTCCTGGCCGCACCATCACAGTTAAGAGCTACCTCCCTGGGGCTGGAGATGAGGTAAGTTAATTTCATCTCATGGGCAAGCCTTTCAGCTCTAGGCACAGGTGCCAGAAGCATGTTCATGGGGAGGGGTTGTTTTTTACCTTTCAATAGATTGTGTGCTATTTCCTAGAATCTCTGAAGAAACACTGAAATGTGAGGTAGTTAGTGGATCCTCAGCCCCAGGTTTCCTTGATGACATAGATTGTTTCCCTCTATAGTGGCAGTCTCAACATAATAAATAACAGACACACACACACACACACACACACACACACACACACACACACCTGTATTTGTCAAATGGAATGGCTTTACCAGAAGTTAACAGAGCTTCATAAACTCCTTGTGCCAGACCTCCCTGCCCTCCACATGGTATCACTGTGTATCCCTGGCTGTCCTAGAACTCTGTGGTCCAGGCTGGCCTCGAACTCACAGAGATCCACCTGCCTGTGCCTCTTGAGTGCTGGGACTTAATGAATTAGGAGTGTGCGACCATACCTGGCCCAAATAACAGACATTTTCAGACTAGAGAAAGAGCAAGACAATCAGTTAATGATGCCATTCAGGGTAAGGTCCAACATCAGCTCTTGGATTTTCCTTGCCTTTCAGTCAATTGAACTCTGCCGACCACTGGACTCACGACTGGAACATGTGGATTTTGAATGTCTTTTTAAGTGCTTGAGTGTGCGCCATCTCATCCGGGTCTGTGCCTCCCTGCTTCTCGAGCGGAGGGTAATCTTTGTTGCCGACAGCCTAAGGTAAGAAATTCGTGGTCTGTGTCCCCTGATGTTGGTGGTCGGCTTACTTTTAGTCTTTTACAGTGCAAATCTATTTAAAGTGTCTAGAACTAGAGCTAGAGACCTGGCTTGGCAATTACAGTACTTGGAAAGAACCCAGGTTCAGTTTCCAAAAGGAGAAGAAAGAAATTAAAAAGACTTGTGTACAAAATCACAAAGATGGCTGGGTGTGGTGCACACCTTTAACCTGAACACTTAGGCAACAGAGGCAGGCAGAGCTCTGAGTTAGAGGGCAGCCAAAGCTACATAGTGAACCTGTCTCAAAACAAACAAAAAAACAGCCAACAAAACAGAAAGAAAAGGTATTTCTATTTCTAGCTTTTGGTTCACACTCATGGTCTCCCCTACCCAGAAGGCCCGAGGCAGGAGAGCCCAGCTGAGTCCAGGAGTTCAAGGACAGCCTGGGGTTGCCCCCTTCCCCTCACCCCTGTATCTTTTTTAAAATACTAGTTTTTGATGTACACATTTTTTTTAGCATAATAAATTGTAGTGAACCAGAATGAGATGACTCTGTTAAAAATTACTACATTCACAGGGCTGTTCGATGAAGCCAATGTAGTGTCACTGTGTAATTCTTTGACAGAATATCTGAAACTCATTCTCTGTGTTGCTTTGCCTATGACACGTGTGCTTTCTCTTGTCTAGCACCCTTTCAAAATGTGGCCATGCCGTGGTGGCTACACTGTATCCGTTCACCTGGCAGCACACCTACATCCCAGTGTTGCCAGTGTCCATGATTGACATCGTGTGCTCACCTACTCCATTCTTTATTGGGATCTTGTCTTGTTCCTTACCCCTACTCCAGGATCTTCCCATTGAAGAGGTAAGAGGGACAAACTGCCTATGAGGAATACGAGAGTGTCTGCAAAGGGGATCAAATTAGCTTTTAAGAGAGGTAGAATCGGGGTTGGGGATTTAGCTCAGTGGTAGAGCGCTTGCCTAGCGAGTGCAAGGCCCTGGGTTCGGTCCCCAGCTCTGAAAAAAAGAAAAGAAAAAAAAAAGAGGGGTAGAATCATTATTAATTTTATTATTTTATTGTTAAGTATTTTATCATTTGGGCTTCGGAAATGGCTCAACAGTTAAGACCTCTTGTCCTTGCAAAGGACCAAGATTGGATTACCAGCACCCACATGGCAATTCACAACCATCTACATCTGCACATGATACACAGTCAGACATGTGAGCATAACTCTCATACTTATGAAATAAAACAAATAACTGAGAACATTTTAAGAATACAATAATTGATTATTGATAACCCTTTCATTTTTATATCTTTCTTAAAATGAAAACAATTCCATAGTACATTTGCATCTACCACTCTTTACAGTAGTGAGCAATGAACTCTTCTATTTATAAAAAAGTCTTTTTTAAAAATTTTGTGGGGTTGGGGATTTAGCTCAGTGGTAGAGCGCTTGCCTAGCAAGTGCAAGGCCCTGGGTTCGGTCCCCAGCTCCGAAAAAAAGAAAAAAGAAAAAAAAATTTTTGTATTGCTTCTTTGTGAATTTCACATCATGCATCCCCATCCTAGTCATAATCCTGTCCATTTGTACTTCTGCCCTTGCAACCTCTCCCTGATAAAAAATTTTTTATACAGTCTTGTCATGGGTGCTGTAGTGTGTCACAGTGTCCCTCAGTATAACCCTCTGTCCATACATCTTCACTTACAAATGTTCACTGCAATGAGTCATTGCTCTGTTTTAAGGTCTCTGGCTTCTGCTGCCTTTTTCTAAGCTTGGTGTTGGTGGCAACATGCCTTTAGTCCCATCACTGGAAAAGCAGAGGCAGGTGGATCTCTGAGTTCAAGGCTAGCCTGGTCTACAGAGCAAGTTCCAGGACAGCCAGGACTGTACAGAGAGACCAACTCAAAAAATAAAAGAATGAAGTGTGTGTGTGTGTGTGTGTGTGTGTGTGTGTGTGTGAGAGAGAGAGAGAGAGAGAGAGAGAGAGAGAGAGAGAGAGAGAGAGATGTGTGAATGGAGTATGTACCATGGTACACATATGAAGGTCAGAGGACAATTTGGTGGGTCAGTTCTCTCTCACTTTTATGTGAGCAACAGGGATGGAGCACAGGTCATCCAGATTGATCTTGCTGGCCCTATTTTCTTTTTTCTTTTTTTTTTTTCCGGAGCTGGGGACCGAACCCAGGGCCTTGCGCTTGCTAGGCAAGTGCTCTACCACTGAGCTAAATCCCCAACCCTCCCTATTTTCTTTTTTAAAACCAACACAAAACTTCTCTGGGTTTACTAAAAAAAATATAGCATGTGTATAGGTAAGGGCCTCAGATATAGTACATCTCAGTATTATTACAAAGTGAGTATTTACATCATTCAGATTGGATTGTAGTGGGACGTAACAGCAAAAGATTCAAGGCTCCTAGTCTTGTGGTCCCTTTCCACACCTCAGAAAAAGTCCCACTGCCTTGACTCTTACAGTCTTCATCTGTGTTGTGGTAAATATTTAATCAAGGGTTTCTACCCCACCTTAAATCATTTAGTTCCCAAATAAAAGACACAAAACCTTTATGTTTATAATAAGCCTTATGCATTAGAGCTGAGCAGTATCAGCCCTCTGTGCTATTTTATTTACTTCCCTGTCAGTAACCCTGAGATATTGCTTGCGGTGTTCTGCCTGGGCGGCTCCTCCTTCAACTGGCCATGCTCTCTCACAATCCACCAACCTCATGAGCTTGGTAACTGAAGTTCCAGGCTGTCAGCATCTTTATTCAAGCAATAGTTTTAAATTAAGGAGCAAGGTTACATAGTATTACTTGGTGTCTCTGAGAATTCCCTCATCCCTAGGGCAACCAGACCTCAGAGGCCAGTATTTAGCATTACAATACATGGCAACAGATTAAAACTCAACAAAGCTGTTTGTATTTCTTTATAATTTTATTTCCAAATATGTGTGTGGCTCAGCAGGTAAATGTGCTTACACTCTAACCTGACATCCTGAGTTCTAGCAAAGGTGGAAGGAGAAAACAGACTTCTACAAGTTGTCCTCTGTCGACCATAACGTGCCAGGGGTTTTTGCATCACACACAGACACACAGACACCCAGACACACACACACACACACACACACACACACACACACACACACACACACACACACAGAGGAGGGAGGGGGACTCAGGAGAGGGGAGAGAGAGAGAAAGGGAGAGGGAGAAGTGCTAGTCACTAATTTTAAAAGTGTTATCCAGCATTCTTGGTTTTGAAGCTTGGTATAAAAGGGGAGTGTAGCAGGTCTTTGACTTGAGTAAATTAACTAGAACTTTTTCACACTGGGGACAATTACACTTCTCTCAAGAGTACAGGAGAGGAACTGTGGCTTAGCGTGACCCAGCACCATGGTCAGCTTGGGTAGCTTCCCCTGGCTGGTGGCTGTGCAGCTGTATGTCACTGCAGTTCAGTTGCTGTCCCAACTGAAGGCATGTTCACCAGCTACTGAATATCATCTCGTGTAAACTATTGTCTGTCTTTCCCCTGGATTATTTATTCACCATGATTTGTAAGGTGGCCTCATTTGTTGTTGTTGTTTTGTTTTTTTGTTTGATAGTTCTTGGGATGGAATTCAGGCTACCTAGTTGAGCTAAGCCCAACCCAATGTTTTTATATTCTAGAAATCAGCCTCTTGGTTTGTTCATTTTATTTTATTTTATTTTATTTTATTTTATTTTATTTTATTTTATTTTGGAGAGGGTCTCAGGAAACTCGGGCTGGTCTCACACTCCCTTTGTCGCTACACATGAGCTTAGATTTCTGATTGTCCAACTCAGTCCTCCTAGTTCTGGGATTACAGGCATTAGTCTGCCCACCTGGTTTATTCAGTGCAAAGGATCAAACTTTGGGCTTTGTGCATGGGAGGCAAGCACTCTGCCACCTGGGCTGCATTGCCAGCCTTGAGGCTGGCTTGGCCTTTTGTTTTCCAAAACAACGTTCTGAATTTGTTTTGCGGGGGAGGGAGGGTTGTTAGATTTGGGGGTGAAGGTCACCATATCTCCAGAGTCTGGCTATATCTCCAGATTGGGCTGGAACTTGGAAGCCATCCTGTTACAGCATTCAGACAGCTGCTGTTTTATCTTGTACCACCATACCTAATACCTAGCCCAGAATGACGTCTTTTAATGCAGGGGAGTTGTTCATTTTGATGTGGCTAAGATACCAATATTTTTATTTATGACTGATGTTTTCATGAGCAACTTGACTTTTCACATTAGCTTAATGAAGAGGAAGATTATCTCTTATCTCCCTATTAGTTTGTTTGTTATTTTGTCTCAGACTCCACCTTGTACTTCATTCGTTTGCAAATAGTGTGGTGTAGAGATGACTTGGAGATTTCCCGTCTCTGGAGCTACCCACCTTCAGCATCTTTAGCTGGAAAGGCGGTTTGTCCCCATTCACCACACTGACCCAGCAAATCCCTGTAATATGTAATTGTACACATCTTTTTCTTTGTTAAACTCATTAGTTGTTTCGATGGATTAACTTTTACATTGGCTGCAACGTTAAGTAAATTTTGTTTGAAAATATTCCCATGGCCTGAAAGGATGAGAAAGCCCATCCCGGTCCAGCAGTGCCTGGTCTCTCCTGAGTAGCTCTGGTTTAACCTGCCTGCCTCCTTTATTTCATAGGTGCTGATAGTCGATCTCTGTGCAGACAAGTTCCTACAGGAGGTGAGTGACAAAGGAGATGGTTACATAATGTTAGGGGACATGGGTGTCTCTGTAGGCAGTTACAATTACACCGAAAATACATGAAAGGACTTAGAGAGTGTGACTCAGAAAGAACTTCCAGTTCATACCCACCTCTGAGTTGACACTGCAGCTAACCATACAAGATCGTCCTGAAAACTGGCTTGAGTGTATAGGTGTCCATCCCAAAGAAGGAAGGAGGAAACAGCATAAATGTCATTCTCAAAAGAAGTAACCATCCCTTCAACTCCAGAGGGGTTGACATTTAATCCTCTAAATCAGTAAAATTTATTGGACTGAGAAGCAGCTCAGTAGTAGAGTAACCATCTAGATACATAAGCTCCCATGTCCAACTCAGCACCACAGAGAGAGAAAGACAGCCGGGGGGGGGGGGTAGATAAGGCCAGCAGGCATTTCCATGATGCTGTAGAGATGGTATAATAACAATCTGAACAAGAGGTGGGCCTGTCTGATGGGTGCCCAGGGGAGAGGAGAGCAAGGGATGAGTCTCAGAGCAGCTCCCTGTTTGAGCATGGAACCTGGATCCCTCTCCTGAGGATCAGTTGCCTCCTCACGTTTAACTACCATTTCTTGGGGAGTAGCCTTGGAGGCAAGGAATGAAACGTGTAGATGAGAGGTGTAGAAAAGCGGAGAATTTTACAAGATGTTGCTTGATTTTAAAAAGTAAAGTTAAAGTGTACTATAAACATCGTGCGTCTTGGCTCCATGGAGGTGGTGGGGTTTCTGATGACGTCACAAAACCACCTGTGATGGGGCTGTAGCTCGTACATGTTGGACAGTCTCATAAGGCTCATGCAGAGTTCTTCTCTCTCAGGTGTCTGACGAGGATGAGATCATGCCACCTAAACTCCAAGCTGCCTTGGTGCAGATTTTAGAAGAGCGAGATGAAGTCTTGGCCCAGGAGCGGCAGTTTTCGCAAGGTGCGAGACGTATGGGCTGAGGACTAAAGGTTAAAGCAGGGGCTGGAGAGATGGCTCAGCGGTTAAGGGCACTGACTGCTCTTCTAGAGGTCCTGAGTTCAAATCCCAGCAACCACATGGTGGCTAACAACCATCTGTAATGGGATCCAATGCCCTCTTCTGGTGTGTCTGAAGACAACTACAGTGTACTTATGTATTAATAAATAAATACATCTTTAAAAAAAAATAAAGGTTAAAGCAGTGAACACTCACTGCAGACACAGCGCTCAGCTAAGGGATGCACCAAAGTAGTGCACCTTGAAAATTCACACCTTTCCTGCCGATCCCCAAAGGGTTAGCCCCCTTCTATTGCAGGACCTTTGAAAGTTACATTTATAGAATGCTTTCTTCCTTTTTTAAAAAAGATTTATTTATTTATTTATTTATTTATTTATTTATTTATTTATTTATGTATATGAGCACACTGTAGCTGTCTTAAGACACATCAGAAGAGGGCATCAGATCCCATTACAGATGGTTGCGAGCCACCATGTGGTTGCTGGGAAGTGAACTCAGGACCTCTGGAAGAGCAGTCAGTGCTCTTAACCAATGAGCCATCTCTCCAGCCCGAATGCTTTCTTCCTATAGGTCTGTCTCATATGTCATTTTCTCTTTGAGTTCTGTTCTTTTAAAAACAAGTCCTCCTTCACCAGGACTTGCTCATTTCTTCCCCTCCCCTCCTCATGGCACTTACAAAGTGTGTGTCACTGCGTAGTGACTCTCACCTTTAATCTCAGCGCTTGGGAGGCAGAGTCTGGGTCTCTGTGAGTTCCAGGCCAACAAAGACTACATAATAAGACCTTGTCTCAAAAAACAAAGCAAAAATAAAGCGCTGTCATTATGAACATTTGGATGGGAAGTAAGGCTGTCTACTGATAGGAACGGGATGGAAGGAACAGAATTAGAGGAGTGAGAAAGCCTTGTTCTGAGGCGGGGTGTGGTAACCAGCCTTTCGTCCTGGCACGGAGACAGAGACAGGTGGATCTGCATAGTGAGCTCTAGGCCAGTCTGGAGAAAGCTTGTCTAAAACACCCCTCACCCCCAAATAAAGTGCTGTTTTGCCAGGCACAGACATTCACTCCTGTAGTCTCAACACTTGGGAGGTCATAAAGGATCCAAAGTTTGAGACCAGACCAGCCTGGTGACATAGAAAGAGGTGCATATTGGAGTGAAAATGTTTGGACAGACAAGTAGCTCGAGAGCAATGGAAGCATTTCTGATTTTTATCTTTTAAAGAGCACTTGGTGTAGTGCCAATGCACTTAATACTCAATAAATTTTTTTACTGCAATAAATCATAGTGCAATATGAGGTGAAAAAGTCGAGAAGGCAAGTGATTTGGAGAAGAATATAGTTTTGACATCTTATTTTAATTGGCTCATAGCCTACCAAGTTTTGTATGTTTTCTGACTTTTAGACAAATGAAATTTATGCACTTTATAAATGATGCAGTTTATAATGGGACAGCCAATGGTGACAGCCATAGGCAGCCTGAGAACAGAAAGGGTGAAGTGCCGTCTGGGGATTGCATAGCCAGCTCTGGCTGTGCCATTGGCTCTGTTTGTGCTGGTGATCCTGCATCACACAGGATCTCAGGCAGCCCAGAGCAGCCTCAGCGTTCACTGCAGAGCAGGAGACCTTGAACTCCTGCCTCTCCTGCCTCCATCTCCCAAGACGACAGTAGGGCCAAGACCTGACTGGCAGTGGACTTTTTAAGGAGCAGAATAGAATGTTTAAGAGAAGTGGTCAAAGGATTGCATCGGGAGGAAGAAGAGAAAGAGAAACCAAAGAAAGAGTTTTATGGACAGGAGCCAGAGACCTGGACAGCACAGCAGTGCAGAGACTGAGAGGAGACCCAAGGGGAGAAGCAGCCTGCAGTTGCATATTCACAAATGGCTTTTGGAAGAGTAATGAGGTCATGGTGTGGAAGCCAGGCTGAGGATACAGTAAGAGTGTTGAGGGAGGAAAGTGAAGGTCAAGACGGAAGCCATATGCTTTTTGCATGCCATAGGCTGTGTAGCAAGCTAGGAATGCACATTCCTAGTCTATACTCAGCCTTTCATGACTCTTTAGACATGGCTTCCACAACTAGTGTCAGGGTTCCTATGTACACAAAACTAAGATTTTCCCCCTTCTTTTCTTTTATTTTGAAACAGATGTGACTCTCAATTCTCTGGTGTCAGAAGCATTTGTCAGGTTTTTTGTGGAACTCGTGGGGCATTATTCTCTGAATATGACTGTCACGGAGCGTGGGGAGCGTGTGTTCCTAAGGGAGCCATTCCGGAAGTCCCACACCTCCCGAAGTGTCCGCCACTTCCTAGATCTCTTCATGGAGACACAGATGTTTGCAGGATTCGTCCAGGACCGGGAGCTTCGGCAAAGTGGAGTTAAAGGTGGGTTTTACCAGGAACCACTGCCTCCTTATCTGGTGTCTTAGTTAGGGTTCTGTTGCTGTGAAGAGACACCATGACCACAGCAGCTCTTATAAAGGAAAGCATTGAATTGAGGCTGAGACGTCTACATCTGCACGCAGTAGGAAGAGCCTGAGGCACATTTCCTCTAACAAACCCACATCTATTCCAGCAAGGCCACATCTCCTAATGGTGCCACCCCATGTGTGCATACCGTTTTCCCTCACACTACCACATTTGGTGAGTTCTTAGAGGGACTGAATGATGGATAAGATATGTAGACTACCAAGGCACATCTGAGTTACTGTGGGATTATCTGTAACGTTTAATGTAAGGATAATATACTGTAGTAAGAACAGGATTAGGAAACAGAGATGGATTATCCATCAAAAGTGCTTGGTCCTGGGCTCAGTGTGATGAAAGAAAAGGACAAACTACCACATGTTGACCTCTGATGTCTACATGTGTGTTGTGGCATGCACATGCTCATCCCACACACATACATAAAAGCATGAACATACACAAAAAAGTAAGTAAGCAAGTAAAAATAAGATCATTAAAGAAAAGCTATACCCTATCTTAGGCTTGAGATATGGTTCAGTAAAGAACCTACCTAGCATGTACAAAGACCTGAGTTTGCCCACAACACTGCCAAAAAGTGAAAGAAAAGTGTATTAGTTTCTAGCATTTTACGGCTGTGAACAGACACCATGATCAGGGCAACTCTTGTAAAGGACAACATTTGATTGGGGCTGACTTATAGATTCAGAGGTTCAGTACTAGCAGCATCCAGGCAGCCATGGTGCAGGCAGAGCTGAGAGTTTTACATCTTCATCTGAAGGCTGCTAGTGGAAGACTGACTTCCAGGCAGCTAGGATGAGGGTCTTAAGCCCATGCCCACAGTGCCACACCCACTCCAACCAGTGCCACTCTCCGGGCCAGGCTTATAGAAACCGTCACAAAGAGGAAGGATTTAATTGGTTTATAGTGTGGAGTGTTGAACAGTCTTACTGATGTCTTCATAGGTTTGTTTGAAGTCCGGGCTCTTCAATATTTAGAAACAATTCCTGAGTCGGAACCCAGCGGGGTGAATAGAATTTTACGGAGTCTTGGTGAGTCGCTTTGCCCTGTTGGATAATTAACCTTCTGGTGTAAGTCCCCAAGTCATGACCATGAGGCTTCTCCAGGTTGCTCTCTTTGGGGATACTTAAAAAAAAATGGTTCTAAGCGCTTACCTAGGAAGCACAAGGCCCTGGGTTCGGTCCACAGCTCCGAAAAAAAGAACCAAAAAAAAAAAAAAGGTTCTATTTGCCAGAAAATAATGTATTTAAATATACAGATAAATTTTGCGTATAATTTTAGGATGTCCATGGACTTTAGACTTAAAAATCCATGGGGGTGGGTTGGGGATTTAGCTCAGTGGTAGAGCGCTTGCCTAGCAAGCGCAAGGCCCTGGGTTCGGTCCCCAGCTCTGAAAAAAGAAAAAGAAAAAAAAAAATCCATGGGGGCTGGGAGCAGAAGAGGAAGCCTCAGCCTGACTCTGCATTTTATAAGCAGTTCCTTATGATGCTTACTCTCCGGGACGATGTGAGGACAGTGGTGTCCACAGGAGACAATGGCCCTAACTCCGAGCTTTGGAGTGTATGCCCCTGACTGGACCCTGCCCTTAACTAGCTGGGAGGCTGTGGGCAAACTGTGCCACAGGCTGTGATTTCATCCGCACCGTGGGTTACATTAGATCAGATGGTGATTTTTAGGGACTTTAAAAGCTCTCTCTTGAGCGTTTAGAAATCTCCAGGGAGTAAGCCAGGTAATTTGAAACTCCAGTCCGATTGAAAACCACTTGTATTAGATTATGTCTTGAGTTCTTTTCCTCCTCTACAATTAGACATTCATGGGGTTTTTAGTGGCTAAACCCGTCAACCAATAGCTTTCCATTAGTGGAGCAGAAAGTGATAGGCGGGAGGCTCTAGAGCAGTGCTTCTAACCTGTGGGTCACAGCCTCTGTCTCCAAAAACATTTACATTACAACTCAGGACAGGAAAACATTTACATTACAACTCAGGACAGGAGCAACACTACAGTTATGTGGTAGCAAAAATTATTTTATGATTAGAGGGTCACCACAATGTTACACAGTCTTGGCGTTAGGAAGGTTGAGGACCGCTGTTCTGGAGGCGTATTTGGGGTTCTAGTTTGGGGAGTTTCAGCCAATGGCTGATTGACCCTGATGCTTTTGGGCCTGTGGAAAGACAAAGACAGAAGAACCTGCTTGTGTCATGGCTGCCAGGAAGCAGAGGCAGAAAGGGACAAAGAGTGCAAGGCACTCGAGACCAGGTCCTCCCTCGAGGCCCCGCCTTTTTAAGATTCCATTACCTTCCACTGGTGCCACAAGCTCTTACACATAGGACTTTGGGGGGACACTTATAAAAAATGACACTTAGGGCTGGAGAGATGGCTCAGCGGTTAAGAGCACTGACTGTTCTTCCAGAGGTCCTGAGTTCAATTCCCAGCAACCACATGGTGGCTCACAACCATCTGTAATGAGATCTGATGCCCTCTTCTGGTGTGTCCGAAGACAGAGACAGTGTAGTCATATACATAATATAAAAGATGACACTTAGCACTTGACAAGGCAGCTAACCCCGAGTGGTTCTGAATGGCTCATGTGTACAAGGGATAAGATGAAGTAAGTTCGAAGACTTTTTCTCTTTCCAGGAAGCAAAATGAGATTTCTTCACAAGAAGTGAAATCTTTGTCTTCATTCTACGCATAACTGAAAGTGCCAAGGACAGTATGTTCCCAAGGATCTGGATGCTTTGAGGAGCCCTGTGATGTCCTTGTGATTGTAAGAGGAGAAAAACTGTCAGAGGGCTCTCCTGTTGCTGCAGACCAACTGGGAACAGTGTGGAACCAGTGCGCGCTGCTCTTCTGATTCGGGGACTGTTTGTCTTTGAGACGGGGTTTGTATATATAGCCCTGACTGTGATGGAACTTGCCACTGTGGAGATCAGGCTGGCCTCAAATCCTGATCTCACAAATCTCAAAGATCTTACAAAGTGTGCTTGCCTCTGCCTCCCAAGCGCTGGGATTAAAGGCATATGCCACCATGCCTGGGCAAGTTACTTTTACTGTGGTGTTTTATCTTTGGTTATTGATGAGCACAAGAAGCTCCACTTTGTGCTTAGTCTATGAAAGTAGTTGTCTTTTACAAGAGAAAGACTGAGAAATACTTGGTGTTGCATTTTCTAAAAACAATGCAAAGATGAGATCAACGAGAGATAAGAATACTGAGAGTTTCAGGTACTAGACACATGGAGGACACCATGGTCACACGATTCTTATTACTGAAGCGTCGGGTTACTTTAAATCCATGGACTGTTTGTGCTTTGAAATTCCAGTACTGTTGCCATTGATAACCCCCTTTTGTCCCATGTCCTATCTTGGAGGATTTCACTCATGTTAGAACTTAAAAAAGCAGACACCATGCAGGGCCCCCCCAGAATACGTGTCCTGCTGGGATAACTTGCTTCTTATATGTCAGCATTATGCTTTATGGAATGGAGCCAATATGAAAATGTCCTTTTAAGGGCATAGCTTCTGTTTATTGAGTTTTGGTGTCTACAATTTGCTGCACTGTGATAATCTACATGTCATCTTATTCAAGCTTTAGATCAGCTTCATGATGTTTTACAAGAAACTGGAGTTCAGAGAGGCTAAGTAATTTGGCCAGTTATATACAAGACAGAACTAAGCCAAACACTTGACTTACGAACACATACAAAGCTGGTTAGTCCTACAGGTGTAAATGAACTGTTTATAGTGATGTTTAAAGTTCTTAGTGGAGCACACCAGAGCTTCCTCTTGGCTCTGATGAGACTCTAAGCTGTGGGTGTCTAGGCAAGGTTTGTTCCTCTGCTGCTGGTGATAGAACCCAGCGCCTTCTGTGCGTTCTGCCACGCTGGTTATTTTTACATCGGTGTGAGTTTCACTTAGTGTTTCCTAAGCCTATACCTCTTCATCAACCAGATGCTGGAAATCTAAAGTCCTAGGGCCTGGGAAAGGGAGTTTGTCAGTGAGGGTGCAGTTTTCATTGAGAGGTGATAGACGTTGTGATAAATGTCAGTTGTTTTCTGTAGCCTTTGCTCATGGCTTTACCTGGCATGGAAAATATTTATTCAGACTTGGAAAGTGTTGTACGTTGTGTTGTACACAACCGACTGTTGTACAGTATTGTTATTGTCACTTATGCAGCTGTATTTGAACGAATCCATTTAAGACTGGTGCTGTGCAATATAGTTCCTAGATGTGGTCCAGGGAAGAGAACTGAGCCTGTCTTTTAAAATGTTAATGCAGCTTACCGAAGTGGAGCCCCTCCCAGACACCTCTCTCATTTGGGCTCTTCTTACTCCAATCCCAATGGAACAGTTCCTAACTGATTGTGTATAAGGTGGGGTAGGAGGGTCTACTGTGGTCAATCATGACTGTCCCTCTGCAGGGAGAGTCTTACCTTCTTACAGTCTAAAGCTGCTTCCTTTCCTTGAGTTTGTTGTACTTTGTTTTTGTAAATGTTGTGAATTCTACATACGTTTGTAAAGAGAATTGTTCAACATTTCTATCAAATGTTTACAGATCTTTTAATGAATAAAGACATTTTAAAAAAAATTCCACAGATCTCTTGGAGAATTTAAGACAAAGCAGCTAAGATGTGTAGTGGCTGCTTTGCTGTGGCAGTGCTAGAACATGGCCAAGCAACGTTAACGAAGAGCGTTCATCCTGCCTACAGTCCAGGGCTAAGAGTTAATTCTGGTGGAGAAGCATGGCGCCAATATGAAGGCAGGAAGGAACAGGGAGAGTTCACATCTTCAAATGGCAACTTGAAAGCAGAGAGCAAAAGTAGCCCATCTCCAGAGACTTCTCCAGCCTAAACTCTACAACAGCGCCACCAGCTGGGGACTGAGTATTCAAATCTCTAACCCCAAGAAGCAGTTCTCACCAAATCCCAACACGTGAAGATACTGCACTTTACATAACCCTATAGACAGCACATTTACACAGTCATAAATTCTCAAATTCATCTTAGACTAACTGGGCTTATAACCGTGACCAACTTTTCCAAAGCTCTTAACAGATAAACCGTGGTTGAATGCACGTTGGATAGCATATGTAGTCTGACAATCGTTTTTGCATTTACCTCTTAGTCTGGAAGATATTTTACAGAGCGTGTGTACTAACTACAGCCTGAGGGGTTGAGAGCCAATGGGGAGTAATATTCTATTACCACAAATCCTAAAGGCAAAGGGATTGGGTTTTATATAGGCTCTAAAGACAAAAATGACAGGATTTTATCATTAATCTTTTTAATCCTGATCACAGCCTCCCCTCCACCCTGTCCTACTCCCTCCCTCTCACCTTTCCTATCCCCATCTCACCCCACCCTTTCTCCTCAGAGAAGGGGAGGCCTCCCGTGAATATCAACCAGCCTTGGTATATCAGGTTGCAGTGGGACTAGGCACATCTCCTATTGAGACTAGATAAAGCAGCCCAGTTGGGGGAAAGGAGTCCAATGGCAGGCAACAGAGTTAGACAACCCCTGCTCCAGCCATTAGAGTCCCACATGAAGACCAAGCTGTACATCTGTTACATATTTGTAGGGGCCTAGGTCTGTCCGTTGTATCTTTGGTTGGTGGATCAGTCCCTGTGAACCCCTACGGGACCAGGTTAGTTGATTCTGTGTTTTCCTGTGGTGTCCTTCCTCCCCCTCTTCCACAAGATTCCTGGAGCTCTGCCTAATGTTTGGCTGTGGATCTTCGCATGTTTCTAACAGCTGTTGAACATCATGAATAGTGTCGGGGTGGGCTCTCTCTTATGGGATGAGTCTCAAGTTGGGCCAGTCATTGCTTGGTCATTCCTTCAGTTTCTGGTCAATCTTTATCCTCATACTTTTTATAAGCAGGACAAATTTTGGTTTTGTGGGTGGGTTGGTGTTCCCATCTCTCCATTAGAAGTCTTGCCTGGTTCCAGGAGGTGGCCATTTCAGGTTCCATATCCCCTGTTGCTTCAAGTCTTAGGGTAAACCTCAAGTTTCCCTTTTCCTAGATTTCTAACTTGCTCCAGAGTTGCCCCTGCTTCGTGGCAGAGCTTTTAAAATGAGGCATTTTGTATATATAATACAGTCCTGGGAGGGTTGAGGTGTTTGCAGTGCCAGGGACTGAATTGGTTTTGCCATTGAGCCGCATCCCTCACTCAGGTTGTTAGATCTAAAAATTTGATTGGAAAATAGGCGCAGATTTCTAGTTTCTATAAAAGAACATTCTTAAGGGGCCAGCTGCGAAATGAGGATAAAACAAGGGAGTGCTTAGAAGCCCAGCACCATGGCGAGTTTAAACAATGGAAGGTTAAAGGATGTGGAAATCTATTTCTCCCCTCCAGCCAAGTCCAGCAACCGCCTCTTCCCAAGTCTACCCTACCCACTCCTTCGAAAATAACCCACGCGGTACCCATACAAAGAAAGTCACCCTGGCATGTCAGCATGTGATAACTAATATTAGAGTCTAGCGGCTACAATTACCAACTGCACAGGCGCCGGAAGCGAAAAGCCAGAGGCAGCGTGACGTCATTCCAGGCGCAGGCGCAGAGAATCTAATCGAGCCTGCGCAGACTCAGAAGGCGCTCTTGGAGTACAGTGCCGCGCGATGGCGGGCACGGGCTTGGTAGCGGGGGAGGTGGTAGTGGATGCGCTACCCTACTTTGACCAAGGCTATGAAGCGCCTGGCGTGCGGGAAGCGGTGAGTGCAGGGCATGTGCGGCGGGGCCGCCCGAGGCACGCTGCTGCCCTTTTCTCGCCGCGACCCCGGCCTGTTCTCGTTCTTAGGCTGCGGCCCTGGTGGAGGAGGAAACGCGCAGATACCGACCTACCAAGAACTACCTGAGCTACCTGACAGCCCCAGATTATTCTGCCTTTGAAGTAAGTGTGGTGTCCTGGGCCCAGCACTCTGACCAGGAGGCTTGCGGACTTTGATTTCGGATTGAGAGCTTTAGCTGTGTAAAATGAACGTCACCTTCCAGGCTAACTGGTGCTTGCTGCTCATATTGAGTGCCATATAGGTATCAGTCGGTTCAAAACCACCAGATGAGCTTTTCATAGGGTCTGTACTACAATAACCCGCGAATGACTTCATTGGTTTCTGCAGACTTGTTGAAGAGTGCTCCCCACGCCGTGTGTGTGTGTGTGTGTGTGTGTGTGTGTGTGTGTGTGTGTGTGTGTGTGTGTGTGTGTGTGTTTTAATATAAGAGTCATAGTATATTTCACAAAAGAACCCTTTATTCTCCAATGTCTATTCAAAAACAGGTATTAGATTTTAATATTTATAATCTTAGGTGCCTGTACTCTTTGCCACCACTGGAGGGAGATTTTTGTACCAAGACTCCGATAGTTAGCAGGTGTATGAATGCCTGAACAAGTACGTCTTAATGGTTATCCTCAAAGTGCAACCAAAACACCATTTAGGCCCTAATCAAGTAAATGTGCGGTGTCGTTTCTAGATTAATGAATTCTGTTAAATTTCAGTCCACACCTGTTCAGAGTTTCTCCCCACCCCCACCCTGCTACACTACGAAGATGTTAAAATACTTTCAGGCTGAAGGAGGAGAAAGACTGCTCCATGTACAGGGATGTGTGATTCTTTCGGATCCAGATCCCAGGTTTTTAAACTGGGTTGTGACTCCTCAGTGGGGGTTTCATAACTGATGTGGGAGCTGCAAGAAATTTGGCAAGAGTAAAAAGTACTAACCCAAAAATTAATTGGAAAAAAATCAAGCCCCAGATCCAAGTGCTGGTCCATGTTACATCATGTGACTTCACAGGTTACGCTGTGTCAGACCGTCATGCAGCACCAGAGACTTCCTGAAATGATTCAAGACTGTTACTTTATGTTGTGAATTATAACGTGACATGGGGCTGGGGTTAAAGTTGTTTTCAGAGTTCCACAACTGATTGCAGAGCATTGAAGACTGCTGATGTAGGGTTAATCCTTGACAGCTGGGCTCTTCTAGGTTCACCTCCTATCGTGCCTAGGTAGAATATGGAATTAAAGAATATGCCTATTTCTTCAGATTCTAGATAGCGTTAACCTCAGAGCAAACTGAGGGGTGTGTGAGGGTGTAGTATAGTGGTCCTGGGTTCAAATATTCGCATCCTTTTTATTTGAGAAGTAATTGAGAGAGGAGAAAAGATTCACTATAATGTATAGTATAAAGTATAAAATATAAGTAAATTACATTCATTATTTTCAACATGATCCTGTCACTAATTCTTTGTGTTGTTTGTGCATCAGACAGACATAATGAGAAATGAGTTTGAAAGACTGGCTGCTCGACAACCAATTGAATTACTCAGCATGAAGCGGTAAGATGAGGCTAAGCTGTGGTAACCGCAGCGCTGCCAGAGGTTGGGAAGAGTGTTTGCTGCTGGGCATAGGACGTGGGAATAGAGAGAACTGTAATCATCATTACTACATTAAAAAAAAAAAATGCTAGCAGATATAATACAGTATTTTTAAGCAACTTTTTAAAAAGCTGATAAGCAGACTTTATGTAAGAAGGGTCATGGTAGACGAACAAGGACAAGGGACATGAGAGTCTCTGTGACTCACAGCTTATTTACCTAGTTTACATTTATGGAAGTAGTTCTTTGTTACAGTATACAACTGTGTTTTTATCTGTCAAGATCAGTTTCCAAACTAACAGGTTTCTTTGTACTGCCTGGCCTACATTGTGTCCTTGGTCTTTTGCACATGCAGGGTCATGGTCAGGGGTTGATACTTTGTGTCTCTGCCTTTATGTAATGGGCATATGTCTGTGGAAAGGGGTGATGAGTCTTTGCGAGATACATTGGTTTATTTGTTATGTAATTTCAGATATGAACTGCCAGCCCCTTCCTCGGGTCAAAAAAATGACATCACTGCGTGGCAAGACTGTGTAAACAATTCTATGGCCCAGCTGGAGCATCAGGCGGTGCGGATTGAGAATCTGGAACTGATGTCACAGCATGGGTGTAACGCCTGGAAAGTGTACAACGAGTAAGAGGCGCTGGGCTCTCTCTTATCCTGTGCCACCCAGGGTGGTATGTGCATGCTTATCATTCCAGCACTTGGCTGGGAAGCTGGGGTGTGGAGGAGGGCCTGCCTGGCTTATATTTTGAGTTTAGTCACCCTAGGCTCACCTAGCAAAACTGCATGTCCAAAATAATAATAGCAGTTGTGCTAGACTTGACTTGGGGCTGTATCAGAACAGAGTGAAAGGCTGCATCTCGAGTCCTGCCTTAGAGTTCACTAATGCTGAGCTCTTTTACGTCCACATAACTCCCACACTCACTGTGCGGTATAAGAAAATGAGCTCTGAGGGTGATCTGCAGAGCACCACTTGATAAAATGCAGTCCTTAACGTGTGGATGCTTAAATAATGGATTCCCATGTTCATGTATCATGGTACTTAAGTCTTGAACACAGAATCAGGGATACCGTACCATTTCTCCTAGGGGAAGTATCTATACACACACACACTCACACACAAACACCTACCTCTCACACATACCTCTTACAACTTTAAACAGTAAGCTGGACGCACAGGAGTATGGCTACATTTGGGGCTAGCCTAGGCACACAGCTTCCCCAAGCCACAAATTTAGTCCCTGTCTTATTAATAGATTAATACCCAACACTTAAATTCTATACTCTGGTGCTCACTGGAGAACTAAAATTAAAGAGTGGAGTGGGCCTTGTGTAGCCTTAGTTGTGGACCAGAAACCCAGATTGTTCACTGCTGTGGACGTGTTTATGAATTCTCACAAATTAGTAAACAGTGGTTTAGGCAAGCCGAGTAGTGTGGAATATGCAAATAATGAGAATCGAAATTGTAAAAGGGTTCTGCTGAGTTGGGCTTACTGATGCCACCAGTTTAGCTCCAGGCTCAGTGAGAGGTCCTTTCTGCTGACAAGCTAGAGAGATGGAGGACAAATCCTCGAATGATGACCGTTAACCAGGTATGGTGCTACATGCCCATATACCTGTAAGCTCGGCACTTGGAAGGCAGAGCCAGGTGGGTGGGTCTGTGTGAGTTCCTAGCCAGCCTGGTCTACGTGGTAGTCACAAAAGAAGAAAGTCATTTTAAAAGGTTGGTAGAACTGGACCTAGTAGAACATTTAATCAAAGCCCTGGGGAAGACCAGGAATCAGTGCCAAACTAGATTGAGACCCTTTCTCAAACAGATTTTATTTAAAAAGAATGGTGGAGTCAGATGATAGCCCAGTGCTGCAGTGCATCAAGCATGCGGTTTGGATTTGATACCTAACACCTACACCCAGATGCATTCTTACATCTGTACAGTTGGATTCTTAAGACAGCAAGGAGACTAGGCACAGTGACACTGTATAAGCTGGCCTACACTATACAGTGACACCTTATAGTTCCCTCAGACAAGAGACCGGCAGTATGGAGAACAAAGGAATATACCGTACAGTCTGGAGAACAGCTTTCTAGTCTGTTTGTCTTTAGCTCACCAACTGTGTGCACGTCACTTGTCTGCCTTTCAGCCAGACAGCACTCTGAACATTCAGAGCATATTTGCCTCCAAACCCAGTAGCTACTTCTCCACAGGAAGCAAATGTTATCAAAAGTAAAGTTTCGAGAAGTTCAAACAGAAACCTCAGAATCAAGCGTGAGAATGACACTCTCCAGTGCAGGATTGGCAGGCCTCGGAAAGAGCAGAGGGTGGGAACTAGAAAGGTACAGCTGTGGGAGGAAAGATCGTTAGAGAAGTCCTGGTGTCCCTGCCAGCACTATACACACTGGGTCTGGAGCCAGCACAGTCAGGCCAGGGTTGCTCAGGGAGACCTGAATGGTGATCATCTGTCATAAGAGAAGGTCGATGTGGTGTGTGACTTCTGTCTTCATAGCAAAAGGAGTCACGACTAGTCTGATGGCACTGTCTTTAGTTCTGCAGCTACTTTAACACAGTCTGAGAGGCAAAGGGATTCCCTGAGTCCAGGAGTTCAAGGCCACCCTGGAGAGCATAGTGGGACACTGTCTCCAAAACAGAGGTCCTAAGAGTTTAAGAAGTAACATCAGGTCAGGCAGTGGTGGTGAACACATTTAATCCCAGCACTTTGGAGGTAGAGGCAGCCTGGTCTACAGAGTGAGTTCCAGGACAGCCAGGGCTGCAGAGAGAAACCCTGTCTTGAAAAACAGAAAAATGATAAGTTACATCATTATCTAAAATCAAACCCAGTAAAGTACTGGATTAAACAAATGTTAATGAATTATCTGATATTCTAGACACAGATCCCCAGATTTTTAGGTTTTTAGCAGAAAAACCTGACTTGGTATAAATAGGCAATTCACTTTTCCTCGGTGTTACCAGATTTCAAGGTGTCTGTGCTCCCTTCCTTCCTTAGAAACCTTGTTCACATGATTGAACATGCACAGAAAGAGCTTCAGAAGTTAAGGTAAGTTGTTTATTTCTATTTGAACAAAATGTAGATGAACCTCTGATAGGGAAAGAAAAACTATTATGTAGTAAAATTCCACTTCTGTTAAGCAGTTTTTAATCATGTATGTTGTTGGTGTGTGTAAAATGGTTACCTTTGAGAAAAATAGAAATTCATAATATTTAAGAGGTAGATATCAAGGAACAGCAAAAATCAAAGCTTGTACCTTTATGACATGTATTGATGAGAAGCTTTGTATGTTGTGGCATGTGTTGAAGGGAAGCTTTGTATGTTGTGGCATGTGTTGAAGGGAAGCTTTGTATGTTGTGACATGTATTGAAGAGAAGTTTTGTATGTTGTGGCATGTGTTGAAGGAAGCTTTGTATGTTGTGGCATGTGTTGAAGGAAGCTTTGTATGTTGTGGCATGTGTTGAAGCTTTGCTGGTTTATGAGAAGTGGGTTAGGAAGATGGACCAGGGGTGTGGAACACAGCTGTAGCCCTGGTGCTTCAGAAACTGTGTCAGGAAGAGTTTGAGCTCACAGCTCAGCTACATGGAGAGAAACTGAAAAACCATCCAGGGGAACATGGTTGTGGTCTGAAGGGTTTGTCCCTGAACATACTTCAGTCAGCAGGGGTCATTGAGCAGTCAACATGGACACCCAAAATTGACTGGGCCTCCAACCAGAGATGCTGCCGCACCTTCATAGTTAGAACATGGAGGAGCCACCCTTGACGAGCCCTCTGCTCAGTAGGGACTGGCAGATTCCAATTGACAGGACCGAGTGGCCAGGTAGTGCCGAGCTTCACATATGCTGTAGTACAGTACTGGGTGTAGTTAGTACAAGTGCAAGACACTGTCTTCAACTTGTGTTTTTGTTTCTAAAGTGGTTTTGGTTTTAGTAAGTAAACCATATAACGAATAGCTATTAATATACTAAGTGATGTTAATAGAATTTACTGTGATATTTTTGATCTACTGTGTCTAGCATCTGGCACTGGGTTTGCTGTACCAAAGTGGAGGAAAAACTAAGCTTGAAACCTGAAAACGTTCTCTACAACTCACAAGTCTGCAAACCTGAGGAGAACACCTTGTGAGTCAGGCAGGACATTAGGATGACACTGCACACATACGCACATAGGAGAAAGAACCTTGAAGGACTCCCACTGTCTCAGTTCATGTCCTCTTGCTAATAATACCACAGGCTCAGTAAGGTGGAAAGAAAAGACCTTCATTTTGACTTACAGTCATGGGAATTCAAGGTTGAAGAACTGGGTCTGCTGACAGTTAGGGACAGATCCCAACATGGTACTTGGAATCACATGACAAGAGGGCTGCGTGTGTGTGTGTGTGTGTGTGTGTGTGTGTGTGTGTGTGTGTGTGTGTGTGTGTGAGAGAGAGAGAGAGAGAGAGAGAGATATCGAGATCTAGTCTCTATGAAGCCACTAGTATTCAGAGTTTGGAGTTCTGCTCTGATAACCATGTCTAATCCAACCACCCTAAAGTCTGCCTCTAACCACTGTCATTGGATCAGCATTTCATGCTCTTAGTATCTCTCAACAGCTGCTACACTCCAGTGTGAACGTTGGGCAGGGTAAGCCTTCGAAGTGTAGCACTCACTGAAAACCCCATAGCTGTTACCAGGAAGGAGGAATTTGTAATCTATGTGTATGTTTGTGGGTTTTGTTCGTTCATTTCCTCCCACAATGAACAATTTTATGAAATTTGTATTTGTAAAAACAACTAAGGTAAAAATAATTCCTAGAATTAGCTGTGCTTGTGTTTGTGGGCACTGAAGAGTTTAAAGACACTTTATTGTCTTGTTGTCCTGTTGAGTTTTAACGTATTGAAATGTCACTGGATTGTATTAATAACTTTTCACAGGAAGCATATTCAGGATTTAAACTGGCAGCGCAAGAACATGCAGCTTACAGCTGGGGCTAAGCTGAGAGAAATGGAGTCAAAGTGAGTGATTCTTCCCGTCGGCTTTCCATCAGGTTTACGTGTTTCACCACCACGTTGTGTTTGCTGTGTGCATGGGCAGCTGTGGGAGTCCCAGAAGGCCCATTCGTGTGTCTGCTGTGTGCTGAGGGGGAGGCATGCAGAGTAACTGACCACCACTTGGGCTGAGTTGCTGCTCTGTGCTGGCATTGCAGCCAGCTCGAAGCCAGCAATCTTGTAGGAAGGAAAACTCCATACTGTGCCTAATTTGTGCCTTGGTTGTTTTCTCCAGTTAATGCATATTTTAAAAATATTCTTCACACACACACACACACACACACACACACACACACACACACACACACACATACATTTATAGAAATCCCTAACTATGGACTGTGTGTGTCCATGAACATGTTAGACCCCTCATGTTGGAAATAAGGAAGAAAGATCATGACTTTTAAGGCTAGCCTTGGCTACAGAGTGACATCTGTTTCTTAAGTGCAGTGATGAGTGTTTACGCCATCTGCTTCCACCGTCCCTCTATCCCCACAGCATTCTCTTCCCACCCTCTTCATCAGGAGTGTTGTCCCTTAAACTAATGTTTAAGATGAACTGCACGAAATTTTACATCAGCTCAGTTTCCCCTCTTCTCTCTTTTTCCTTTTCCTTTCTTTCCTAGTTGGGTGTCGCTGGTGAGTAAGAACTATGAGATTGAGCGGACTATTGTACAGTTGGAGAACGAGATCTATCAAATCAAGCAGCAGCACGGTGAGGCAAACAAGGAAAACATCCGCCAAGACTTCTGAGGACGTGGGCAGCAAGGAAGCGAAGTGAGCTCCACGAGACTCGGCACGGACTTTCTCAAAGCGACTGTTGGTGACTCAGTGTTTAGAGACTGTGGGCTATGTAAACTGTTGTATTGCTTTTGTGTATGTCTTAGCAAAATAAAGATTGTCAACATGTTGCTATTTTTATAGCTATAAAAACCCGAGTTTTCAAAGTGAGTATGACTTTACAATAATCTTGTCATATTTTGTAGAAGTCTTTTTTTTTTTTAAGGCTTCAATTTTTGTAATGAAGCTTCTTTATTTTTAAGGTTTCCAATGTGTTCAGGAAGCTGAGAACCTTGAATTTGTGTTTTGTTGAATAAAGGTCTAAGCATTTGTGTGTGTGGCTCTAGTGAACTTTATTGACGGTATTTAAAGGAGTAAAGCTCCCTCCTAGGAATCTATGATAGAAATCGGTGTAGTGAGAATTCTGGAATTAATTATAGTTTCTTTTTTAAAAATGCAGAAATAGAAGAATATGTTTTCATTTTAATCCCAGGTGTGGAGATATGAGGCTGATTTGAAGCAGCTGGTTTGTGTCATGCTTTAGCAGGGCTCCGGTTTGCCAGCTGCAGATAGTTTCTGGATTGCGTGACGTTGGAATAATGGAAGCTTTTCGGAGGGATGTAAATCTAGGCCCTGAGGGGCAGGCAGTGTTGGTGGCTGTGGTTAGTAGTCATGCTCGAAGAAGAAGCAAGAGTTAAAATTAAATTCAAGGATCTCTCCCCTTCTTTCTGTCCTAACCAGTGATAGGGGTGAAACCCAGAAGGATAAAAGGGAGAAAGAAGAACCCACAAAGTAGCAAAGGCCAGCGGCAATAGGACATGCTCAGTGTTGGGGGCTGAGTAAGGAAGGCCTCTGTCTTCCCTCTGCTCCTGCTGGGATGGCTGGCTCGGGACTTCTTACTCCTTGGAGGCTGACAGAGGTGCTGAAGTGATACTGATCCTGCATCAAAAGTGGAGACAGCCTGATCCTCAGCCCAGGGCACCCATCATGTGTTCACCTTATTGATGTCATCGTACTTGCAGCATCGTGGCACGTTAGATCCACAGTGGACACACTGAGGGAGGGACCACAGAAGACTGTACCAACGCAGCTCTGGGACGAGCATGGCTACAGCCTTAGCACATTGCTTGGTGCCAGTCAATGTAAGGATGGTGTTTTAGCTAGTCATACTTGTCATTCACACCCATCACAAACACGAGGGCTTCAGAAGGCAGGGACAACGGCACTTTCAGCTCCACCTTGGCCTCCATGGTGGTAAGGATGCCAGTAGACCTTTTTTTTTGGCAAGGAATCTCCATGCCTTTGTTCATCCCTGCAGCTGCCCCCTCCTTATTTCCCCACATCTACTTTCCTGTCCCTGGCCACATTGAATCTGTTAGAGAAAATCTGCTCAGGGAAGCTGGCAGCTGTGTTTAACCACGGTGAAAGGTTTTAGCCTAGGTGTTTCTGACATCGTGCAGCCATTTTTCTAGTGAGGGTCAGGAGCAACATGGTGGAGCAGAAATCTTGGGAAACCTTGTGGTTTGAGCAGAAAAGCATGTTTAAAGGTCCCGCCTGAGAAGTGCACAATTTCTAAGAGGTTAGTGCATTGAAAGGGTGTGGGAAAGTCAAGGTGTGGTTGTTCACCATGAGAGTGTAAGACCAGCCTAGACTGCAGAGTGAAACCCTGTCTCAAAGGAAGTGCTTTTCACTAGAACAATAAAAAAAAAATCTTTGATGTGAGTTTCCATAATTGGCAAAGGCAGCACAGTATAAATTAATTTCAAAGACTAGGAAGGGCTCTGGGACACACAGTCATCTAGGGTATTGTTTTTCTGGGGCTTTCCTCCATACTTAGCCATCAAGGCATTCAGAAACCACTGTTGAGGTTAAGACAGGCCTTAGCACACTAGGCCCCTCCCACCCCACTACCATTTACTCTCAGGCCAGTTTTAAAAGATGCAGGAGTTAGGTGTTACAGAGGCTTGGCATGAGATTTCCAAGGAAGGAAACCTGAGACTGTAGAGTGGCTGGGTCATGACCCACAGCAGCCCCTGGTGGTGAAGCATGAAGCTGGGCAGGAAGCTAAAACTAATGGAGAAATACCTGCTGAATCTGAGAGACTGGCTGTGGCTTGCAACCAGCGCCAGAGATACTAGTCAAGTCCTTTGTAGTTTATGCTGCACCGCTGGGTACCCCATTACTAGCTGCCAAACCGTAAGCTGATGCTAGCCCCACTGAGTTTCTTTTTTTAAACATTTATTTTATTTATTATGTATACATCATATCGCTTTCTGCCTGCATTTATGCCTGCAGGCCAGAAGAGGGCACCAAACCTGATTATAGATGGTTGTGAGCCACCATGTGGTTGCTGGGACCTCTGGAAGAGCAGACAGTACTCTTAACCTCTGAGCCATCTCTCCAGCTTCCCCACTGAGTTTCTATTTCTGAGAATTCTAGTCAAATCTCCCTTCTTGACTACTCTGGGTGCCTATTTCTACTGGGAATGGGAATGTTTGGCCAGCCCAGCTCTACACGTTTGTAACTTGTACAGCTTGTTTGTACATTGTGTTTGTAACTTGATTTTCACAGTGCTTTAGGACTGAAAGTACTGACTGCCCGAGGAGATTTTGAATCTGGACTTTAGAGGGAGGGAATGCTTAAGACGTTGGTACCTCTTGTTGAGGAACTGAACGCCTTTTGCGTTGTGAAGTGAACTTGAGCCTTGAAGCCAGAGTCAAATGCTGTAATGTGAATCTTGAGTTTGTGTCCCCTCCAAAAGTCCGTGGGTCAGAGGCTCAGCCCCCCACTATCAAGGGTTGGTGGAACCTTTAAGAGGCAGAACCTGGTACATAAACCTTAGGTCCTGAGGGATGTGCACTTGATGGAGAAAGTACAGTAATCTGATCTGTCACCCCTCCTAGTCCTGTTGTTCCTGCCTTAGCCTATGGGTTTAAGGGCATTAGAAGCCCAAAATGACTTTCATGGTTGCTGGCAGGAACACTACCCACTCTGGAATCAAATCTTTTAGGCCCGCAGGACTCAGGGTTGTGGGAACAGGATGCAAAAACTTTCATAGTGGGTCACTAGGAGTGATAGTGAACTATTCCCTTTTCCACCCTTGATTCCTGAACCTATGGATCCTGGCTATGGGAAAAACTGTACCATATATTGGACACTGATTCAAAGCATATACCATCTTCTGGAGAATCCTGCCCCAACCCTCCATTCTGCTGCTACCTAACTGACACTATAAATGTGTCTTCGAAAGGCCATTCTATCATGCCAGCTGCTTCAGGATGGTGAGGAACATGATAAGAGCAGTGGATTTCATGATTGTGAGCCCACCGTCGCACTTCTCTGGCTGTGAAATGAGTTCCTTGGTCAGAAGCAATGCTGTGTGAGATACCATGACGATGGATAAGGAACTCTGTAAGTCCACGGATGGTGGTTTTGGCCAAAGCATTATGTGTAGAAAAGGCAAATCCATAACCAGAATAAGTGTCTACTCCAGTAAGAACAAGCATTGTTTTGTTCCACAGAGGAAATGGTCAACTTGCCACCAGACTTGTCACCTCAAGGAATGATGCCATATCTGGGCTCATATGAGTTGGTCTGTGCTGTTGGCAGGTCTGGCACTCAGCAGCAGCTGTAACCAGGTCAGCCTTGGTGAGTGGAAGTCCGTATTGAGTCTAAGCATAAGCCCCATCTTGGCCACCATGGCCACTTTGTTCATGTGCCCACTGAGCCATGACAGGGATGGCTGGAGGAAGAGGGTGACGGTCCACAGAATGGGTCATCTTAGCCACTTGATTGGTTCTGAACTGATGACGGTGATTCCAGGAGATCCCAAGAAACATTGTGGCATTCCAGATAAAGTAGGGAGGGGCTTATGGGGCTGGAGAGATGGCCCAGCGGTTAAGAGCACTGACTGTTCTTCCTGAGGTCCTGAGTTCAATTCCCAGCAACCACATGGTGGCTCACAGCCATCTGTAATGGGGTCTGATGCCGTCTTCTAGTGTGTCTGAAGACAGCTACAGGGTACTTATATATAATAAATAAATCTTTTTTTAAAAAAAGATTTATATTTTAGCTACAATGTACTTATATATATATAATAAATAAATAAATCTTTATTTATTTTATGGACATAAGTAAGTACAGTGTAGCTGTCTTCAGACACACCAGAAGAGTACATCAGATCTCACTACAGATGGTTGTGAGCCACCATGTGGTTGCTGGGAATTGAACTCAGGACCTCTGGAAGAGCAGTCAGTGCTCTTAACCACTGAGCCATCTCTCCAGTCCTAACTTGTATTTCTTAATTATCCTAAACTGTGTAATAGTAACTTTCAAGGACTAGAACTTTACATTTTAAAGTGACTTGGATAGGTACAATACCTTCAGCAAGAGTTGAAACATATACAGTATGTTGTAACGAAAAAAAAACCCATAAATTTTAATCAATATATAAAAACCCATACCCATATAAAAACATTTGGCTCGTTGCTCTCTAGAAGTAGACTCAACAATCTACCATTTTGTCCTGTCATTCCCACATCTCCCTGTTTCTTACAATCCCCTCTTTTCCCCCTAAAAATAGATGGGAGAGAAAGGATACAGGAAAAAAAGAAAGAAATCCCTGAATCTAACCACCTTTACTTTGTTTCCTCCCTGACCAAGACCATTAACAACTTGTGACCAACTGCCCTTACACGATGATAAACATCTATCACCTATCCAACGACTAAACCTACCCACCCTACCTCTTGGGAATGGGAGCATCATTTTCTTAAGATTGCTTCCTATTGTGTGTGTGTGTGGGGGGGGAAGCATTGACATTTGGGGGAGGGGAGGCTCTAAAAACATTGGGATATTGGCCAGAGTCCTTCGAGAGCTGGTGCATGGCTTGCTGTCCAGTCTCTGTGTGATGGGACAGCACAGGACTTAGCTGAAGTCCTGGCTGGAGCAGTGTGTGGGGCTGGACCAATTGAGCTAGACCTTTGAAGTTGTTCTGGATGCAGGTTTTTGAGGGAATAGCTACTGAAGCAGTCTGTGAGGCTGGATCACCTGGGCTACTTGTGTTGATGTGCAGTCCTTTGCTCTAAAAACACACAAACTTTTTTTTTTTTTAATTTTCTTTTTTTCGGAGCTGGGGCCCGAACCCAGGGCCTTGCGCTTGCTAGTCAAGCTCTCTACCACTGAGCTGAATCCCCAACCCCACACACATACTTTTCAAGGTAATTCATTTCTGTATTAACACGTGTATGGGACATGCAGGGAGCGCAAATCAGCTAAAGATGATTCTCTGCTCTGTGTCTGAGCAGGACAGACACCTGTATGCCTGTATAACTGGACTTTAATAAGAATCTCCATCTGTGTCATATAAAAGACGGCATGTAATGTAAGTCCTGAGGACTCTGTAGCCAACAAGACCTCCTGGCTACTCACAGACCTTCCTGTCTTAGCTAGTCTCACAGCTGTTTCCATGTGGCGGCTTTAGCATTTACATCATATGCTGTGCTGTTCTTCTTGGTTTCTTCTTATCTGCAGCCAAGAGACTTCAGGAGGTCTGACTTGCTCACATCTAATCCTCATTGATTTTGAAGGAATCCACAGCTCTGCTCTTTTCCTATTGAAGCAAAGACCTAACTTGTCCCCCAACGCAACACATTTCCTGACTTCCATTCTGAAGTTAACACTTAAAACATGTAGGCTGGTTTAATTCAGCAGTCATTTCTAAAATCCAGTGGTTTTCAGCTTCTGTGTTACCTGTCGCTGACGTTTAAAAAATTTAAAGTCAATAAGGCATTGTTTATTCTAGCTCTGAGAGTTCTCCTATTCTTCTGTTTAATAAGCATTTCCTTTAAAGTCCTGTTAGATCTCTCCATAATGCTTGTGCTGTAGTATTGTAAGGCATATCAGCAACATGTTTTATGTTATAATATCTAAAGAATTGTTGCATTTTACTAGATACAAAAGACAGATTATTATGACTTTAATTTGTAAAGATATTCCTAATATAGCCATCACTTCAAATAAATGCGTAATTACAGAACTAGCCTCTTCAGAAGCAAAGGTAGAAAGCCTGTATGAGATCAAATATGATATATATGATTTGAATTATTTATTACAGTTATATAAATAACAAAGTTAATTCTGAGTCATCTGGAATATATTCAGCAGTTTCTATATGCAAAGCAGTTCTCTGCATATTGAGAATCATTAAGTTCTGAAAAATCCAATAGAGCCATGAGTATAAGAGTTCTGACTTCTGAACTGAAGCCTGTAGACTTTGTTTTTTTTTGTTTGTTTGTTTTGTTTTTTTTTTTTTTTTTGGTTCTTTTTTTCGGAGCTGGGGACCGAACCCAGGGCCTTGCGCTTCCTAGGTAAGCGCTCTACCACTGAGCTAAATCCCCAGCCCCGCCTGTAGACTTTGTATTATTTTACTTATGCTTTATGACTTATAACCTGCCATTCCTGACTTATTGGCATTTCTTGGCATTATATAAAAGGTAGAAGCTTTAGAAATTGGTGTTCATATCACTATATGAGGAAGAATCCTATTAATTCTTTTGATAAACAGAAGTTTCTTGTTTGGGGGGTACCCATTGTTAATTTCTCTCAAAAAATCATTGCAAGCTTTTTTGCCAATCCTCATTGATTACACATAATAAGATAATTTTAGCATTAGTATAAGGCACTACAGTCTTTGCTGGATCTATTCCTGCTAATTGACAAAGACTGATTCTCCCCTTTACACTCAAGTCAGAAACCTTTTCTACATAGGTTTTACATTTTTTTCTGTTTATATGTTGAAAATATCCATTCTAAGATATGATCTCTCTGTATAAGAATTCCTGTGGGAGGATGAATAGAAAGCAAGTAACTAAAATACAATCCAAATGGTCAACCTTTGTATCCTATAATCTCATTTCTACCAGAATCATTCTTTTGCAGATTCAGCTGATAATTTTGTTGGACTATTTAAGTCTGATTCACCTTGTAAAGTTTGAAATAAATTACTTAACTGTTGAGGAGTTAATCCACTTCTGGGCTTTAGGCAATTAATATCTCCCAAAATTTTTTGAAAATCATTAATAGTTTTGTAATTGTTTTCTTCTGATCTGTACCTTCTGTGGCTAGATCTTCTGTAAGTCTATCCTATAGCCTAGATAATTAATAGAAATCTCTTTGAATTTCTTCAGGAACAATCTGTAATCCCCAACAAGGCAAAATTCTCTTACTTCATTAAACATTTTTTCTAAGCCATCTGCATCTGAATCAACCACCCAAATATCATCCATAAAGTGATAAATTATAGATCGAGGAAACTGTTTACAAATTATTTTTAAGGGTGGTTGCACATAATATTGACACAAGGCAGGACTATACAACATTCCTTGTGGCAAGATTTCCAATAATACCTCTTAGTTGGCATGGTGTGATTAAATGTGGGCACGGTGAAAGAAAATCTTTATCTTGTTTCTCAAGGGGTATTGAGAAAAAGCAATCTTTTTTATGAGTACAATGTAGCTGTTCTTAGACACACCAGAAGAGGGCATGAGATCCTACTACAGATGGCTGTGAGTCACCATGTGGTTGCTGGGAATTGAACTCAGGACCTCTGGAAGAGCAGTCAGTGCTCTTAACCACTGAGCCATTCTTTGCTGAGAAAAAGCAATCTTTTAAAGCAGTCACGATAGTAGGCCGTGCCTTAGGTAACAAATTAAAGGGATTTCAGGTTGTAAGAAAACCATAGGCTGAATGACTTTATTAACTGTTATCAGATCTGTTAATATCCTCCACTTTCCAGATTTCTTTTTAACGACAAATATGGCAGATCCAAGGGCTGGTACACTCTTCTATATGCTGTGACTACAGTTGCTTTTGGACCAGCTATTCTACCACCTGTAACTTTTCCTCATTTAAGGGCCATTGATCAAGTTAACCAGTTTAGTGGTCGGAGAGTTGATATTATATCAGCAGTGGCTCCCCATCTGTACTGGCTAGTTTTGTGTGTCAACTTGACACAAGCTGGAGTTATCACAGAGAAAGGAGCATCAGTTGAGGAAATGCCTCCATGAGACCCAGCTGTAAGGCATTTTCTCAACTAGTGATAAAGGGGATAGGACCCATTGTGGGTGGTGCTGTCCCTGGGCTGGTAGTTCTGGGTTCTATAAGAGAGCAAGCTCAGCAAGCCAGGGGAAGCAAGTCAGTAAGTAACATCCCTCCATGGCCTCTGCATCAGCTCCTGCTTCCTGACCTGCTTGAGTTCCAGTCCTGACTTCCTTTGTTGATGAAGAGCAACATGGACTTGTAAGCTCCCTTCCCTCTGTAACTTGCTTCTTGGTCACGATGTAGAAGGAAAGACACTAAGACACCATCTAAATTTGGAGAGCCAACCTTCCTACTTACGGACAGCTTGGTCAGTCTGTAACTGTCTTTGATAACATTTTTAATATCTTTATGAGAACATCACCTCTTTTACAGTTTGTCTATGAAGTTGGAGGAACATTAATCTCTGCCTCCCATTGCTCTAACATACCTCTTTCCCATAAGTTTATGGCTCTATCTGTCATATGTTATATGCCCACATCTGTCCCACTGCAGGGCAAGGCCATTTGGGGAGGCAGAATGCTGTGGGGGAATTTAACTGCTGAGCAGTCACCTCTGTGCAGGTGCCAGGCTGTAGGGAAGCCCTGAGACAATGCTCTGGGGTGGGGAAGCCAAAGCTGGTTGGGGGTCCCCAGGCCTGTGACCAGGGCCCGGCCATAGAGTTCTTAGACTCTTGGACTTCTAGGCACCACTGAGAGTCGAAGAAGAGCAGAGAATGGAGTCAGGGTCATGTGGGCTCAGGGAGAGGGGTAGCTCTGGCTTGTCCCATTGGAGAATTGTCCTTAGCTTGGCAGAGGCAGACTTGGTGGCAGTTGTAGCTGGGAGCGCAGAGAGGCCTTCTACGGGAGATGAGACTGCAGCAAAGGCCTTCATGGCTCCCCATAGCAGATCTTAATGAAAAGAAGACAGTCATGGTTCCAAGCAGTTTATTGTCATGGTGGAAAGTGAATGCATAAAACCATACCTCAGTTCTCAGGGTGGGCCTGAGATTAAAACCACTTGAACCCAATTCTGTAAGCTCTGCATTGGCGGTATTTTGCAGGGAGGAATGCTGGGAAGGGAAGCTTATTGGCTAAGCCCTCTGGGCCTCTAGGTACCTCATTAGCACGGAGAACTCTGTTTTGAGCCTACGTGAACAGAGGCCACCTCTCTTTCATGTGAGAAGTGTGGCATGAGTTCCAAGTCAGGAGTCTGCCAGGAAGTTGGGAGTCACCTAAGCCTCAGGTGTGTGCCCACCGTGTCTCTGGGTCTCTACCATACCAAACTCCCTTGGCATGGTTTTACATCCCACAACATACGGCTTTAATTTTCCTACTTGACCTTTAGGTCCTATGCGTTCAATCCACTTTAGACTTTGCTTTACCTGAGACACTGTCCCAGTTTCTTGGGGCTGTGTAGACACACTTTGAAATGGCCACACCGGATTCCAGGAATCTTGTAGAGTTACTGTTTCAGGTGCTCATGTATCCACTAGGCCTTCCATCTCAGTTCATCCAAGTGTACTTTCAACTTTGGCCTTTCATCATTTATAGCAGCTTGCCAAAATATTTTGTTTTGAGTACCTTTAGAATCTCTTGTTCCATCCATAGGAGCTGCTCTATCTCTGTTAAATAGTTTATTTTTGAGCAGTTCTGTTTGTACTATCAGACTTTGATATTTTTAAACATGTACCTGAAGAGTTGTTCCTGGGCTGACAGGAAATAAATGGCTCGTTTTTTGTCAGACCTTGAGTGAAGCCCTCAGTCAGTTTTTGTTTTTGTTTTTGTTTTTGTTTTTGTTTTTGTTTTTGTTTTTGTATTTGTTTTTGTTTTTTCCCAGAGCTGAGGACCAAACCCAGGGCCTTATGCTTGCTAGGCAAGCGCTCTACCACTGAGCAAAATCCCCAACCCCGAGTTTTTATATCTTTTGTAATTGATGTTCAACCACATCTGAATTGTGACTCATTATCCTCAGTAGTTTTAATCCATTCATAAATATGTGCAGAACTGACCCTTACAGGTCTAACAGCCTTTTTGCATACATCATTAGCATTCTGAAAAGCTAAAGATTCATTTAATGTGTTACAGAGTATCTGATATTGCTTTATTTAGAGCTGTAGTTAAGCTTTGTAAAAACATCAGTGAAGGGGTTGGGGATTTAGCTCAGTGGTAGAGCACTTGCCTAGAAAGTGCAAGGCCCTGGGTTCGGTCCTCAGCTCTGAAAAAAAAAAAAGAGAGGAAGAAAAAAAAAATCAGTGAAAATTTCTTTTGAATCCTGGGTTTATCTTTGTATGATTCTGATTGTCCATGTTGTTCAACCTTGTCCCAAGTATTTAAAGTTATTGTGTGACATTGTTCTAAGATGGCATTATCAAAGATAATCTTTACCCTTAGTCCAGAATATTGACCTTCACCTGATCTATGACAATATTAATGCCTCTATCTCATTGCTCCGTAACTGAAGTCTACTCTTCCCACCATGTTAGCCATTGTAGTTGAGGTCTAAGATCACTGTCATCAAATCTCTCCAATCTTTTGGAATTATACAATTTTATGTAGCCTAGCTATTAAGAATCTGTTTTATATATGGTGAGTGTAACCTATAGGTCATTATTACTTTTTAAAATCTCTTTAAGTCTAGTGTTGCTAAATCTCCAACCCCAATAAGCCCATGCAAAGAACACACAACTCCATTGTAATATGTAAAAGCTGCATGCCTAGACTGGGCAGATTTACCACTAGACTACTCTACTTCCCAGCCATGAGGTCTGTCATTACTCGTAGCTTCTCCAGGCCATGTGGCTCTGCTCCATCTTCCTCTGTCTCCTTAGTCTCCTCATTTCCCCTCCTCCTTCCTCTCTCTCCCTCTCTAAAACCTCCAGCCCCACCTTTCCCTTCTATTGCCCAATCACAGGCTCTACCTTTATTTGACCAGTTAAAATGGGGGAGAAAACTCACATGAAATCACCTGAGGACTTGATCTACTCCTCATTGGGGCAGCCCCTCTTGAGGAAGGAGAATTAGCATCAAAACACAAAGAGCGCTTGCGCGGTCCACAGCAGTCTAGTGCCTCTACGGGCTGCCACTGAAATTCTTGAAAACGTTATACATTTTGTTCACCTGCATTTAATTATATTATCATGGCTGGAAAAAATTATTTTAGGGTTTTTAATAAGGCTTAAGGTCAAATTCATCTGAACATTCTTTGTGATTCAAAGGATTGTGTAATTTTGTTCTATTGTTTGTAACTTGGCATGGATGTTTCAGCCCTTTCTTTACCTAATTCTGCTTTACTATAATTCTTTTTAAAGATAATATATAAATTTGCAATCATTACCAAAAATATACTTCTTTATTTCTTTTTTTTTTAATAATTTTTAAAATGTGCATTTGGTGATTGGCCTAAATGTCTGACTGTGTGAGGGGATCAGATCCTCTGAAACTGGAGATACAGACAGTTGTGAGTTACCATGGGCTGCTGAGAGTTGAACCTGAGTCCTCTGTAAGAGTAGTCAAAGCTTTTGACCACTGAACCATCTCTCCAGTCCCCACAAATATGCTTATTTCTACTATGCTGATAACGGAAACAAAATTATACAGGTCCAAGTGCCCTCTATCATTGTATTTTCCATTTTTTTAACCTAGAAAATATTTTCTTTTTAACCTCTTTAACTCTCTCCTTCCTTTGGAAACTTCAATTTACTATTTTCAAACTAATTTTTTCTTGTAGGGTTGGTGCTGATGCTAAGGCCCTGTTCCCCGATTGGTTCTTGGTCTGTCAGTAAAGAAAGCCCTGGACCAATTGCTGGGTAGAAGGGATAGGCAGAACTTACAGGTCCCTGGAGGCGAGCACAGAGATGCAAGGGAGGAAAGGAGAGTGTGCCTTGCTTCTGATGAAGAAAAGTTGACCAGTCATGTGAGATCTCGAAGTGGAGTGTAAATCTCCTACAATCAGGTGGTCAGGTATGTTTAGCAGGGACCAGATTCAACTGACCAACTAAAGTCACGGCAGGTGGGAGTGTGGAGTTAGGAGTAATAATAAGGGCACCTTTCCAGGCGGGGCCTAGAGAGCAAGTTGAAAACTAACAACTCTGTGTGTGTGTGTGTGTGTGTGTGTGTGTGTGTGTGTGTGTGTGTGTGTGTGTGTGTGTGTCTTTTATCTGTGGATTCAAGGGAAGCTGGGTGGGGGCAGGCAGCGCAGTCTACTTCCTGGAGCACAGGTGGGGTAGTGAAGTTACATGCAACAATTTCTTTCTATTTCTCTTGCACTGTTTCCAAACTAAACACCTTCCCCTTTCAGACATTTGTCTCAGCCACACTGCAGCTCCAGGAAAATTTTCCTTTATCCCTTCTGTCCATCTGCAGTTTCTTCAGGACAGTATGTGTCTATGGCAGCTGGCTCTGTCCCCTTGGCTCAGTCTAGCAGGCTGCCCTTGTCAGTTCCTGGTTCTGCCAGCCCTGGCTGCTGCATTCTGCCTGCCTGCTCTCTATACGTCTCCAACCTCTCCACAGATGTAGGCTTTTATCCTCTGCTCACAGAGAATGGACGGAAGGGATGACAGGGGTGAGAGGGGTGGAAGGGATGGATCTGTCACTGGGGAAAGCAAGGCTTCCATGAAGGGACTTATTCAACCTGCTGTGCCACCAGCTCATGGGTTCTGTCTACCATTCAACTCTAGCTGCAGCCATTGTTTGCACAGCAACAGAAACAGCCTTCCTTAGTGTGTCACCTGTTCCCACAGTTTGCTGATACCTGTCCCGGACCCGTGTGCTGCCACACTGGGCTGAGCTATTCCCCATCCCATACCTCCACTCGGGAGATCTTGCAGAGGTTGTATACTGAGGCTCTGCTTCCCTGCTCCCCACAAGGGAGCCAGCCTTACTGCTCAGCAGGGACTCTTAAAGGAGCTACACTAGGCCTCTCCCCACCACTTGCTAGCTTGCTCAGTTGTTAGGAAACTGCCTTCCCAGCCACTTACTGGGTTTCTGCGCCTGCCTTGGCCTAATTCCTGAATCAGGCTGCCAATGTTTGGCTTTCTGGCCCCTTTTTGGGCACCAAATATTGCCAGACTATCTTAACTTGCCAGCTTCCTAATAATGAAACATATATATATATATATATATATATATATATATATATATATATATATATATATATTCTCCTAGGCCTTATAGCTTAGGCTTGTTCCTAACTAGCTCATATTACTTAAAAACCCATTTATTCTAATCTGTATTCTGCCACATGGCCTATTACCTATCAACACCTGTTATTTCCTTCATGTCTGGCTGGTGAATCTCCCATGGCTGATTCTTTCCTGGAGTTCCTATCTCTGCTCAGATGTCCAACATTTCCTCTCCTGCCCTGGTATAGGGCACCAGCTGTTTATTGAACCAATCAGAAGGTGATAGAGAAAAATGTTTATGAAATACTGAGACAGGGCATGCTTCATAAAAATAATAATACCAAGCTCTGGCCTGTATTCAACTTTCTGCTGGCTCAGAAATCAACATTTAAACAATACAAAGACAACCTTTACACAGTGCACAAGACTGTCCCAACACTTGATGAATACAGAGTATCACATTCTGGGCTAACTTTGCAGACTTCCTGTCAGGCCTTCTGGACCTCACTCTGCCCTACTCTCCTATGTCAAGAAAACCCTTTCTAAAAATAACACAGGGGAAAAGGTATGCATACAATCCCCACACTCTGAAGGCAGATGGCATAAAATTGGGAGTTCTAGGCTAGACATGGCTGCAGAGTATTATATTGTCTCAAATTTATAACAACAAAAAACCTAGTAGACTTCCAGAAAACAGAACCAAAATGAAAATATGGAAAACAGAGCAAAGATAAGAAAATAGGATCAAATAAGAATGTCAATATTCAATAGACTCCAGGTTCGGGAAATTAGAAAGCCAAGGGGAAGAACTCATAGCAAGATAGTTACAAAACCTCTGACACAAAAACATGGACCTATCTTCAAAGGAAAGAAACAAGCATTTTTCTGAGTCAAACATGAGTGAGAATGGAGCAGAGACACGGATTCAAGTTGCCTTGAATGACAGTTTCAATGAGGAAGTGACTACATGAAGTTCTCATAGTGACAGGGCAAAGAGAAGGTCATTAGTGCATTTACTACCCACACTGGTGGGAATATCACAAAAGTGAGTTAGCATGAAGTAAAAACCCCCAAGACATGTCATAGGCAACCAGAGGACATTCTTGGCTTTGGGGTTGGTGGAAATATGTGGTCTGTTAGTAGATTTCAGTATGGTAGACCAGATGTAGAAATGGGAAGTAAGTTGCTGTAAGGGAACACAGAGAAGCCCAAGGTCTGGCTCTGCATCTGCTACATCCACATTCTCTGTGTTCTAACAGGTCATTATGCCTTGTGGAATTTCAAACACGGATATGGCTTTTTCTGGGCACTTTACAAATTCTACATCATGAATATCCAGATTCAAAAGATTTTAGTGGTTGGGGATTTAGCTCAGTGGTAGAGCGCTTGCCTAGGAAGCGCAAGGCCCTGGGTTCGGTCCCCAGCTCCAGAAAAAAAAAAAAAAAAAAAAAAAAAAAAAAAAAAAAAAGAACCAAAAGATTTTAGTACAATAGATGAAAATAGACAGGTTCTAAAACAGAGTTGTTTAAATTTTTAGAATGCCAAGCACTAAAGAAAATCCTACAAGCTTTTTGGTAAGTCGAAAACTACTCCATAGGAGGAATCAACAATCAGACTATCCAGGCGGTATTGGTACATGCCATTAATTCCAGCACTCAGGAGGCAAAGGCAGGTGGATCTCTGTGAGTTCAAGGCCAATCTGGTCTACAGAGCAAGCTTTTTTTTTTTTTTTTTTTTTTTTGTTCTTTTTTTCGGAGCTGGGGACCGAACCCAGGGCCTTGCGCTTCCTAGGTAAGCGCTCTACCACTGAGCTAAATCCCCAGCCCCAGAGCAAGCTTTAGGACAGCCAGGCTACACAGAGAAACCCTGTCTGGGAAAAGCAAAAGCAAGCAAACAAACAAAAAAAACAACAACAATAACAAAAACAAAAGAAAAGAAAAACAAAATAAAGAGAAGGAAAAGAATCAGGCTATCCAACAGTGAATTACTATAGAGAAATTTTAATCCAGCAACATGGCTACTCTGGCAAGGGATTACATTCAAAGACCTAGGTCTGTATAATCAGGCGGAAATATAGACACATCTTCAGCACACATCTTTAATTCACATCTTTAATTCCAAACAATGACATCTAATTGAGGCACAGATAAAGTGATAGATCAGAGATAGATTTAACAGAATGAGTCAGAGATAAGATACGCCCAACTCCCGTGAGTGCAGACAGGAAAGAGAGGCTATTTAAGAGCAGTGCAGAGAAAGAGCTGCAGTTGAGTTCAGTGAAGTTCAGTTGATACAGATCTGTTCAGTTTGTGCAATCAATGCAGTTTAGTTTGTGGAGTTCAGAGGCAGTTTTTCCAGATAGAACAATTCAGTCAGAAGCTGAGAGAAGACAATTTGAATAAATCAGCATGGAGAGGAGTTGATCTAGAACAGCTGAGTTGAACCAACTAGCCAGACTTCAGAAAGAACTAGAAAGGGTGAGTTTATTCAGCAGTGAATCTCGAAGGTTGAAACAATCTAGGTCTAGGTTAGAAATGGAGGCTGGAAGCTGAAGTCTCACGGTCTGAGCTTTCGGAAAATTAGATTGTATGGAGGCTTCCCGGTCTAGGCCTAGGGATAGTGAGAAAGGAGTGCAAACTTGGATACGACTCTCATCACTTCATCAGAGAAAATAAAAGCAACATTTACAAATTACACCTATAATCTCAACAGTTGAGACAGGAAAAACCCCAAATTACAGGCCATCCTGGGCTACATTGTGATACACAGTGTTTTTGTTTTGTTTTGTTTTGTTTTTTTAAAGATTTATTTATTTAATTTATGTATACAAGTACACACCAGATCCCATAGATGGTTGTGAGCCACCATGTGGTTGCTGGGAATTGAACTCAGGACCTTTGGAAGAGCAGTCGTGCTCTTAACCGCTGAGCCATCTCTCCAGCCCCCTGTTTTGTTTTTCTAGATAGACCTCAGACTACCTCTGCTGAGTCCTAGGATTAAGGGTGTATGTCACCACCTCTGGGTGAGACCCAGTCTTAAAAACAAAAGGATTAGGATGGCCTAGGATTTCTCCAAAGCTACTTGGGAGACAATGAAGTTGTGCCTTCAGATTCATACACAAATTTATTTTTAACTAAGATTTGCATATAATCCTTATTAGTGGACAAGTGTGACAAGGCATATTCTTCTCATCTGGGATGTTGATGTTATTTCCTTTTGTTAGGTCTCAAGCATTGGATGAATGGCTAACTCAGGTGCCTATTAACATATCAGAGCAGACCTGGCCACCAGTTTCTCCTAGCATCCCTCAGTCTCCACCTGCTACAGGATATGGCTGACATCTGAACCTGTCCCCTGAACTCTCCAGCACAGGGGCTGGGCTGCTCTTCTTCTGTGTCTCTTCCAGATACACTCTAGTTAGTTATGCTGGTCCTTTCTTACCCTTTACCCTCCTGGTCTCTTGGTGGCCTACAGCTCCCCCTTTCTTTACATGGTCCAGCTCAGGGTCACATCGCTCTGGACTCTCCCAAAGGTCTCTGCCTTTGACTAATGCTCTCCCTCATAGCTACAGCAAACGTTCTCCTCTACCTTACCCAGGAGAAGTCATGGCCTCCTTTCTTTTTTATTTCATTTTTCATTCACCTTCTTTAGTATCCCTTGTCAAAGAGCAACTGGAGAGTGTGTCCATGGAGAAGCAGTAACGAGAGACTGCCCAGGAGAATGATGAAAGAGGTTCATAGGATTGTATCTGTACATGTTCAGGAGACAGCCATTTCCGACTGGAAGAGTAACAGTTGCTACTACAAAGATGCCTACTACCATTATCCATCTTTCTCACTGAGAAGGTGTGCCAGGTAAGCCCGGTCCACTGGCCTGACCTACACTTGACTTACTCCAGCCCAGTCTTGGCAACATTCCTGTTCTACCTTCTCCCTTCCCTCCACCCTGCTGGAAATGATCCATCAGTCTTATTCTTGGAGTATTAAGAAGTAGAAAATTCTCAGTTCATTCATGACCTATTCCTACCAAATGTGAGAACCAGCCTGGCTGACAGCCTTGCCAGAACTTTCAGAATATACTAAGCCCTTTGTTCCCTAATAATCAGTTATGGCCTTTTCCCCTGACTGCACCCAAAACTGGCTTTGTAACCATCAGTGAAACTAAAATAGACCATAACCTATTTTTTACTCCATTTGTTTTTAAGAAGGGACTTACCTTCTTATACATACATATAGTGACTTATTTTTATCTACTTTTGTTTTTATTTATTGAGTTGCTTGTTTGTTTGTTTGAAACAGAGTCTCTCTACATAGCCCTGGCTATCCTAGAACTCACTACTCAGAGATCCACCTGGTTCTGCCTCCCAAGTGCTGACATTAAAGGCATGTACCACCAGGCCTGGCCACTTTTCTCAACATACTTAAACCTTGCTTGCATCACAGATTGTCTAACTGCTGCCTTTCATGTTCTTTTATAAGTAGATAATTATATTGGCTTAATACTGGTCCCTGAAGATGACCAGACCCAAGTCCTAGGTCAAAAACTTTTCTGAGATTACCTAGGGAGACACAAAGTAATGACAAGGGTGTAAAGTCATGTGAGGGGGCTAGAGAAATGGCTCAGTGGTTAAGAGCACTGACTGCTCTTCCAGAGGTCCTGAGATCAATTCCCATCAACCATATGGTGGTTCACAACCATCTGTAATGGGATCTGATGCCCTCTTCTGGTGTGTCTGAAGACAACTATAGTGTACTCATATACATAAAATAAATAAGGCAGATAAGAAGCAAAGAAAACAGGGGGTGCTGATGAGCTAACTTTGGAAATAAAAGAGAACATTGGGCCAAGGAATGCAAGGTAGCTTCTAGAAACTAGAAAATCTTCTAGAAAAAGAAGACAGAAAAGAAACAGATCTATTTACCAAGAAGTTCTGCTTTGTAGAGCTGCTTCAGGCTTCAACTGCCAGACTGGGAGGGAATTTGTCTTAACTTAAGCCTCACAGTTTGTGATAATTTGTCACAGCAACAGTAGGAAACTAACACAAATAACTGGCAGATAGCAACTGTTTGATTAACATGTTTTAAAAATTGGTGTTTGAACGGAGCATGGTGGCACACTCCTTTAATCCCAGCACTCTATATAGGTGAGGCAGGTGGATCTCTGTGAGTTTGAGGCCAGCCTGGTCTATAGAATGAGTTCTAGTTAGGGCCAAGCTGCACAGAAAAAAACCTGTCTTGAAAAACCAAAAGAAAAAACAAGTTGGTGTTTGTTTTAGGCAGCTTACAAAATGCAAGCAAAAAGAAAAAAAGTTAATCATTGATAAGCTTGCCAAAGGTAGCCACTTTTTATACCAGAGAGGTATCTTCTCCACTTTTTAGTGACCTTGCACAAATTAGGTGAGGGTTCTGCCTGTACTAGAACCCAGATGGTACTATCTTTTATACATATTACAGATTGAAACACTATATTTCCTTTGATTTCAATAAAAATGTGTTGGATATTATGGAATCAAAGATTAAATAAGATAAGACCTGGGGTTTTAGCTCAGTGGTAGAGCTCTCTCTGACATGTGCAAGGCCCTGGTTCCATCCTTAGCAGTACTGGTACCCATAATAAGTCAAGTTAATGAGACACTTTGTAACTTATTAATGAATGGACCTTTATGCTTTTGTTTTACCATACTTTGTGCCCTGAGGGTTTATACATATTACATCAGATCTTGTTTCTTCTATTCTTAGAATGCATTACTGTAGGTTGCAACTCTCTTTGTGGTGACAGTTTAAGCTTTAACATTCCCTGTAAGCTGTAAAAGGGGATTTATTGACTCATTTGGCTGTCGAGGACAAGGGCAAAGCTGGCTGTAGGGTAAACCAAATTCAGGCATTCATTTTATTCTTTTTTATCTGCCTATTCTTGTTTCTCTTACTGTCTCCTCCTCTTACCCGTAGGCTTCCTCTATGCAACGAGTCAAAACAACAGGCAGAAAGAACCAGACCTCCATCCTGGACATTTCAATCTAAGATTAAGGCAGTTATGAGAACAGATGTGATTCCAGAGAAGGTATAGATTCTGTTTAGTCCTTGGGTTTAGAGGTGTGGCTGGGGCCTTGGGCAGCCTGGGTCGTGAGATGATAGTGTTGATTAAACTGGAAACAGTTTTATCAGAACAGGCAGAATGAAGGGAGGAAGCTGACAGTTAAAGATAGTAGTCTGTTACATGCTGGATCTTCCCTGCTTTGAGAGATAACCCATTTCTCTTAGCTGGCTCAGTATGATAAACCATTCAACACACTGTACCTTCTATGTTTTATATCTTCTTTTGTTTTTTACTTTAGTGTGTGTGTGTGTGTGTGTGTGTGTGTGTGTGTGAGAGAGAGAGAGAGAGAGAGAGAGAGAGAGAGAGAATGTATATATTCTCTTTGATGTATGTATGTATGTATGTATAATGGGTATTTTTGTTTGTTTTTGGAGACAGGGTCTCATTATGTATACCTGACTGAAACTAACTGTAGACTATACTGGTCTGGAATTCACAGTGATCTACCTGGGTCTATCTTTTGGATGCTTGAGTACTAGGATTAAAGATGTGTGTCACCATGCCTTGTTGTATTTATCATGGTATAATTTTCTTAGTGGGAAAGTTAGGATATTTTTACTACCCCGGGACATGGTTTGGCTTAGAAAACAGCCAGAGGCTGACAGCTCTTAAGCACTTGTTGTGAATTGTTGAAAGATAGGGGCTAAATAATTCATTACTGACAGTATCGGTGGGCTTGCTGGAGGGAGAATCGTATTTTCACAGTGCTAGGGAGGGAATCCAAGGCATTGTGAGGTTTGGAGTCCCAGGAAACAAGTATTATACCATTCATACCATTTAGTTATACTGGCTCCAAGAGCCCTCCCCGCTCTCTCCCACCCCCTCCGTCACTCTTTGCCTCCACTTCATTTTCTTTGTACTTCTATCATCGGAAGACAGAACAAGAAGGGCCTCTCTAGTTTCTAAATTCCAGTCTTCAGAGCCATGGATGAGCCAACAAATTCCTGTTTGTTACACATTTTTTAAACGCTCTTGTTAAATATATTGTACAGGCTCAAGGTTATCCTCTACCATCTCTTTTTGCTTGGTTAAGTTCTTACCTGTTTTGAGGTGAGTTAAACCCAGAGCTTACTGTCTCGGTTACCGTGTCAGGGACTGTTTGTCCAAGCTTTGCTTATTTCCCACTTACAGTGCTCACCCGAATGTCTGTGCACCACTTGCTCTTTTGCTGCTCACAGGTGCACAAAGAACACATTGGATCCCCCGGAACTAGATGCACAGATGGTTGTAAGTTGCCATGTGGGAACTGAACCCAGGTCCTCTAAAAAAGCAACAGGACTCTTAAGCACTGCACCATCTCTCTAGCCTCCTATTGTAATATAACTTTATAATAAAACTTTAATTGGCTTCACCTACTCTCCTAGTTTTTCATCAAACTATTCACTTAACGCATGTGACTAGATTGTGTCCTTTAAAAAAAGGTACTGAATCTACATATACAGTACAGATTGTACCCTCAGTTTCCACATTTCACCAACCAGGAGTTGGGCGCTTGGGTAGAGATGACTCATGTTGAACCATACAAAGAATGCTCATCAAGCTGTGGTCTCAGGCCCTGCCCTGCTCTGAGTTACTTCATGATATAAAGAACAGTGGCTTGCAGGTTGTGCCTTGCCCTGTGTGACTCGATTTTATAAAGCAGTAGTGTGCTATATTCAAGTGCTGGAGACAAAGGCTAAGGCAAAACAACTCTGCATCTTTTAACTTAGTCTTATCTGTATGGGTGCTTTAATTTCATGTATGTACACCATTTATATGCTTTAATTTCATGTATGTATACCATCATGTATGTATACCATTCATATGCAGTACCTGCAGAGACAAAAAGAAGAAACCTGAGACTGAAGTTACAGACTGTAGAGGAATTTTAATCCAGCAATATGGCTGCTGTGGCAAGGAATCCTATCCAAAGACGTGATCCAGCTGGAATGCAAGCATGTTCTGGATTGTAGTATGATCTGGTGGAATACAAACAGGCCCTTAGTACACATCTCCAATCCTTAACAAGGATGGTAAGCTAGTTTGTAGAAGGAAGCAGCCATGTTTGAAAGTGACATCTAATTAAGGGTCAGATAAACTGATGAATTAAAGAAACAATTTGTGTCAAATGACAGAAGGAATCAGATTTAGGATACACGCAACTCACATAAGAACAGCACAGGAAAGGAAGGCTACTTAAAAGCAGAAAGAGAGAGAGGTGTGTGTGTGTGTGTGTGTGTGTGTGTGTGTGTGTGTGTGTGTGTGTATGTGTGTGTGGTGTATGGCAGTTTTACTGGGGCAGTTTTACAGAGGGAACAAGCCAGACACTGTGAGGCCAAATCTTTTAAGTTCAGACTCCATTTTAGAGAATCTGACCTAAGTTTGAACTCATGTAAACAAAGAGGCTGGTACCTAGCATGAGTTTCCAAGTTGCCCCACAACAGAGCCTGAACCTAGCTCCAGTCTCTAGGCTAATCCCCAACAAGACCAGTGTCTCCAGGTTATTCCCCCAACAGACCTGTATCCCCAGGTTACAAGTCCACCCCCTGCCTAACAACCACCAATGCAGAAATTAAGTTTATGATACGATTCCCAGCAGCAGCCAATTGTGTTAAAGGCCACAGTAGCTTTCCAATTACTTACTTGCACATGAGCTCCCTGCTTGCTGCTCACTATAAAGCCTTGCCCCATAGACATTCAGGGCTCCCCTCTCCCCCCACTAAAACCATCCTGCACAAGGGGTGGTGCATTGGGGGCCTGAGAGCTCAAATCAAATAAAGACCCTGCTGTGAGGTACATCAGATCAGCTCCTGTCTGGTTGTTTTGTTTTGTTTTGTTTTGTTTTGTTTTGAGGAATCACTAACATTTCCGTGGTACTACAACACAGGTAAAAATAGAATGAGTCAAGCAATTGAAAGACCCCTGGGGGGGTTGGGGATTTAGCTCAGTGGTAGAGCGCTTGCCTAGGAAGCGCAAGGCCCTGGGTTCGGTCCCCAGCTCCGAAAAAAAAAGAACCAAAAAAAAAAAAAAAAAAAAGACCCCTGGAGTGGGGAGACCCTTACTCAAGTCTTGGGATGACGAGACCCCCCCCCCCCAAGAACTCACACAAGACCATCCTTGCTGTAATCACATGAGGTTTATCGATAGGAACCAGTGCACTGGGGTCGAGACTCATATCCCACGCAGGGGCAGTGGAGTTCGACCCCCAGTAGTTAAGAGAAGGGGAATTTAAAGGAAGAAACCACAACCCCAGGGGGTAGGGAGGGCATCATTGGAAAATGTCGAGAATACCAGTGAAAAAATCACAAGGAGGAGCTTCCTGTTTCTCAAGATTGTTTAACTTTATGGTCCGCTAGTTCCTGGGAGAAGCTTCCTGCTTCTCAAGATTGTTCTCTAAGATTTTAATCTAACTTTATGGTCAGCTAGTTCCTGGGAGAGAGTTGCCAAACTGTCTGATGTAATTACCCATTCAATGATCCTAGGAGAAGCTTCCTGGAACATACAATTCCAGGGCCTAACTGTTTTTTTTTTTTCTTCTACTCTGAACCTTTGTCTAGGGGGTGGGGGGAGGGCAACCTTAAAACTTTTACGTTTCACAATTAGAAGGAACCAGAAGATTAAGACATATTGCCAAAGTTAGTTTGAGGCCAGGCAGAGCAATTCAGTCAGAAGCCAAGAGAAACTGGGTTAAATCAGTCAGTTTGGATGATTAGATTGTACAGAGGCTAGAAACATCCAGACCTAGGCCTAACGATAATTAGAACAGAGAAGGAAATGCTCTGGGCTAGGCCCAAACTGTGTATTTGCACACCTTGGGTATGGCTCTCATCTCATCACTTCATCTGAGGAAATAAAACCAACATTTACGGCAGACCATTGTGAACTGCCACATGGGTTCTTGGAATTGAACCCAGAGCCTCTGGAAAAGCAGTCCATGCCTTTTTCTTTCTTTTTCCTTTTTAGATTTATTTGCTTTATATATGTGAGTATACTGTCTTCAAACACACCAGAAGAGGGCATCAGAACCCATTACAGATGGTTGTGAGCCATGTGGTTGCTGGGAATCGAACTCAGGACCTCTAGGAAGAACAATCAGTGCTTTAACCACTGAGCCACCTCTCCAGCCCTGTTTAATTCTGCAACTTGTTCATGCAAGTAAATAACCATCATCTGTCCAGCACACACCACGAAGAACACACTGGCAAGAATTTATTAATTCAAATAAGAAAGTTGCCACTCATGAAATTATCGGATTAAGCCAAGAGCAATCAGGCACACAAGTATGCCAAAATCATTGTCGAAACCAGACCTCTGAGTAAACACACCAGACCAGTGAATGATGTGGCCTCACCACCTGGACAGCTCAGGCACCTGACAGGGCATGGCAGCTCCCCTAGACAACCTGGTAAATGAATCGAATCACCACCTCAACTCAGAACTCTGCCCCAGGGTTTCCCCTCAGCTCTGTAGCCCCAGTTGATTCAGTCTACAGCTCTAGCGCATGGCCTCTGTGATGGGCTCCTTAAACCTATCCTGCAGTGACTTGCTTCATTACTGCATCAACTCTGCACCTGCATTCAGAAGGCCCCTTGGATCCTGTGGCCTCTTTAATCCTAAGATGTTCTGAAAACTAAAGAAACATTGGGCATAAGTGGAACGTGTGATATGAAAGGTTGTGATGCTAGTATTTAAATTTTGAATGGAGTAAAAGAAATTAATTGCTGGGGCAAAGTCTGCTAAGCGAAATCTAGAGTTCTTGTGAACTAAACCCAACACAACAGTTTATGTGGTGGTACGCTCCTAACCCCAGCTACTTGGGAGTGCCGGGAGCCAAGCCCGCTTACACACCTCTGTGCAGGAATGCTCTCAGGAATGCTGCAGGCCCACTCAACCTAGCCAGTGATCTGTTCTTATCAGTACACCTGCAACATGCAGTTTATGGTCACAGGAACCAAAAGAACCATGGGAGGGTGGTGACGGTGGTGAATTGGTCTTGGGCCCTGTGTGGCCTTCCTGCCTGCTTGTCTTTATAAACCACTGCCCTGAAATAAAGTTTGAGAGCTTGATCAGACAAACGACTTGCTCTCCTTCTTCGAGTCTCCTGTCCCCCATTCTTTCACCCCCTCCTCAGGTCTCCCCGACTGCCCCCCCTACCCTGCCCCACAGGTCAGGGTATGGGAGGCTCCCACAAGATTCCAAATCGAATAGCAGCCTGGATAATTTAATAAGACCCTACCTGGAAATTTGAAAAGGAAGAATAGCCCAACGGAGTGTCACTTGCTTGGTATGTGCAAGGTCCTGGGTTAAATCCTCAGTGGAGAGAGGGGGCAATAAATTTGATACATCGTGTGAAATTATTTTTTTTCTTTTCTTTTTTTCAGAGCTGGGGATTGAACCCAGAGCCTTGAGCTTGCTAGGCAAGCGCTCTACTGCTGAGCTAAATCCCCAACCCCGTGAAATTATTTTTTAATATTTGTTTTATTTTATATGTGTGCCTATGTGCCTGAATATACGTATGCATAGCACATGTGTGCCGGAGCCTGAGAAGGTTAGAAGAAGCATTGGATCCCCTAGAACTAAACTTATAGACAGTTATGAGCTGCCATGTGGGTGCTGGGAACAGAACCTGGGTCCTCTGAAAGAGTGGTGTGCTGGGTGGTTTTATGTCAACTTGACACTGAAGGACCCTTGGGGCTTTGGCCAGCCTTACACCCACCCGCCAGAATGGCCAGGTTCCATTCTCCACGGGAACATTCTGAGTAGAAATTTCTCAGAATGCACTGACTGCTAGCCAGTGATTTAAAGGCCGATATGCTTAGCCAATAAGTTTGAACTGTAACCTTGTTGAGGTAACCTGTGCCCCTAAAAAGTATAAAAACTGCTTGTTATAGCCATTCGGGGTCGCCTTCTGGTCAATCACCTTGAGGGACTAACGGAAGGTGGATCCTGATGTACCAGAAAATAGACCTCTTGCTTTTGTATCGATCTGCACCTCACTGTCTCACTCGTGGGCATCTTGAAGTTAAGGACCACAGACCGCGCTCAGGGTCTTACAACACAAGCTAAAGATATCTTTGAGGAAGGAACCTCAATTGAGAAAGTGCTTCCATAAAATTGGGCATTTTCTTAATTAGTGATTGGTGGAGGAGGGCCCAGCCCTGGTGGCTGGTACTGTCTAAGTATGTGTGTCTATGTGCACTCAAGTGTAGGTGCCTACAAGAGGTCAAAGACGATAGATTCCCCCTGGAGCTGACTTACAAGTGGTTGTGATCTACCCGATGAGATGCTAGAAATAAAGTCTGCAAGAGCAGTCCACGCTCTAACCGCTGACCCATCTCTCCAGCCATGAATTTACTAATTAGCAATACAATCCACAGTGTCAGTTTATGGGGCAACAATGAACTGTGAAAATAGAAAAAACATGCCTGTCTCACTCACACTGCACATGCTTGACTCACTCACACTGCACAAGTCAACAGGAAAGAAAGGCTGTTGATGCAGGGGAATACTGTGCTGATGAAGAGGATGCTGGGAACCCATGTGAAGACAGAAAGAAAGAGCTGCCTGCAGAAAATATCCCCTCCACGCCTATGCTGTGGCATACATGTATATGTCCATACATCATATATGAAAGAATAAAAAATGCAGGTAAGAAGTCAGAAGTTTAAAAAAGCCTTTCCTCAAATTCCAGACCCTGCCCTCTACCTGTAAGTAAAAGGTCACATTTCTTGAGCCTGCTCTCCCAGGAACTAGATAAAAGGACTTAAGATCGGTGCTTAGATATTCGATTCCAGACCTAGTAAAGATAAGAGGAAGCTTCTCCCAGGAACTAGCTGACCATAAAGTTAGATTAAAATCTTAGAGAACAACTTCGAGAAGCAGGAAGCTTCTCCTAGGAACTATCGGACCATAAAGTTAAGCAATCTTGAGAGACAGGAAGCTCCTTGTGATTTTTCACATGACACCACCCCTGCCCCCTTGGGTTGTGGTTTCTCCCTTTAAATACCCTTTCTCCCAGCCTCTCGGGGTCGAACTCCTGTGCCCCTGCGTGGGATATGAGTCTCGACCTCAGTGCACTGGTTCCTATCAATAAACCTCATGTTTATTACAGCAAGGACGGTCTCACGTGAGTTCTTGGGGGGTCGCATCATCCCGAGACTTGAGTGAGGGTCTCCCCGCTCCGGGAGTCTTTCAATATACACATAATATTTTTTAATTAAAAAAGGAAACCGTAGGATAAAATAGTGAAAATTAGCACCATTACCTAGAATTTTAGAACAAATAATCACAATGGTTCTCAAATTTCTTCTAAAGTCACTGAATATAATCAATCACAAAGTTATATAGTATTATTGGTGGCGGGATTTTTGTTTTTTGTTTGTTTGTTTTAGTTGTTTGGGTTTTTTTGGAGCAAGGGTTTTTCTGTGTAACTGCTCTAGAACTTGCTCTGTAGACCAATGTGGTCTTAAATTCACAGAGATCTGCCTGTCTCTGCCTCTGAAATGCTGGGATTTAAAGGTACATGCTGAAAGACCCCAGCCTAATAGCAGTAACGGAAAGACCCCAGCCTAGCAGCAGTAACGCCATTTTGCAAGGCTGTACTTAGGAAGACTGGTTCAGGGAAAGGTCAGAACACTGAGTACACAGCGGCTGCCACGCAGGATATGTGTGGAGAGCCTGGCGACAGGATGATTGCGGTTGAGCGCCTGACAATGAGGAAAAAAATGTGGAAAGCCCCGGGAGAGGTCCCACACCCTGGTGGGAGGCCAAGTCAGCTGTTATGTTCCAAGAAGACACTATAGAGAACTTGCCCCTGGGCTGACCCCTGTAACCATGCATCTGCTTCTGTATGCTTGCTTCTGCTTCCCAGAACCCTATAAAAAGCCCATCCCTGGTTCTGCTAGGTGCGCCAGTCTTCCGAATTGACTGAGACGCCCACAGATATCTGTGTATCTTGATCAATAAAAATCCTCTTGCTGATTGCAGCCTGTGGACTCGGACTGGTCATTGGGCTCGAGGATCTCCCTCCTGAGGGAAGATTCTCTCTGAGGGTCTTTCATTTGGGGGCTCGTCCGGAATGGGAGATCCTCTACCCAGAGACCGCCGACCACCCACCGGGAGGTAAGCTGGCCAGCGTTTGTCTTGTCCTGTCTTGTCTTGCTTTGTGACTTGTTCTGTAAATGCTTAGTTACTTGGCTTGGGTCTAGACCGTTTGTATTTGGGCGGGCCAGAGAAGGAGCTGATGAGCTCGGACTTCTCCCCCGCAGCCCTGGAAGACGTTCCAAGGGTGTTTGGAGCCCAGTTTTTCGGGGCTCAGCCAGTATCGGAAGGATACGTGGTTTTGGGTTGGAGGAGAGAGGAGAGAGCCGGATCCACTGAACTTTTGGTTTCAGTTTGACACTGAAGCCGTGCGGCATGTCTGTCTGTTGCTTGTTTGACTGTTAGAATTGTTTGTCTTTTTTGTGTCCTAATTTTCTTTGAACATCTGTGGAAATTGGTTATAGGATGCTTTGTCTTGGTCTTGTTTGTCTGGTTTGTTTTTTTTTGGTATTGTCCAGTATCTTTTTGGCTTTTGTTTTGTTTTTGGACTTTGGACAGATGACTATGTTTAAAATCTTGGACTGACGACTGTGTTTAAAATTAAAAAACTGTTTGCTTTGTTCGCCGAAGAGTTTTACTTGTCGGCGCCAGCACCGACACAGTACCGAGAATCGGGCGAAAGCCTACAGGATGAAAGAAACACACACACACACACACACACACACACACACACACACACACAGGTTATCATGTCAAGCCAGGAGAGGAAGAGAGGAAGAGAGAGAGAGAGAGAGAGAGAGAGAGAGAGAGAGAGAGAGAGAAAGAGCGGAAGGAAGAGTGAGAGTGAGGAAGAAGAGTGAGAGTGAGGAAGAAGAGTGAGAGACTCCTGTAGCTTTATTCACCACTTATATACCCAAGTCTCCAGGTAGAAAATATCTGGGAAGCACAGTGGGAAACCCTGGCTCCTGACTACCTGGCTCGTGACTTCGGTAACAAAAGACCAACTACGAGACCTGAATTAATTAGGGAGAAATCCCAGAAGACCAGCCTAAATCTCCAGGATAAAGGCTGAGGAAGTAAAAGGCAGAAGTAAATTGACCACCACCCAGGTGTGGTCCAGGTGTGTCGGTTCCACATGCATCAGCCGGGCTCAGCAGAGGTCATGCAGTGGAGACACCGGGTGTTTACTACTTGGTCTTTTCTTCCTGTGCCATAAATACATGGGAGAGGCCTCTGTCCAACAATCCCATGACTTCTTAACTGTGGCCATGCAGTTACAAAGCGGCCAGGCCCAAATCCAATATGGCACTACATTTACTTGGTCTCCTTAATGCTTAATAAGAAACTTAACTTTGTGGACCCCGCTCTAGTGGCGGTGTGTTGGTTGATACCCAAGGTTAATTTTTAAAATATAGTGTTTTAAACAAGAACAAGAAAGGAATTACTGACATTTGCTCACAGAAGGAGAGCGCTCATTAAGAGAAGTTCTTTAAAGAAGCCTGCCTTATCTGCTGGCCTTATTCCAAGGGAGGAGTCAGTCTCCAGCATTAGATTACTTTTCTCGTTGGTCATCATTAACATGGAGAGTGCCTTTGATCCTATTCCACAGCAGCCAGTTTCTACCCCTGTGGTCAAAATGCGCCCCAGGTGAACTGGTTACGATTCTTTTGTCAGCCACCTGGCATCTAGCACCCAGGTTCTAACCATCTCTCTATCCTAGTAGGGGCATCCTCCACTCTCTCTTCTGCTGTGTTTGCCGAGATGATGGGGAGCCCCTGGTGGAGGAAAATGGTGCCATCCCTAAGCATACCCCAGTCCAGTACCTGCTTCCCGAGGTCAAGCCCCAGGACTCAGACAAGATCTGCGTTGTCATCGACCTGGACGAGACCCTGGTTGCACAGCTCCTTCAAGCCAGTAAACAACACTGACTTCATCATCCCAGTGGAGATTGATGGAGTGGTTCACCAGGTCTATGTACTGAAACGGCCCCACGTAGATGAGTTCCTACAGCGAATGGGCGAGCTCTTTGAGAGTGTGTTGTTCACTGCCAGTCTTGCCAGGTACGCAAACCCTGTAGCTGATCTGCTGGACAAGTGGGGAGCCTTCCGTGCCAAGCTGTTTCGAGAGTCCTGTGTCTTCCATCGGGGAAACTACGTAAAGGACCTGAGCAGGCTGGGCCGAGACCTGCGGCGGGTGCTAATCTTAGACAACTCACCCGCCTCATACGTCTTCCATCCAGACAATGCCGTTCCAGTGGCCTCGTGGGTTGACAACATGAGTGACACTGAGTTACACGATCTCTTACCCTTCTTTGAGCAACTCATCTGCGTGGACAACGTGTACTCAGTGCTCAGACAGCCTAGGCCCAAGAGCTAGTGAGGTGTCTTGGGGCCAGGACCTGCCCCTCGGCAAGGCCCACCACGCCTCTTGCCAGCAGACTGTGCTGTTAACAACCCGAGGGCTATGTCATGTTCATGGCCCTGGGGAAGAAGTGTCTCCCCTGTCATGTTACATGGAGGACAGTGAGCCCTTGGGTCCCTATGTCAGTGCCTTCAAATTTCTTCCCCTCTTCTCAGGGGACCTGGGGGGCCTGGCCTGCTGCTCCCCACTCCTGTCTTCTCTTCTCCACACTGCCAGGTTTCTCTGCTGCCAAATTGGGCCTCTTAGCCCCAGTTCTGCTTTGGGGGGGGGGGATAGGGTTTTTGCTGCCCCTTCCCTGTCTGGGAACAGTGGACACCCAAAGACAAGATCGATGAACCTGAAGGGATCTCCAACCATTCAGAAGTACCCAACAGGAAAAATAGTGGATCACACAAATCAGGTTGTGAAGTGAGAATTCCAGTTGTGTCCAGTTCATCAAACAGACATGCCTTTGACAAGGATTCTGGGGAGGCGAAAGGTGAGAGAAGACTAGACAAAGTCACAGAGCTGACACTAAAGAGAGATACTCCTTGAGAGAAAAATCTCTAGAGAGATAGTTGATAACAGATCTGCTGCCTCTCTAAAGGTGAGCAAAGCTTGTGCTTATTTGTACAATGGCCTTTTTGTCCCCAGAGAGCCTCCTGTTTTAGCTGTGTGACTAAATGCTGTTTGCCCTCTTCAGTAGACCTCTATTCTCAAGATTCTCTTGTTTTCTCACCATCCCATTTGAGATGCTTGTTAGTAACTGTTACAGGTTTTCTTTACCACTGAGGAAAGACGGAATCCTACTGGAGGCCAGAAAGAATGTTCCAGACACGGATAGAAGGCCCTCACTTCTGCCTGTTGACTTCAATACGCATAAGGTAGGGAGTGCTCCAGGTCTGCCGCCAGGCTCCAAGGGTGGGTCTCTGAGGGGCTAGAAAGTGCCCCACCAATCTGGCTAAGATGAAGAAAGAAAAAAAATACAGAAATTTAAAGGGTTAAGTTAAGTTGCTGAGAGTTAGTATAAGTTACAGAGAAAATAAGGTTAAAAAAGATAAAAAGAGCAGGAAGCTAGGAAAAAAAGAGACAAAAAGAAGAAAAAGTTAGAGAGCTAAAGAGAGATAAAAGACAAGAGAGGAACATATACTGGCCACAGTAGTTAGGGAACCTAGGAAGATAGTACCTGGCAACAGAAGAAAATTCCTGGCTAAAGATCAGTGTGCCTAATATGAAGAAAAAGGACACTGGGTCAGGGACTGCCCAAGAAGAACAAGAGGGGCCACTGGAGAGCTTCTTGGTCCTAGAGTGCTAGCTATGTACAGAGATAGAAGAGAAGTGTAGATACAGGGACCCAATGCTCTGTGCTCCTATGCCCCCCAGTGGGCCAATATCCAAAGACCTTGAGTACAAGGGGCTACTGACAACGAACAATACTTATGGACTGCCCGAAGAACAGTGGACCTTGGCGTGGGCCGGGTAACCCACCCACTAGTTCATGGTCATCCCTGACTGCCCCTATCCCTTGCTCATGAGAAAATTACTCTCCAAAATGGCTTGCGTGGGCTGAAATGGCTGGGTGAGGCCATGTGTATGCATATCTGCAGACTGTGTATGTGGAGCTTAAGACCTGTCTCAGTGCACCAGTACCTGATGCTGGGAGATGTGTGGCTTAGTGCTTTTCTGCCTGGAACACATCACTCCTGCCAGCCGGGCACTAACAATTATCACCCAATCCAGGACTTAAACTGTGATAGAGTGGCTGATGTCTTGCCCTTGAATAGAGTGTCCCAGATGGGACCACTGGTCAGCTGCCATGGAATAGATTCTCCACCTGTTGAGGGCAATCTGGTCACTTTGCTGCCTAGTCCGGACCTGGAGCCACCACAGCTGTCAAGTACTGGCAGAAGCCCATGGGTGGAGAAAAGACCTCTGCAACTGGCTGATTGACCCTTGCTGAAAGCCGAGGACCTTGTCCACAGACGGGAACAGTTCTCCTCATGAATGAAGGTCACAGATAAGTGGGTGCTGCCATGGTGGACAACAAGATGTCATCTGTAATGGCTGAACTTCTACCCCCCCAGCACATCAGCACTGCAGATACCTTTACCATCTCTTAGATGCCCTGGTAAAGCCAACAACTGCAAGAGACGGCCTCGATAGTCATCAAGAAGATACTAAAAGAATAAGAAATCTTCCCCCAGTCTAGAGTGCCCAAGGTAATCTGGTCAGACAACAGCCCTACTTTTGTTGCCAAGGTAAGCCAGGATATGGCCAAGTATTTAGAGGTTGATTAGAAATTACATTGTATCTACAGACCTCAAAGTTCAGGACAGGTAGAGTAAATAAATAAAACTCTAAAAGAGACCCTGACCAAATTAAATTGACCATGGAGACTGACACAGACTGGGTGACACTCCTTCCCTTTTGCTCTCTTCAGAACAGGAAATACCCCTTCCAGATTTAGCCTTACCCCTTTGAGATCTTATATGGGGCCTCAGCTCCCCTGACTGTGTTAGATGATGTTACTAAACCAACATGCCGTAGTAATAATGATTTGTATGCCAGGCTAAAAGACCTACAGGTGATACAGGAAGAAATCTGCTCACAGCTGACAGCAGCCTATGCCCCGGGGACCCCCGAGACATCTCATCAGTTCCAGGTCAGAAACTGCAGATACATACAATGACACAGAGCCCAGACACTCGGGCCTCGCTGGAAAGGACCGTACCTGGTGCTACTGACCACCCTGACAGCCATCAAGTCTCAGCCCTCACCAGCTGCGTACCAGCTGTTGGGGCTGAGAGCTGAGACCTAGAGGGACACTCAGATCTTCAAAAAGCTCCCTAGATGTTTGCCCTGGGTTCCATCGAGATAGGTGTGAAAATAGGCTTGATTTCTATTACAAATGATATAACATTACATATGTTAATACTCCTAACACTTCTTGGGACTGTGCCTCAGGGATCACAACCTATATAAGTTTAAAAGTTCTAAAAGACAGTACTAATAATTTTCTTGGTTTTAGTTTTTGGACCCTGCGTGACAAACAGGTCAATTGCTTTTGTTGAAAATCTAGTGGGTGCTGTGCGGTTGATGGTTCTGAGACAACAGTACCAGTCAGTTAGGACAACTGGTGAGACCAAATACGAGACTTGATATCAGAATTCTAAGATTAGAATTACTTAGTAGAAGAAGAGGGGAATGAAAGACCCCAGCCTAATAGCAGTAATGGAAAGACCCCAGCCTAGCAGCAGTAACGCCATTTTGCAAGGCTGTACTTAGGAAGACTGGTTCAGGGAAAGGTCAGAACACTGAGTACACAGCGGCTGCCACGCAGGATATGTGTGGAGAGCCTGGCGACAGGATGATTGCGGTTGAGCGCCTGACAATGAGGAAAAAAATGTGGAAAGCCCCGGGAGAGGTCCCACACCCTGGTGGGAGGCCAAGTCAGCTGTTATGTTCCAAGAAGACACTATAGAGAACTTGCCCCTGGGCTGACCCCTGTAACCATGCATCTGCTTCTGTATGCTTGCTTCTGCTTCCCAGAACCCTATAAAAAGCCCATCCCTGGTTCTGCTAGGCGGGCCAGTCTTCCGAATTGACTGAGACGCCCACAGATATCTGTGTATCTTGATCAATAAAAATCCTCTTGCTGATTGCAGCCTGTGGACTCGGACTGGTCATTGGGCTCGAGGATCTCCCTCCTGAGGGAAGATTCTCTCTGAGGGTCTTTCACATGCCACCTTGACCAGCTTATAAAAATATTTTTAAAAGAACAAATATCAATGTTTTTCTTTTAAAGATTTGTTTTAGACTCGGTGTCATTATGCCCCTCCTTAATCCCAGCACTAGGGAAACTAAGGAAGCTGGATCTCTGAGTTTGAAGCCAGCCTGTTTTACCAAGAAAGTTCCAGGATAGCCAGGGCTATGTAGAGAGAGAGGAATCCCTGTTTCTAAGCAAATAAATAAATATTTTTAAAAAATGAAAAGAAAAGAAAAAGAAAAACTATTGTTTCTATGGATGGATAAGGCAGGTCCCCAGGGGGAAAATCAGCCTGTGTTCAAAAAAAAAAAAAAGATTTGTTTTATTTTTGATTATAAATGTATGTATGTCTGTGTATGGATATATGCATATGTGAGGGCAGTTACTTGTAGAGTCCAGAAGGGGGCACTGTATTTCCTGAAAGCTAAAATTTCAGGCAGTTGTGAACCACCCAGTACTGGTGCAGGGAGACAAATTCAGAATCCTCTTCAAGAGCACTCTGAACTCTTTTTTTTTTTTTAAAGATTTATTTATTTATCATATACAAGTACACTGTAGCTGTCTTCAGATACACCAGAAGAGGGCATCGGATCCCATTACAGATGGTTGTGAGCCACCATGTGGTTGCTGGGAATTGAACTCATGACCTCTGGAAGAGCAGTCGGTGCTCTTAACCGCTGAGCCATCTCTCTAGCCCCCACTCTGAACTCTTAACTCCTGGGCCATCTCTCCAACCCTAAATGTCAGAGATTTCTTGTGGCATACAGTAAGAGCATCTTTTTATGTTAGTGTAGCTAGTAATCTGTAATTGGTATAATTATTACTTTGCTATCTTCTAGTGTTCAATACTGCTGAATATGATACAGCACAGATCGAAGCTCTTCTCTGGCAGCCTGTCGTGGCAGACCCAGTGTTCAGTATGTGTTTCCCTTTATACAAAGTGTAGTTATTGTAAAGAACAAAATGTAAATTTATCTATGCCAGTGTTAGAAATGTGATCATAAAAGCCAGGCATAATGGTACACACCTTTAATCCCAGCACTTGGGAGGCAGAGGCAGGAGAATTTCTGTGAGTTTAAGGAAGGCCTGTTCTATATAATGAGTTCTAATGAGAGGGCTGAGACAGGCTGACTCCATGACAGGCTTCTATTTGGCAGTTCAGGAGATTGGGCCTAGATCTCTGTCTCCAAGAAATGGGCAAGTCCAGGCAATTCAGTTGCTGAAAAAAACAAAAACTAAAATAAAACAAACAACCTTGGGCAGCCAATCCGGAACTGCCCTGCCACCTGGCCTGAGGCAAGGGCAATGAGTCAGTAACAGTTTCCAGGCTTCCCCTGCAACCATTTCCAACCCCCAAGCCCCAGCAATGGTTCTGGTATGTCCCTAGAGATAGAGCCAAGCAATTAAGATAAAGGTCACCTGTCCATCCCTGGAATTCCCCTAATGTGCTGAAAATTGGGCCTCCAAGCTCACTTGGCCATCTCCATTTGGTGGTAAATCATAGACCCTAGATGTGGGGCTTCTGCAGAATAAAACACTCTTTGCTTTTGCATTCTATTTGAGTCCATGGTATCATTCTTTGGCAAATCATGAACAGTCAGATACATAGTGAGATCCTGTTGAAAGATCCCTGAAGGGAGACCCTTACTCAAGTCTTGGGAAATTGCGGACCCCAGACACAGAGAGACCATTTTGGATGTAATACACAAAGGCGAGGTTTATTACGGAGATCTATTACAGAGATCTCCGGGCCGACACGTATCCCACGCAGGAGACAGAGGTGTCGACCCCGAGCAGCTAGGAGAGAGACTATTTAAAGAGAAAAACCACAAGACCCAGGGGAAGGGGAAGACATCAGGGGGAAATGCCAAAGATGCCAGAAGGAGGAACTCCCAAAGTCACAGGACAGTCCTCACGATAGTGTTTTATGGTCAGCTAGTTCCTGGAGCAGGGCTATTGAGGCCAGAGGAAGGTCATTGTTCCCAAAGCATGCCTCTTCTTTGTCCTTTTGTGGTAAATGTTTGTTAGAGTTGATGAGGCATCTGCATCTGAAACACATCTGGTTAGGCTTGGCCACCAGTTTCCTGGAATACTCTCTGTAGGACACAATGGCTGGAGGGCACAGTGGGGGCTTGAAAAAACATCACAGGGGCAGAACAGAACCCATTACTCATTTACTCAGTCCGGTGATAAGTGGGAGGGTCAGTGTCTCCGAACCAGTTCTCCTGTATTTTTAACAATCTGTCTTCCTGAGTCAGATCCTGTTGCTGAGTTTTGAGCTAATTTAAAACTCTATCTTTCACTGTCTCAAAAAACCCAAAACCAATAAAAATAAAGCAATGTGATCACACTGGAGGCAGTGGTGCATGCCTTTGATCCCAGCACTTGGGATGCACTGGCAGGCAGAACTCTGAGTTCAAGGCCAACCTGGTCTACAGAGGCAGTTCCAGGACAGCTTGGGCTACATAGCCTTGAAAAACAAAAACGAAAAAACAAGTAAAATAAAAAAGGAACGTGAGCAGTTCAGTGAACATTATATGTTATTTGCCCTTCCAATTGCATCTATGAATATATTCCACTGCGTGCAGAAAGGGACTGGATATAGATCTCTTCTGAGAGACACATCCAGAGCATGACCAATACAGAGGTCAATGTTAGCAGCAAACCACTGAACTGAGAACAAGACCCCCTTGAAGAGAATTAGCAAAGGACTGAAAGAGCTGAAGGATCATGCAACCCCATAAGAGCAACAATGCCAACCAACCAGAACTTCCAGGGACTAAACCACTATTGAAAGTCACTATGGACTGACCCAGAGCTCCAACTGCATATGTAGCAGAGAATAGCCTTGTTGGAGCACCAATGGAAAGGGAAACCCTTGGTCCTGCCAAAGTTGGACCCCCAGTGCTGGGGAATGTAGGGGTGGGGGTCTGACCCGTCCAGCGGGTCCAGTTATTCAGGGTTCCGAAGAGGCATTACCCTTGGGTCAATGGGGGGGCGAGAGAAGGAGACCAAGCAAGATTCTATTGTCAAGGTCTCGTTTATTGGGGTGAACGTTACAGATTTTAAGGCTTTCAGGTAGGGGGAGTGTCCTTTGTGAAACACAAAGGATGGAGGGAATAGGCAAAGAGGTCAGGCAGTAGACGATGAGGTCAGGCAGTGGAGACACGGGGTGTTGACTCAGGAGATATCTGATTTTTGCTTAGGCTGAAGCATCCCATGAATGTTATCTTCCTGTGCTGTAAATTCATGGGAGAGGCTTTTGTCCCACAATCTCGAGGCTTTATGGCAGTCATCTTAGAGAAGTATGTGTGGCCAAGAGTCACGTAGCCACTTTGAGCTATACAGTAACAAAACGGCCAGGCCCAAATCCAATACGGCTCCCTACAGGGGGCAGTAAGGGGGTGGATGGGAGGAACACCTGTATGGGAGAGGGGGTGCAGATAGGGGGCTTATGGACAGGAAACTGGGAAAGTAATGTAAATAAAATGTAAGTAAAGAAAAATATCTAATAAAAAAATTAAAAAAAAAAAAGAGGGTTGGCCCTGGTAGAAAGTAGGTAGGTTATGAGGTCCTTAAAGGCTTTCTCCATCTTTACCCCCTGTTCAAAGAATTTAGAATAACACCCTGCTCCAGAAATGAGCTAACCTCGGAGAGGGAAGGGCCCTTAACTGTTCCCCATCAGTGTGCCAAAGATATCTCACTATTGATGAATGTAAGGGTCAATGTGCGTCATCAAGGACCAACTCATGCTGTTGCCAAAGGCTGTCCTCCACAAGAGTATAAAAAGTGTGTGCTTTTGTAACTCAGGTCGCCTCTGTCCCAATCACAGGGCCACCCCAGTGCACTGGATCATTAAATCTCTTGCTTGATTGCATCACTCTCTGTCTCTGTGTTTTCATGAGTAGGACCTCCCAGACGTAGGGCTGATAGGGTCCTACTCTACAAGTGTGTGTGTGTGTGGGGGGGGGTGCTCGCATGTGGAAGGACTTGATCTCCAGCACTAAGAAACCAACCAACCAAGTAAATAACCAACCAACAGTAAGAAAGAACTTGGAGTCTAGCCCTGCAGATGTCAAAAATTACTAAGGAACTGTTGTAAGACCCCGAAGTGGCCTTACCTCAGGAGCGCAACCCACAGATCACAAATTTACAAAGCAACCGCCGAAATAGCAAGAGGTTTAATGATCCACCTACGTGGGGTTGCTCATCCACACAGGGAGAGGCAACCCAGAACCCAAAATGCACACAACTTTTATTCAATACGGAGGGCAGACTTCAGCAACAGGGTTAGCTGGCCTATTCTCATTGGTGGTACACAGGACAAAGGATCTGGTCAGGTATTGTCTGGCCTGCTCAAGGGGTTGTTCTTGGCTCAATCAGTCACTTTCCTCATCCAGCCTCACACCTGGCCTTGGAGAATCATTGGGAAAGGACTAAGTTGGCATGTCCCTTAGAAGGGGGTGAAGGGAGGAACTGGGTGGTCAGGCAGGGTCAGGATGACATCTTGTGGTTGTTCTTGGGATTTACCACAGGGAGGGGTAGGGGGTCTTTTGGGAACAGTTGTTTTTTGTTTGTCTTAACTTTAGCTCCGTCAGAATAGCCTGGTCTTCTGTCTCAATACCTTGATCACCAAAACATTGTCATAACATTAGGCAACCTGACGTCAGATGTATTTCTCAAAATCTTGTTTTGACAACTTTGTTTCTCATATCTATGAAACTATGAAACTTTATTTCTTCAGAACATTGCTGTAAACGAACCATAAAATTTTTCTACAGTTAACTGTTAAGTAGCATAGATGAAAAATTACATGAAAATTGTAATTACACAATTCATTCCCCAGGAACAAACTCTGAGGTGGAAATACAGATGCAGAAGTTTATTGTTAGAGAGTGTGAGAGCCAAGGAGGTAGGGCTGAGTAGAAGCTGGTCTGCGCTGTACTGTGGGAAGCCTCTGTGCAGTCCCTTACGGGAGCCTTGAGCTGGGATGATGCTTTGGTGTCTCTCACCTGGGGCAGGGAAGCTGGCCTTTTAGAGCTCCATTAACCATTCAGTGATTGTGGATTTCAAAGCAGCTGGAGGACAAGGTGGTTTTCTTCTCATGAAGCTAAGTCTCAGCCAGGAAACTGTGGGCTCACATCAGTCCTGGGGCAGGTAAACTGTTCAGCACCCCACAGCAGCCATTACTGGTGAGACTGAAGGTAAGAGCAGGTGTAACAAGATATTTGGTGCGTTAAAAATAGCTGGGGATGGGGGTTGGGGATTTAGCTCAGTGGTAGAGCGCTTGCCTAGGAAGCGCAAGGCCCTGGGTTCGGTCCCCAGCTCCGGAAAAAAGAACCAAAAAAAAAAAAAAAATAGCTGGGGATGACTTAAAGGGTTAAGGTGTTTGCCACCACCAATCATGAAAATACGAATTCAATCTCAGGAGCCCACATGGTAAAAAGAGACCACAGGGCAAGGGACTGAGGTGCATATTTTATATATCAAAGCAGACCTTGCCTTCTTTATTCCTCCTATTTCTCCTCCTCCTCCTCCTCCCCCTTTTTCTGCATATGCATGCCATTTTTTGGTCTCAATCCTTGGGGTCAATGAGCTTGCACAAGTGCCACTTCCCAATAAACCTACCTTTAATATAATCTGGCTTGAATTGGCTCATTTCACTGGCAGCAGAGAAATAACCTATCAATAACTAGCTGCCTTAAGTTGTCTTCTGACCTCTACACACTTACTCTGATATATATTGGACGCACACATTTTAAAATAGTTGTGGAGGCCAAGAGTTGTGGCTAGCAAGGGAATGATCTCTGTGGGGTGAAAATGGAACTCAAGCTGATGCTGGTGAAAAACTTCTGGCCAAGCCCCTTTTCGTTGTTGTTGTTGTTCTTGTTTGAGACAGGGTTTCTTTGTGTAACAGCCCTGGCTGTCATGGAGCTCACTTTGTAGTCCAGGCTGGCTCCTCCTCACTGAGGTCCTCTGAGTGCTAGGATTAAAGACATTTTTCTTACATATTTAAGCACAATAGAACTTTTGAAATCATCACAACAAAACTTCAGGCTTCACTATATGCAATCTCCACTGCAAAGTGCTTCCTGTTCACTTACCTGTGACCTTACCATAAGAATGGGTTCTATTGACAAGCTCCTAGGGAGGAAGGATTTGTAACAAACAAAAGGTTCTATTGACTGGGAGGATTGCTCAGACTTTGGTGGGTGGGGAGGAATTCAGGTGAAGGCTGGCTTCATAGAATAGCAAAAGATCTCGGGTATTAATTAACACTTCCATTCACAGGCTTTAGGATGGAAAAACAAGCCTGCAGCTGTCCTCCAAGGAAGAGAAAAGCCTCTGTGTTTTAACAGTTCTGCTTTCTCTAGTGCTGCACTCTACAGGGCAAGGTGGCAAATGTCTTTAATTCCAGTGTCTGGGAGGCAGAGGCAAGCAGATCTCTGTGAAGTGAAGGCCAGCCTTGAACTCCAGGACAGCCAGGATTTTGCCTCAAGAAGGAAAAAAAAAAAGTGGGTAGCTGGATCTCTGTAATCTTAGCACTTGAGACAGGAAGGCAAGGAAATCAAGAGTTCAAGGCCAGTCCCGGCTACATGAGACCCTGTTTGTCTAAAAGCAAAGCAAAAACAAAACAAACGTATGACAAACAAATGTATTGAAAGGAGAATTATACGAATTCTAGGTTTGGAGATACAAAATTAAAAGAATAAACCCCAAAAGGCCACAGATACAAAATTAAAAGAATAAACCCCAAAAGGCCACAGACCGAGGGCTAAGCCCTACAGCCAGGACTAGCAGGCCATAAAGATAAAGGAGCACAGGAAACACTGTCTAGGCAGGACTGGCAAGCCATAAAGATAAGGAAAGGAATGCAGAACAGACCAGGAGTACGGGATCTGACTCACAGGCCACCTGGCAGGAAGAGATAAGCCCCCAGCCCCCGACATCCAGGACGCCCCAAACCTGCCAATGTGTGTAGCTATACCTTATTACCTCATCATGTGAGTTAGCCAATCATATGTGAACATGTCTATGTGCCTCGTTTGAATCCACCAATCCCTGTAACTATGCATCTGCTTCTGTACGCCCGCTTCTGCTTCCCCAATCCCTATAAAAGCCCCATGCTGGAGCTGCTGGGCGCGCAAGTCCTCCGAAGAGACTGTGTGCCCGCAGGTACCTGTGTTTTCCAATAAACCCTCTTGCTGATTGCATCCGAGTGGACTCGGCTCGGTCATTGGGCGCTTGGGACTCCTCCTGAGGGAAAGGTCCTCTCCGGGGGTCTTTCGGTATTACAGGCTCAGGGCTCAGTGCTTGGCATTGCCTGGGTCACACAGGGCCCTGGATTCAGTCACCAACACTGTATAACAGTGACAGCCAGGAATGGTGGCACTTACTGTAATCCCAGCACTGGGGAAGTGGAGTCAGGAGGATCGCTCTCAAGTTAAGGCCAGCCTGGGCTACAGAATGAAATTTTTTTCCTAGATATCTTCATCCAACAATAATAATAAACCTGAAAGTAACTATATTCCATAACTGAGTTATTACTCAGTGGAAGAAGCTGTGCTAGCATGTGAAAGGCTCATCCCCAGGATCAATAAACACACAAATCAAAGGGTCGCTAGTAGTTCTCCATTCTCTGGCTCACAGGACAGACAGACTATCTTGCCTATCTAAAACCTGACTTCTCATGAGTCCCAAGCAAAGATCATCCAGTTCAGTCAGTAAGTAAATGCAAACCTTTGCTTATGCTCACACTATACCCCCCCCCTTCTCTGTCAACTCATCCTAGGTCCGATCTCTCCTCCATGGAGCGTTGTAGGCTCAGTACTCTGCCTTCCCTGGATTTGCAACCACTTATTGTATCTGCTTTATCATAAATCATCTTCATCTCCCGTGTGTGTGGGTGGGTGGGGGGTTGTGCCTGCGTATGTGGCTCTGTGCTTGCCTGTGTGTGGGTGTACATGTATGCCTGCATGTTTGTGAGTGTGTCCGTCTAAATTCCTAGAGAAGAGGCTGTGCTCCATATCTTATGGCATCTATTATGTGAATGAGCACAGGTTAAAATTTGAATAGACTGAGAGGCAAGTGGGTGTAAGGCTGGCGAAAGCCCCTAGGGTCCTTCATTCCCCCTTTTCTTGTACAAGCTCCAATCTTGGAGCTATACTCAGGGGTCTCTGGTGACTTAACTCATATTCCTCAGGTCCTGTCCTCAGGGTCTCATGTTGTTGGCGCAGGACCATCAGCTGTACTGCACCTATTCTCTCTTTTATGAAAGCTATAAGCTTGTTCAGTATGCAGAGTCCAAAGATCAACAATAGCAGGAAAACATTAGGGGTCCTAAAAAGGTGGATATGAGGGTGGTTAGCCAAGGGGAGGAGGTAAACTAACACTTGAACTATCCCTGACTGTTTGCTTTCTCCCTTTCATTTGGCTAGCCCTTCTCTCACCTTGGCCATCATCATACTCCAATTTGTATAATCTGAGTCCCCAAGTTTTTCCTTTCAGCCATCCCATTGCTTCTTGCCTTTCTGAATGAATCTGAATATTATTGGGTTACAGGGAGCATTTGTGCAGGAGGTGTCCCAATACCCTCGGTCCCTCTGGTAGGGCCCCCCCAATTGTGTAATTTCTTTTAACCATGATCAAGTCCCAAGGGGAGGAGGAGTTCCAGTAGGTATTTTCTATAGTCTTGCATCCCCAGGCAGCTTAATAAAACTGGTCTTAATAAAACCCTGCATCGGTGAACATCTGCCTTGCTTCTTCCATCTCGAGGGCAAACATAAACAGGGGTCTCCCACAGGTGACACCTCCATGCAGGGAATGCATATCCTATTTCCCCCCATCCCCAGGCCCAGAGCCCTCTTTCTCTCATATGGGCAGTTTGCTTCTGCCAGCGCTCCTGTCATGGGTGGGGATAGCCCACGGGTCAATTCCTGCAAGTAGCTGTCACAGGTCGAAAGTGAGGTCCAGCCATCAAGTGTTGAGGGGTTTGTAGGCCATTAGAGAGGCAACCTCATCTCCAGTTCCAATGGAAACCACAGTCCAGGTTTGATGGATCAGCTCATGGGGGGCAGTGGGAGTCCCTGGAGAGCAGGTGTCTGAAGGTTTCACATGGGAATCATGCACCCAGGCCGCAATACCATCCACCTTAAAGACTGTGGGAGTGGTTAACAGCACTAGGAAGAGTCCCTTCCACCAGGGTTCCAAGAAAATGTGCCCGATGTCTCCAATGTGGACCCAGTCACCAGTCTGGAAATGGTGAGGGGTCTCTGGTGTTCCTGGAGCATAAGGCAGACAGTTTGAGCCAAATCTCATGTTGTATTGACTGAAGGGTTTGGAGCCTCAAGAAGAGGTTCCTATCAGTGAGTTGGGATATCTGTAGGGAGGGCCCAGTGGATACCAAGGGAGTTGGGGAACCAAACAGGATCTCAAAAGGGGTCAAGTTAAAATGGTAGGGGTTGTTCTGGGCTCGGAACAGAGCCAGGGGAAGGAGCACCACCCTGGCAGCACCAGTCTCCAAGGTCAATTTAATTAAGGTCTAATTTTGGGTTCTGTTCATTCTCCCTACTTGCCCTGAGGTCTGGGAACAGTATGAACAATGGAGCTTCCAATTAGTCACCATTATCTTTGCCAATCCCTGACTTACCTTAGAAACAAAAGCAGAACCATTCATTGTCTGATCCAAATACCTTGGGCACTCTGAACTTCAGGAAAATTTCTTCTAATATCTTCTTGGCTACCATGATAGCTGTTTCCTGCTTGGTGGGGAAAGCCTCAACCCATTCAGAGAAAGTATCTACAAACACTAGGAGGTATTTGCAACCATATTTTTCTGACTTAACTTCTGTGAAATCAACCTCCCAATATACCCCAGGTTGTTCTCCCCTAGGTCTCTTGCCCTGTTTGAGCTTCTCTAGAAAGGCTGAGGGCAACTCATCTGGTCCCTGATTAACTTCACGTACCTTGGTCAAATTGGTGGGTCATCATGTGGCCTTCTTGAGACCTGCCAATGGAGTCTGGTAATGAAAGACCCCCACAGTGGGGAGACCCTCACTCAAGTCTCAGGTTGACATGACCCCCCAAGAACTCACGAGAGACTGTCTTTGCTGTAATCACACAAGGTTTATTGATAGGAATGACAGGAACCAGCACGCTGGGGGCAAGACTTGTATCCCATGCAGGGGTAGAGGAGTTTGACCCCAAGTAGCTGGGAGAAGGGGTATTTAAAGGAAGAAACCACAACCCAAGGGGGTAGGGAGGATGTCGTTGGAAAATACCAGTGGAAAATCACAAGGAGAAACTTCCTGTTTCTCAAGATTGGTCTCAAGATTTTAATCTAACTTTTATGGTCAGCCAGTTCCTGGAACATAGTTGCTGAACCGGCTGGTATAATCATCGGTTCTGTGGTCAGTCAGGTTCCTGGAACTGGCTGACCTACATTTTTGGCTCTACTCTGTTTGCTAGGGGGTCTGAATTTTTCCTGGTCTTTCAGTGGTAGACCTTCAGGTGCTCCTTAACTCCTGCTGAATTAAAGTCCCAGTCAGGTCTAGTCAGGGGAAACCTGCTGTCAATGATGGCCTGGTCAATCAAAGGTGCCCCTTTGATTGAGTCTGATGGGACACTCTTTCTGGCTTCCTGCATTATCTTCTCTCACTCTTTGGTCATGAAGAGCACTCTTTTTTTTTTTTTTTTTTTTTTTTGGTTCTTTTTTTCGGAGCTGGGGACCGAACCCGGGGCCCTGCGCTTCCTAGGTAAGCGCTCTACCACTGAGCTAAATCCCCAGCCCCGAAGAGCACTCTTATAAGTTGTTGGGGCTCCCTTTTTTTGCCTGCCTGCCTCTTGGGACAGAGCCACTGCTAAATCATTGGACTACAGACGGTACTCCATACGTACCAACTCCATCAGCTCACCAGTGGAAAATCTTCTCTACTGCTCTCACTGCTTTCCAGGAGGTATTTCTGACCAACATCCTCCGTCTTCTGGGTGGCAGTCACCCTAACAACGCCCCATCCTAACCACCACCTTCAAAGCTCGAAGTTACTGTGTAAGATCTTTCCTGGCAGGTATTTTGTGTCATGTCTGCTGTTGCAGAGCAGGAACCTGGATTACCTGACCAAGAGCGAGAAGGTGGTGAGATGGGGCACGACGCCAGGCAAATTGTCCTGCACGTGCTGCCAATCGAAGAAGCTGCAGATGACATCGATGGAACCGCAGCATTTCTGGTTTCGCAGGCAGTGGTGAGAGCCATTACTGAGGAAGAGTGTGGGCAGGAGGAGATATGGCCTGATGTTGAGGAGGTCTGGCCACATGTAGAAGAGGTCTGGCCCGCTGTCCAGGATATGTGGCCTGAAATCGAAGAGGTCTGGCCTGATGTTGAAGAAGATTGGTATATCTGGAATGGTGACCAAGAAAATGATGATGAAGATCAGAGGAAAGATGAAAATCAACAGGACTACAAAAACGAAGAAGAGGAGGAAGACGATGATGATGAAGAAGATGATGACGATGACTATGAATACGAAGAGGATGAGGAGGAGAAGGAAGGGGAAGGGGAAGATAACGATGAAGATCGTGGGGAGGAGATTATCCTTCATGCCTATTGAGGGCGAAGGAAGCTATGGATGAAGACAGAATCAATACATTGGTTCCCTGTGGATTGGAGATCATCTAACATTCATTAACACACGACAAATTAATGATCATCCTATTCTAAAATTCTTCATCCACACATATATACATTGAAAACTCCCCCCTCTGTTTAATCATTAAAACAAAAATAAAAGCATTTCAAATAAAAAAAAAAAGTTGTTGGATATCACCCCAAGTGGGCTGATGAGTAAATAAAATAATCTCAAAGAGATTAATCAGCCCCTTGGCACTATCTGAAAAGGGGGGCGTTGGGCCTTCCAGTTGTACAAGTCAGCTGAAGAGAAGTGCCAATATTGCTTGGCCTGATTGCCATCCTCATCTATAGGCTTGTAGTCTCAGAGGGTGAGGGCCACTGTTGTATCATGTGAAGTGGTCCTTTTGCTCTGGGTTCTAATGACTGTTCACAGTTCTGAGGGTCCCTTCCCACCCTCTCCCCTTGCTGGGGCTGGAGCAAGGTAGGGATAAAGGAATGCTGGATGAGGGCTCAGGGGAGATCCTTGAGGAGGGGCCATGGGAACTGGGGCCCTGGTAGAGGGGTAAGGGGGTGGAGGATCCATCAGTGTCAGATCCACTATGGAAGCCTTAAGGATGTTGTTCTTTGCAGACTCATTGGTCTCTACAGGGTTCTTCTCCTTCATAACCAGGACCTGCGAGGGTCTCAGAGATAAAGTCTTTTATCTGGGGGATGGGAGGCAGGGTCCTTCACTAGATCCTTCCACGTAACTATATAGGGCACTTGGTCTGGGTGCCCGAGGGACCCTGGCCTAAAAACTCTTTCCTTTACTGCTTTGATCACCTGCAAATCAAGAGTCCCTACAGGTTGCCACCCTACTCCAAAGGTGGGCCATTCAGAGGAGCAGAGACTATCTAACCTGCCCTTCTTTCCTACTACTTTCTCCTCTTTCCCTAACTTCCCTCCGTAGTTAACTAGGATGTTTAATGGGGTAGATTCAGTCTGTCCCATGTTGAAAAATAACATCAGTCCAAGTCCACGAAAACAGATAGACAATCAACACATAGACAGTTTGCCCCTGCCATGGGCACAGAAACCAGGTAATCAGGAGACTTGACCAGCTCTTGCTTGTATCAAGTCTAACAGGTTCCAAAAGGAGCAGAGTCCTCCCAACTCCCTCTGGGAGACCTGAAGCATCCTCCAGATTCCCCCAGGTCACAACATTAAGGCACATCTGCCCGCCCCACTTGACCACAGCAGACCAGAGGCTCTCTAAGCCTTACAGATGCTCACTAGCAACCTGAAAGCAAGACAGACAATATGAATACAGACAACATGGATACAGACAACACAGATACAGACAATTATGGTACCTGACAGCAAGCTTGGGCTGTTCCTCTGACCACCATCCTTCGAGACCTCATAGAGGATCTGGCTTCCCGGCCAATGGACCAAATGTAAGACTCAAAGTGAGTCTTAACTACCAGAAGACCCCCCGAAGTGAGACACAAGAACAGAATTCAATGCAAACACAAGAAGTTTATTTTCCAGCACATTGGGGTCAACCCTAAATCAGTCTCTCATGGTAAGTGATTAGAAGGTGACCCTGAATGGCTATAACAAGCAGTTTTAGGGGTACAGGTTACATCAGCAAGATTACAGTTTAAACTTATTGGCTAAGCATATTGATCTTTGAATCTATTGGCTAGCAAGCATGGGCAGATTATGACACACATTCAAATTCTATCTGGGACCAGAGGGTCAGGTGACTATCAGTCAGTGCATTCTGTGGTTTTTCAAGAATGTTCCTGCTCCTCCCAAGAACTGTGGGTGGAGAATGGAACTTGGCCTAGCCTCAACCCAAGGTGGAAAGCTGGAAACTGGGGTATGCTTGACTAGAGGTGGGTGGGTGTAAGGCTGGCAAGAGCCCCTAGGGTCCTTTAGGACCACTGGACATGTGCAGAGGGACACGCAGCAGGTGACAATGGAGATGTATCTCCTCTATGCAGCTAATGATGACGAGTCCTATTGTCCCTGGGGTGTCACCAGATGGGGCTGGACCTGGAGGTTGCCTGATTGCTAACATTAGCCAGCAAGCATCCCTTCCAGCCTGTCCTCAGGGACCTAGAGACAGCAGGATACGTCATCACTAGGAGCCAAGATATGACACACTCCTGCTGTTGCCATGAATCACATCTTCCCTATGCACATGCTCTATATCCCCTTATAAAATGTCAGTGCCTCCTCTCCACATCCTAATTTCCCCTTCCTCCCTCGCTCAGGGTCAGCCTCTGCATGCTCCCAGTAAATCTCCCATTAGGGAATTGTCACATGGTGTGACTTTGTGGCATCTTGTTTCTTAGATCATAACGGTAAGGCCCTGGGTTCAGTTCCTGGCACAGCAACTGAAAGGACAATATAAATTCTTTTTCCCCATTTAAGGATCCCATTTGTCTCCATTTTGAGGACCAGGCCTGATTTCAAAAAAGACTATAAGGCACCAGCTTCAGGAATAGACCATAAGTCCCAGAAACTAGGTTATAAGAGACCAGCTCTAGGAAAAGGCCCCAAAATCCAAAACAAGATCATAAATTCCTCTCCTGAAGAACAGCCTGAGGATAACCACAAAAATGGGTAAATATCTTATCTCAGAATGGGCCATATCTTAGTTAGGGTCTTATTGCTGTGAACAGACACCATGACCAATGTAAGCTTTATAAAGGACAATATTTAATTGGGGCTGGCTTACAGGTTCAGAGGTTCAGTCCATTATCATTAAGGTGGGAGTATGCCAGCATAGCAGCATCCCAGCATCCAGGCAGACATGGTGCAGAAGGAGCTGAGTTCTACATTTTCACCCAAAGGAAGCCAGGAACAGACTCAGCATCTTCAGGCAGCTAGGATGAGGATCTCCAAGCCCACCCCCCACAGTAACGCACTTCCTCCAACAAAGCCCTCCTTCTAATAGTGCCACTCCCTGGGCCAAGCGTATGCAAACCATCACAGGCCATCTGCGCTGGACAGCCCTATTTCATCACATGACTGAAGGAATAGACCATTAATCACCTGCGACTCCCTAAAACCTACCAATGAAATTTTTAGATTACCTAATCCTTCTAGAGAGTTTCCCTGTTCCCTATAAGGAGGCCTTCATTCCTTTATCTGGGGTTGCCATTTGAAAGAGTGGCTGACCTCTGCATGCTGGTTGTTTCTGCAGAATAAACACTCTTTGATTTTACATACTGAGTCCAGGGTTTTCTTTTCACAATTTTAGGACCCTTACACAACACAGCAAATAATAAATAGATAACCACTATATGATAATATCAATAAATAATATAAATAACAAAATACAAAGCCTTTAAGGGAAAAGCCCATAACCCGGTTGTTAAATTGAGCTCCCAGGAGGTGTTTTCTTTAAGAGATGTTGTCTCATTCTGTAGCCTTAGTTGACGTGGGACTCATAGACATCTGATCTGTGTCCCTCTGCTTCCTGAGAGCTGGCATCAAAGGTGTGTATCATCGTTCCTGGAGGTGAATATCCATTGCCACTTAACCACTATGTAGACATAGACCATGGTATGTCTGTTTGTGGGTATGTGCATTAGGGCACAGGTTGTGCATACGCCCAAAGATAAGGAGAGTGAGTGCATCGGATCCCCCTATCCTGAGGTGCAGGTGGTTCTGAGCCTTTGGAAAAAACTGTGAATCCTTTGAAAGAACAAGAGCCTCTGAACTACAGAGCCCAGTCCTGATAGGATTGTTTAAAGGTTAATTCACAGAATTTGCTATGACTGATGTTCTTTCTAGATCTCCTGTTATTCGGAGAAATGCAAACAACTTAATGTAAAAACAAAACAATCAAAAGCAAAAACAAAAAATACTCCCCAGAAGAACAAAAGGACGAAAGCTGGGGCTGGAGCTGTCTTGATGGTATGACACTTACTTAGAAAATGCAAGGCCCTAGGTTTTGCTACCACCTTCACAGGAAGATGCGCTTGTTTGCCCCTATGTGACTATTAGACTACTGAAACCATGCGTAGGCACTATTTTTTAATCTATTTTTGTTAAGTTCTTATGCCTCTACCTCCTTTCCAACCCCCCAACAGAAGGTAGGAGAAAAAGTAGATTAGAGAGAAAAGGGGGCATAGACCTCTATAGGCTACTTCCTGCTAATAGGGCCATTAGGTCGTTGGGGCAAGCCTAACCGTCATCATCAGGATAACTCCAGCTTCTCATCTCTTTGGGCATAAACACTTGACAAACTGCAATGACAGCAACCAGAAGGCACATGGGGAAGAACAGTCTCCTCCTTCTTTGGCACACACAAGGCAAATCATAAACACCAGCTGGGAAGCAGCCTCTTACCCCACACCTGGGATTAAAACAAAAACAGTTCACATAATATAACTGTTTTGAAGGAAACCAAGATTCTCACTACAACTATGGTTGCCAAGAATGCTTCCACAGGGACCTCATGCTCAGAAAAGGAAGAGGCCAGAGCCTGTCATCAGAGAAAGAACTTTATTCCCAAGACAATAGTTCAAAAGGCCATTTGGCAGGAGAGACTAGAACAGAGACAATGATGGACCAAGTGGGTGGATTGCTTTGTTATGTATACTTCTTAACCTCTATTTAAACCTAAACTTCCTGTCAGATTCCCAAATATAGACTTGGGGGAGGTCACTGAATCTCTCTACTTGCTTACATTCCCAATGTGTGTACTTGAAACAATCTCCTTTCTCTGTTTTTGGAATACTGAGCATAGGAGGACAAGCCAACCATATACAACTTTTAGGACCCAGGCTTTGACCCTAACAATTCTGGCAACACTTCTCCCAACCAGGTCCTACCTACTTCCTAGTTTCTGCCAAATTATGAACCTATCAATGGATTAACCCACTGAGTTCACAGCTCTTCATGGCAGTTGCTTTCGAGAGCCCTACCTCTGAACATGCAACAGGGACTAAACACCAACACGTAAATCCAAAAAATAATACACAGGAACATACATCTATAAAACCCATTGCCTTGGGGTTTGGGGATTTAGCTCAGTGGTAGAGCGCTTGCCTAGCAAGCGCAAGGCCCTGGGTTTGGTCCCCAGCTCCAAAAAAAAAAAAAAAAAAAAAGAAAAAGAAAAAAAAAAAGAAAACCCATTGCCTTAGCATATCTGTATCTCAAACAAAATGTAGAAACAGAAATTGGCAAAATAATTGACAGTTGTACCAAAACTGGAGCATGGACAATAGGCAGGGAGTTCAGGAGCCCTGTGAGGACAAATGGAAATGAATGGAAATAACAACACTCTGGGACCAGCTTTCGGGAGACAGGTCAACTTTACACAGGGCAAATCAAAGGTTAAATAGTTATAGGATAGGAATATCCGGGGTGGGCAAAGGTCATTGGTTGAAGGCTAAGGTACTGAAATACTTCATTAGCATGGAGAGGCTTTCCAGGAATCAGAGGTGCTTGCTGTGAGGGTTCTTACTGGGAGAAAAGAAGTTGGGTTTGTAACCTAACCAAGGCTACCAAGTGACGTTCGGCAGCTAGAAGGTAGAAGAGTTTCAGGCTCCCAAGACAAGGTCAGGGAAGAAGCCCTGTTGACACAGGGAGTCTGATGTTTTGCACTGAGCTCAGGGCATTCTGCCATTGACCTTAGCAGCAAGTCTTCCCGACAATGCCAAAGGTAACTGTCTAAAGCCCACTCAGGTAGCACATACCAGGTTCTACAGACTTAAACAGAAAATGTAAATAACACCTTTCCCCACCAGTCAGGTTCAATACATGAAGCATCACAGGGAAGGAAAGAGTTCACAATCCACCCCACGGAAAAACAAGGACTATCTGAGGAGATAGATTCATTTTTAAAATGGTAACTCTTGTAAATAAGATCCAAAGGAAGACTCAAAAGTACAGGGCCACCAACCACAGAGAACCCCACAGTGGCTAGGAAGGAGCATGGGAATCCAATAAACTAGTGAATCTACCCTGAGAAAGTGCATGTGTGGCAGGGAGGGCTGGGCATAGAGCCTAGTGCACTAAACACCAGTCTAATACTGGAAACTAACACTCCGACCTTACCACAACCCAGTCTCTCTGAACATGGCAAACATTTTTAAGTGCAAGAAGAAAGGTGACCTAAATAAAAATATTTTTCCGGCCAATGATCTAGCTCCTGATATGCAAGTACTAACAGCAAAACATAAGTTATATGGAAAAGCAAAATGACAAAATCCACCAATTCCAGAGTAATGGCCCCCAGTGAAAGTGACTTAGGTAAAATTCCTGACAAAGAATTCAAATGAAAATAAATATGTTCAAAGAAATAAAAGAGGGTGTTGGGAGCTATGCTCTTAAAACCCTCCATTATTGATGTTAATATTATAGTTAGAGTTAATGATGACTGGGTTCGTTAAGAGGTCAGGATGATGGAAAATCTCCAGCCAACTGCAGAAGACTAATACAAATCTGATGGTCAGGTTGCCTAATGATATGACAAACTTGTGGCCTTTCTGAGAAATTAACATCCTGTTGACGTCAGCCGACTGCCTGACCACGAGAACACTGTGTCCTTGGCCTGCATAAATGTTTTCCACTTCCCCCTTCCCTCTGTTACCCCTGCTATGGTATAAATTCAGCCTTGGGAAAAAATAAAATTTGCCGCCTTGATCAGACTCTTGTCTTGGCGTCCTTCGCATCTCTTGTCCCCCATTCTCCTCTAGGTGAAAACAAACTCCTGAATGAATTCCAAGAGAATACAGACAGACGGCTAATGAAAGAAGGAAGTGAATGCAGGGCAGGATATGAAATTCAACTAAAAAATAACTACTTTTGGAAATGAAAACTTCAATAAGTAGAACAGCAACAAGGAGTACATCAGAAATTCTCATCAATAGAATGGGTTATGAGAAGGACAGAAGATCAGGACTAGACAAGGTAGAGGAGTCAGTACATCCTGTCAAGGATGCCATAATGAGTAAAACATACAAGATATTTAAGTCACCATGAAAAGACTAACTCAATAAAGTATGGGTAGAAGAAAGAGTACTTCAGACCAAAGGCATAGAAAATATCCTCAACTTGATTGTATCAGAAAATTTTCTGAGTGTACGGGAAAGGAGGACAAGAGGCACAGAGGACACCAAATAGACAGGACCAGAAAGAAGTCTGTGTCATGATATAGTGAAAACATGAACTATACAGAACAAAGAAAACACATTGAACACCGAAAGAGTGAAGCACCGAGGCACACACAAAAGCAGGTCTGTCAGAGTAGCAGCTGACCTCTCACAGAGACTTGAAGAGCTGAAGGACATAGAAAGATTCATTTAAATTCTGAAAGAGTATAACTGCCAGCTCAGGCTACTCTACCCAGCAAAGTTATCATAGTTGATGGAGAATTCAAAATATTCCATGTTTAAAGGAAGCTAAAGGAATTTTGGTCACCTTCTTTGATCCAGGGCCTCTTATTGGTCCAGAGCTCACCAGTTAAGTAAAGTGGCTCACCAGCGAGTCCTAGAGACCTCCCCGTCTCTGCCTTCCTAGTGCTGGGATTACAAAGCACTTCACCATGCCTGGACTTTCTTTTTAAGGTTTTATTATTTTCTCATGTTAATTTATGTGTATGTATGCATGTCTATATGGGTGTCTCTGTCTGTCCGTTTGTCTGTCTGTCTGTGTATGTTTATCACATATGTGTGGGTGCCTACAGAATCCAAAACGGGTGTTAGCTTCCCCAGGGCTGGTGTTACAGGGAGTTTTGATCCACCTAACAGGGATTCTAGGAATTGATCTCAGATCTTCTGAAAGAGCAGTAAGTGCTCTTAAACACTGAGCCATCTCTCCAGTTCCCCACACCTTACAGGGCCCTTTGGGTCAAATTTAGGTCCTCATGCTTGCAAGGACAACCACCCTGACTGCTCTCTCTCCCTGGGACTGGGTTTATAAGTGACCCATTTTGAGGCCTCTCTCAGGTTTCAGAATTAGATCCTAAGGGTTTGACCACCAGTGAAGCTCTACATTTTCACATTTCAATCAGGCCTGGCTGAGCTAAAGACCTGGAATCAGAATTAGTCTTCAGGCAATTGCTCCTTTGCATTCAAGACCCCGAAAGTGCTCAAGGTTCAGCACCGGTGTGCATTTTAAATTAGGCATTCCAAGGATGGTTTTACTACACTGTAAGTTAGAAAGTGGCAAGCATGAAGTGCATTGGGCAAGTGTTTTAGGAATTCTCTGGAAGGCCAGTTCAGTTTTATCCCATGTGACTTAGGACCATCTGTTATCAGCTCATCTTGATGGTCGAAGGAGCAGTGAGGGCTAGGGAAGCATCTGGGTCCATAATGGACAGTACCGGGGAAGGGGTTCTTATGTGTCTTAAGACTCTCTAAAACCAGAGGGTAACGAGTGACTCACCAACCGTTACTGGCATCTCTTGGAAAACCTATTGTGGTTTCCACCCAACTCTGGAAAGGATATACTCAGGTGCGTTTTCCTAAGTCACTAATGTGACCCAGTCACTCCAGGTCCAGGTCAAGATGGCAGTCACCTAGAGGTGGCCAGAGGGTGCATTTGCTAAGCACTAAAGGGGACCCTTATGTAGATAAATCTATACTGGGACTGTTGTTATAAGCACAAAATTTCAGGCCCGATTAAGCCAATTATCAAAGACACAGACCAATACACAGAAGCACCTCTGACCTAGACTTCTCCATAGAGATTACCAAGAGTGAAGATTTTCTCATCTCAGGTGCCCATAGCTCTGATAGCAAAGGTTCTGGATAAATCAACAGCCACAGAGCAACCAAAGCCAATGGCAGGAGCCATGGTTTCAGGATCCCCAGTGCACTGTTCCATGAAGGACTACACAGAGCCAAGTCTTAAGAAGTGCCTGATGAATAAAAATGACTGGAGCCCATGGTTTTGAATTAAGCTTCTGCACTAAGATCCAACACACCAGGCTAAAATCACTCATGCCCAAATTTCATGTCGCTAAGCTCAAACTAAGCCATTTGTCTGTCTTGAAAGAAATCAGAATGAGATCGACAACAAAACAGGCAAATCTCTCAAGCAGAAGAGCTTCAGCTGGAATAATCCTCTGGCCTTAGTCTGAACACACACAGCCTTTTCTGTGACTCCCTACTAGTCAGAGTGAATATGCTTGGCCCATGGGAAGCGGCACTATGAGGAGGCACCTTCTGGAAGAGGTGTGCCCTTGTTGGAGGAAGTGTGTCACTGTGTAAGTAGACTTTGAAGGCTCCTATACACAAACTCCACCTGGAAAGGGAGCCCCTGGTCCCCAGCTCCGAAAAAAAAAAAAAAAGAAAAGAAAGGAAAAGAAAAGAAAAGAAAAGAGAAGAAAAGAAAAGAAAGGGAGCCCCTCCTGGCTGCCTTCAGAAGAGACAGTCCTCTCCTGGCTGTCCTCGTATCAAGATGTAGAAGTATCAGCTCCTTCTCCACCATCATCACTACCTGGACGCTGCCACGCTTCCTGCCATGATGGTAATGGACTGAATTTTTGAAACTGTAAGCCAGCCCCAATTTAATGTTGCCCTTTATAAAAATTGCCTTGGTCATGGTGTCTCTTCACAGCAATAGAACCCAAGCTAAGATAGTCAGCCAGTTATTTTACTGCTGTTCTTGTCCCTGCCTTACTAGGAACTTAATTTTGAGGTGACAAACCTTCTCTATTGTTTGTGTTTACCTCATCCTTTCCTGTTTATATAACTTGCCTCTTCTGGCTGGTTAACTGGATCATTTACTCTTTTTTATGGAATAAATGTTACCCAATTCTACAATTAAAAGTGAAGTCAGTCTTTAAATAGTTAGAATATTGCTGTTGATGGTGATGTTGAGACAGGGCCTATGTATTCCAAACCAGCCTTAAACTGTGTACCACAGGTGGCCTGAAACCTTTTATCCTTTTGTGCCCATGTCCTTACCACTGGATCCAAAAAGAAGTAATGATACCTAGCTTAAGATAGCTGTTCCTCTTTGATATGCCCTTGGTCTCTCTCTATGGACTAAGTATATATGACTGTTTTAGCCTTTATATGTGACAGTATGCATGATTTCCTGTAACTAGGGAAACTACCCAAACATCGTTGTTCAAAATGTTTAACAGTTTGTTGTTGTTGTTGTTTAGACTTATTTCTATCCAATATGTATGGGTGTTTTTTGCCAGTGTGCAAGTGTGTACCATATGTATCCAGTGCCTGTAGAGGCCAGAGAAGGGCGTGGGAGCCCATGGAACTGGAGTTACAGATGGCTGTGAGCTACCATGTGGGATCTGGGAACCCAGCCTAGGTCCTCTGGAAGAGTGGTGCTCTGAACTGCTAAGCTAGGGCTGGAGAGATGGCTCAGTGGTTAAGAGCACTGACTGTTCTTCCAGAGGTCCTGAGTTCAATTCCCAGCATCCACATGGTGGCTCACAACCATCTGTAATGAGATCTCATGCCCTCTTCTGGTGTGTCTGACAGCTTCAGTTCACTCATATAAATAAAATAAATAAATCTTAGGAAAACAACAACAACAACAACAACAAGCCTACTGAGACATCTCTTCAGCCCCAGTGTTCAGAATTTTATTAGAAAGTAACTAAATAGACAAGATATATTTTTCTTTTGCTTTGGTTGGAGAGAGAGAGAGAGAGAGAGAGAGAGAGAGAGAGAGAGAGAGAGAGAGCTGTGTGCACTCATGGAGATCCCTAAAGGAAGTCAGATCCCCCACTCTATCATTGATCATCTTATTCTCTGGTCTCTCACTGAGCCTGGAGCCTACTCACTGAGAAGGGCTGGTGGTGAGCAGCTCCAACAAGCCGCATTCTGTGGGTCTCACAGCCCTGGGATTTCAGGAATGAGTATGGGCATGCACACATTTACCTGAATTCTGGGCATTTGAATATGAGTCTTTAAGCTTATACAAGTGCTCACACTTGCTGAGCCATCACCTCAACTCCAAGATTGATTTGTGATATGATCCATTTGTCTCCAGTTCCTGATACCAGATCTCACTTTGCTAGTGTTTCTGGAAACCCTGGGGAGCCAGGTGTTGTAGTACAGCCTTTTTGGAAGGTCTGAAGCTACTCTAAAACTGTATTTTTCCTTTGCTGTTTGGCTATCTGAATACTGAAACAATGGACCTCAGGGTCAGCAAGATGTATCAGTGGACAAAAGAGCTTATACACAAGTCTTACTATCCAAATTTTACTTTATAGTCCACTGCAATGGAGAAAAACAACTGGGAAACTGACCTCTGACCAGCTACACATGTTCACACACTCACACAATAATAATTTAATTAGTAAATTAACTAAGACAATAGGTCCCATAAAACTAGAATTTCCCCAGGAGGCTCATACTGGGAGAAGGTAAAATTGAGACCCTAGTGGTTGCCAGAGGAGAGACTTGTCTCATATAAGTAAATTTTATGTCAAAGTTCTGTCAACTTATCAGCTCACCTTGCAGGAGAAGCCTGGACCAGAGAGAGGTAACAGCAGGATTGCATCCTGATCAGGATGGCTTAGTTATGCACATCCCTGACCACTATATAACACTAAGTCACGTGTCAGGATGCCTGAAGATGGACTTCAAGGTGCTTCTGGGAGGCAGGTAGGCACCAGGACACATAGCTTCCATCTTCCTGGTATAGTCTTGTTGACTACAATCCCTTCTCAGTATCCTTATTTATCCTTCCGAGGACTGGCGGCCATAGAAAAAACACACATGTTTTATGTGTATTTATTCTTGGCCATAAATCACCAAAATAACAATAGGAATCGTTGGGGTCCTACGACCCACAGCCCTAACAAGGCAGGCTGGCCACCAGGCCTCTCACGGCAGGAGTGCAGGGATTAGAGATGTTTGAAGCCACAACTAGCTTTGTGTGTTCCAGAAATGGAACTCAGTTCAGTTCTCCAGGCTGTGCAACAAGTCCTTTAATCTGCTAAGCCATCTTGCCTGGTTTTCGTTTTTTTTTTTTTTTTTCATTACATTTTTACTTAACTCTGTGTGTGTGCGTGTGTGTGTGTGTGTGTGTGTGTGCGCGCGCGCGCGCGCGCGCGCGTGCGTGTGCACATGTGCAGGCGCACACATGTATACAAGGGTACCCATGTGGGTGTCAGGACAGTTCACAGTCTATCCTCTCCTTTTTCTTCTTCTTCTTTTTTTTTTTTTTTTTGAGTCATTATTTTTTTTTTTTATTAACTTGAGTATTTCTTATATACATTTCGAGTGTTATTCCCTTTCCCGGTTTCCGGGCAAACATTCCCCTCCCCCCTCCCCTTCCTTATGGGTGTTCCCCTCCCAACCCTCCCCCCATTGCCGCCCTCCCCCCCATAGTCTAGTTCACTGGGGGTTCAGTCTTAGCAGGACCCAGGGCTTCCCCTTCCACTGGTGCTCTTACTAGGATATTCATTGCTACCTATGGGGTCAGAGTCCAGGGTCAGTCCATGTATAGTCTTTAGGTAGTGGCTTAGTCCCTGGAAGCTCTGGTTGCTTGCCTCTCCTTTTTCTTATGTGGGTTTGGGGGATCAAACTTTGCTCATTGAGCTTCCCACCTCAGTCTTCTTTACTTTTTCTTTCTTGCTCCCTTCCTTCTGTCCGTCTGTCCATTCATTCCTTAGCCCTTTCCTTCCTTCCTACCTTCCCTCCCTCTCCTTACCTTTCTCCCCCCACCCCCAGTGTTTTTATTTCTCTATGTTATGTGTATGGGTGTTTTGCTTGCATGTGTCTGTGTACTATGTAAGTGATGCAGTGCCCAAGAAGACCAGAAGAGGGCACTAGAGACCCTGGAATTGGAGTTAGACAGTTGTGAGCTGCCACTTGGGTGCTGGGTCATCTCTGCAGTCTCCCTAATCCCCATTTTTTTAGATAGAATCTCGCTGTATAGCTCTGGCTAGCCTAGAACTCCACTTCTTAGATCAGGCTGGCCTCATACTCTCGTTGTTTTCCTGCCTTTGCTTTTGATCTGCCTCCCAAGTGTTCAGATTAAAGGCAAGTGCCACAGAGTCTGGTCCCAGGAAACTCTTTAAAAAAAAAAAAATTTTTATTTATTTATTATATAAGTACATCGTAGCTATCTTCAGACACATCAGAAGAGGGTATTAAATCTCATTACAGATGGTTGTAAGCCACCATGTGGTTGTTGGGAATTGAACTCAGGACCTCTGGAAGAACAGTCAGGGCCCTTAACCACTGAACCATCTCTCCAGTCCAGGAATATTCTTAATATGCAAATGTAAAATATGAAATTCGTATTAAGGCTATAATGCATGTAACTGTTGAATGTGCATCTTCGTTAGAAATCTTATTTTAACTTTTCTTTTCATAATAAGAAGTAACAAGGGGGGTTGGGGATTTAGCTCAGTGGTAGAGCGCTTGCCTAGGAAGCGCAAGGCCCTGGGTTCGGTCCCCAGCTCCGGAAAAAAAAAAAAAAAGAACCAAAAGAAGTAACAAGACGTGTAATCTCTACAACCTGTGACACTGAGGGTCACCAGGTCAGGTCCAAAGCGAACTCCAGGAGGCTGTGCGTAATGCACAGAAATGAGAGGCTTGGCTCAGCCTGAGCTGGACTATAGAAGGCTAAGGGCCTACAGCCCGCATTTCTCAGGAAACTTCAGCGTGGGTTTCTGCCTGCCAGGAAGGGCCACCCTCTTTCTATATGTGTATCTGTAGTTACAAGTCCAAGCCCATGCTAGCCTCCCAGTTCTCAGTCCCTGCTAACATTCTGGCCCTTCTTATCTCCTCCTTTACTTTAAATCCAGGCTGCTCCAGTGCTCTGCTGTCCACAGCTGCTTCCCCACCCCTGGCCATACCCAGTCTGCTTCTCTTTCTTGCTCTTCTGGACTTATCCAGATTCCTAGCTGTTCTCTCTCTCTCTCTCTCTCTCTCTCTCTCTCTCTCTCTCTCTCTCTCTCTCTCTTCCCCCCCTCCCTCCATCCCTCCATCCTTCCTTCCTTTCCTCCCTCTGTCTCTGTGTGTGTGTGCCTCTCTCTGTGTCTCTCCCCCACCTCTATCTCTCTCTGTCTCTTTCTCTTTCTGTCTCTCTGTCTCGGTCTCTATCTCTGTCTCTCTCTCTCCATTCCTCCTTCCTTTCCTCCCTCTCTTTCTCCGTCCCTCTCTCCGTCTCTCGTCTCTCTGTGTCTCTCTGTCTCTTTCTGTCTGTTTCTGTCTCTCTCCCTCCATCCCTCCTTCCTTTCCTTCTCCCTCTGTCTTTCTCTGTCTCTGTGCGTGTGTGTGTCTCTCTCTCCCCCCACCTCTCTCTGTCTCTTTCTCTTTCTCTGTCTGTCTGTATGTCTGTCTCTCTACCTCCATCCCTCCTTCCTTTCCTCCTCCCTGTCTTTCTCTGTCTCTATCTGTATCTCTCTCTCTCTCCCCCTCTCTTTCTCTCTGTGTGTGTGTGTGTGTGTGTGTGTGTGTCTCCCCCACCCCCACCTCTCTCTCTGTCTCTCTTTGTCTCTCCTTCTCTGTCTCCCCCCACATCCCCTCTGCCTTGGTCTCTTTCTCCCACAATAAAAACTTCCCCAAATCATGGAGTGGCCATTTCTTTACTGTGCCTTCTCTTACACAGTATAAGCTTAGTCTGCATGTCATAGAAAAGCGTCTTCTGTTATGAAGATTTTGAAAAAAATAAGCTAATATGCTGAGCTTTTAAGGTGATTAAATTGTTAGGAATATGCTCTTTTTGCTAAGAAAACTTAAAATATCAATGTAAAAGAGTGTAGAGGGTATGAGGGCCCTGTGTCACAGAGAAGCCCTAAGAGAACCAGGAATGTTAACAATAGAGGTTTCTGGATAAAACCAATCAACTACATTCCATCCAGAAAGCTGGGAGTGTGGGCAGGGGAATCAGTCTGTTATCTGTAGGGACAGACTGACCCTGATCCCAGAATGATTATTCCAGACCCTTCCTTCCCTAGACCCATCCTTGGGGGAGATGTCACATGTACTTAATGGTCTGCTGACCTCCATTCCTACCAGTCAGAAGTCATATTGGGTTGTAAGCCTTTAGCTGTAGGACTCACGGTCACATGTACTTTATGAAAGTTTCTATGTAGTCACACATTAAGCTTTATTACGCACCTGGAATTGAAAGATTGTGAGAATATTGTAGCCTGGAGATCATTTTTCAAATGCTATCGTATTTAAATGTGCCTATAATAAAGCACCTGGATTAGGCTCTGAAGTCTGATCTGAGTTGATGAAGTCAATCTGCATCTGTTCTCGTAAGCCGTCTGACACCTGCACGGATCCCCTCAGAAGATTAATTTTAGGATTGGCCTGTAAGAAGAAATATTCTTATATGGTTTCCTTTTTTTTTTAAAGATTTATTTTGGGGGCTGGAGAGATGGCTCAGCGGTTAAGAGCACCCGACTACTCTTCCAGAGGTCCTGAGTTCAATACCCAGCAACCACATGGTGGCTCACAACCATCTATAAAGAGATCCGATGCCCTCTTCTGGTGTATCTGAAGACAGCTACAGTGTACTTATATATAATAAATGAATAAATCTTTTAAAAAAAGATTTATTTTTATTTATATGAGTACACTATAGCTGTCTGGAGACACACCAGAAGAGGACATGGGATCCCATTACAGATGGTTGTAAGCCACCATGTAGTTGCTGGGAATTGAACTCAGGACCTCTGGGAAAGCAGTCAGTGCTCTTTTTTTTTTTTTTTTTTTTTTTGGTTCTTTTTTTCGGAGCTGGGGACCGAACCCAGGGCCTTGCGCTTCCTAAGCAATCGCTCTACCACTGAGCTAAATCCCCAACCCCCGGTCAGTGCTCTTAACCTCTGAGCCATCTCTTATATGATTTCTTAGCTTTGCTCCACATGCTTCACTTGGGCTAATTCTGCTATTGGGATAACTTACAATAGATATAATGAATTTTTTTCTTGTAACTAGTGTTATGAGATTATAGTTTAATAATATATATTACATATATTGTTCACAAATTGTCAGTGGTAGGATTAGGGTATCTGTTATGGAATCATTAAACTTAAAATTTATGTCATAACGAAATATTTTTGAAATATATGCAATATAATGTCTTTTAACTTTCACACATGCAACAGAATAAAAATATTATTTGAGATTTTGTTAAGTTAAAGAGTTTATTTAATTATGTGTGTGTGCCTGTATGAGTTAAAGTGTACCACATTCCTGCAGGATGCTGGATCGCCAGAAACTGGAGTTATAGGTGGTTATGAGCCATCTGCTGTGAGCGCTGATGTGACAGGGCAAGACCGTGAAGAGGTTCCTCCATCTTGTATTCTTGCTGAGACCATTTCGGGTTTAACTAGAATTTGATCTCCTAGATAAAAAATCCCTTGGAAAATTACCCAACTCTATTCCAGGAACCTGAGTTTCAGGTGCCCCAGCTAACTTGCTTTAGCCTCTATTAAACTGGATGCTCCAGCTAAGATGTTATCTGTCTATCTTTTTTTTTCTTTTTTTCTTTTTTCAAGTTAATGGAAACAAGTCTTTATTAAGTAACTTTTAATATGAGGAAAAAACTCTTATAATTCTCTTTACAGCAAATATATAATATCTGTGCTTTGGTCATCTCAAGTTAAAGGCCCTTTGTCATAAAATATATGGTTTTAAACTTTACTCAAATTGAATTTATAATCCCTATGACTTCCCTACTTATCTGTTTTTCCTATCTATCTATCTATCTATCTATCTATCTATCTATCTATCTATCTATCACTTTCTTTTTTTCCCCCAAGTCATGGTTTTTCTGTGTACCTCTTGCTATCCTGAGACTTCCTCTACATACCAGGCTAGTCTTGAACTCAGAAATCAGAGATCGGGGCTGGAGAGATGGCTCAGCAGTTAAGAGCACTGAATGCTCTTCCAGAGGTCCTGAGTTCAATTCCAGCAACCACATGGTGTCTCCCAACATCTGTAATGGGATCTGATGCCCTCTACTGGTGTGTCTGAAGACAGAAATCAGAGATCAATTTGCCTCTACTTCCTGAATGCTGAGATGGCTTTCTCTAACTTGAGACCTGCCCCACCTTGACTTAAGACCTGTGCCCTCTTGTTGGGGACATACATCCTTTTGACCTGGCCATGTTTGAGGGACCAAAACCTTTGTCTGGTCTCTCAACCCCACCAGAGGAAATTGACCTCCCTTCTATTCCCAGTCCAGAGCATTTACTTCTGGTTTGTTTAGTCACTTGAGTTGGGTTCATGATCATGGGGTCCTGATCCTGTCCCCTGAGGAGACGTGTGAAGGATCAAGTGCACATAGGGAGGAAGAAATAGTTTACAGAGCTTCTTGCCAAGTCCTGTATGGTCATGGAAGGGATGGCATGACATGGTGTCCACCCCTAGAGCAGCCATGTGTCTCCGTGAGTGTTAACAGTTGCTGGGACAGTATGAGCCCAGGAGGCAAAAGTGTGTCTATGTCCTCAACAAAATCAGTAAACACTGTGACCTTTAGGACAGCCCTTAAGGCTGTAAAGAACTCTGAAAACAGGAGTTCAAAAATAATATAATTTCTCAATTATGCAAAATATAAGGATGCAATATGAATTACATGAGGGGCTTCACAGACCAAAAAAGAACAAAGGCAGCTCTGAACTATGAGCCAGTTTTCAGAAAGATACTAAGGAAGGAGATAAAGAGATTCTGGAGGGCTGGAGAAATGGCTCAGCCAGTAAGAGCACTGTCTGCTCTTCCAGAGGTCCTGAGTTCAATTCCCAGCAACCACATGGTGGCTCACAGCCATCTGTAATGAGATCTGGTGCCCTCTTCTGGCCTGCAGGCACATACACGCAGGCAGAAAGCTGTATGATGTATATATACATAATAAATAAATGTTTAAAAAAGAGAGAGAGAGAGATTTTGGAGTGGTAATCACAGAGCAAGATCCCACCCAGCTAAGTTTATTGTTTGCACTTACAAAGTCAGGCAGATTCCTGAATTCAAGATCAGCCTGGGACAGAGCTGGTTTGGCTCAGGTGTGATGGAAAGGTAATCTCAGGATAGGATCCTACTCAGCTGGTTTATTGTCTGTGCTTACATAAGCAGGCAAATCTCTGAGTTCATTTGCAATGTTTTGAGAAAATATGTGCTTGCTGTCTCTTTCTAAGAACCAAGGAGGCTGGGATCACAGAATGGTGCTTCATGGGATAATCTAAAAGGAACCTGGAGTAAATGACTGAATTGATATGTAAATAAAAGGCTGGGCTTTGGTCTTTGAGAGCTGAGCTATCTGAAGATCTCCAGAGAAAACTGTCAGCTTAAACCCCATGATTGGCTTTGAGTTCTTCTCTTGCTATTCCTGAACACCCTTTCCTCAGAACCCCTCTCCTAGCTGAGGTTGGTCCTTGACACCTTCCCTAGTCAGCTTGAAGCAGATGGTTGCACCTGGGGAAGGGGGAACTAGTTCCCCAGGTCATGTTGTAAGACCCCGTAGTGGCCTTACCTCATAAGCACAACCCACAGAACACAACTTGACAAAGTGACCGCCGAAATAGCAAGAGGTTTAATGATCCACCTATGTGGGGTTGCTCATCTACACAGGGAGAGGCAACCCTGAACCCAAAAAGCACACAACTTTTATTCTCTACAGAGGGCAGACTTCAGCAACAGGGTTAATTGGCCTATTCTCATTGGTGGAAGACAGAACAAAGGATCTGGTCAGGTGTTGGCTGGCCTGCTCAAGGGGCTGTTCTTGGCTCAATTAGTTACTTTGCTCATCCAGCCCTATACCTAGCCTTGGAAAATTACTGGGAAAGGGCTAAGTTGGAAAGTTCCTCAGAAGAGGGGTTGGAACTGGGTGGTCCGGCAAGGTCAGGATGACATCTTGTGGTGGTTCTCAGAATTTACCATGGGGAGGGGTAGGGAGAACAGTTGTTTCTGTTTTGGCTGGTTTCCATTAAGCCTGGTCACTCTGACCACCAAGACCTTGCTCCTGTATTCCCAGAACTTTGTTCTTACAGCTTTGTTTCTTGTATCTATGAAACTTATTTCTTCAGTCACACCTAGGGGAAAAGTAGAAATTCACTTCCTTTCCCATTCATAGTTTGTGTTCTCCCTTCTACCAGTGACTTGTATAATTAGAAGACACAAAGCCTTCCCTTTTCATTATCAACGTATTCAAAACTCTTTTAAGGTACGAGGTGTTAGACACTTTTAGCTAAACATTATTGGTATTAAAAGCAACTTATCCAGTTTATCCAAAGTAAGTCCGGTCACTCAAGGACCTGATAAATGGCTGGGTGTCCAGCCATGAGACTTGTTGGATGTTTATCCCCATATACCTAGATGCCTCTGAAAACCATCCAGTCATTGCCTTTGTCATGCAGTTGTCCCTGGGAATAATTAGAAAAGTACAGAAATTAGAGGGACATGAAGGGATGAATAGGTCTCAATGTTTGGAAATTGCTCAGAAGGCTTACAACAACTGAGAGGATTCAGCTGGAGACTGACAGGGAAAGAAACTCTCCCATGAAGCGATAGCAGCTGCCCTTAGGGGAACAGACAAGAGAGGAAATAGGGAAAGCAGACCAAGAGAAAGGGTCCCAAACTCACCAACGTGGATGAAGCCCTAAGTGCAGAAAGGGAAGAAAGGAGTCATGGTCTCTGTTTACCTGGTCCCCCAGGTCATCATCTATTGTCAACATTAGCCAGACCATTAACTCTTATTCTGATCAAGCTAATGGTGGGACCCTGATTTCTCAACTTCATGGCTGACTATATTAAACAAGAGAATAAACTCATGTAAGCTACTTGTTTTTAGGGCCAACAAGGGCTCCCTAGACCAAGATGAGTCACAGGGGAATGTGATAAGGAAAAATGGCGCAGAGGTTTCTCCATCTTCTATTCTTGGGGAGTGCAGAGGAATTTTAATTCCACAACATGGCTGCTCTGGCAAGAAAGCATATCTGAAGACCTTCTAGTTCTGTGTGATCTGGATGGAATGCAGACACACCTTTAATCCTAGAAGGCAGAGACAAGCAGATCTCTGAGTTCAAGGCCAGCCTGGTATGGAGCAAATTTCAGGTGAAGAAAAGCTTAAGTCCGGGTATAGTGGAGCACTCCTTTAATCCCAGCACTCAGGAGACAATGTCAGGCAGATCTCTGAGTTCCAGTGAATTCTGTTGAGCTGTCAGTGAGCTCAGAGAGCAGTGCGGTGGACTGAGTTCCTGTGTGAGTTCATGCAGTTCAGTGCAGGTCAGCAGAGGCAGTTGAAGCCAGAGAAAAAGATGGAGCTATAAGGTTAGAACAAATTGCCAGAGTTAGTGGGAGGCCAACCAGAGCAATTCAGTGAGAGGCCAAGAGTAGCCTGTGGGGACCACTTCCGGAGTTAACTTACGATTAATCATGAATGAGTCTGCTGACATCTGTCTCCGTTTTTAATAAGATGTGCGTTATAACCTGACAAGTCCTCTGCTTATGCATGCGTCCTTGAGAGACTCCAGCCTGAGGGAAGCGGCCTTAGTCAAACATGGATACTGTGTACCATGAACTCACCACGTAAGGATTTGTGGTCATTGTTTATCTTCCTGGAATTGGCCATGCGTAGTGCTGCTTGCCTTTAAAAGACACTGAGAAAATACACTTGCTCACTGGCGTGGTACTGACCAGTGGCCCTCCTGTCTCTGTCTGCCTTTCCTTACTCCCCGAGTGGTGGTTCCCACGTTGACTGATCTGAAGGCCCCTGCAGAAGCCAGTTTGAATCAGTCAGCTTGGAGAGGAGTTTGAGCCGGAACAGCTAAGTTGAACTAGCCAGCCAGAATTCAGAAAGAGATAGAAAGGTGAGATTATTCAGCAGTAAGCCTCAGAAACAACAATTACAGCTGGGAAATAAAAGCTACATTCATAGGTAAGGCCATTTTAGGTTTAACTAGAATTTGATCTCCTTGATGGAGAATCACATGGAAAATTATCCAACTCTATCAAGATGCCCCAGCGAACGTGCTTTAGCTTCTTTTAAACTGCCTGCTTGTGTAAACATCCTCCTGCAGATGCCAATCAAGGTACCAAGAGGTGGGTTTTACCTTCAAATACCCCTTACCTTAAATTCTTTGGTCTACACTCTGGTCCCAAATACCTGTTCCCAGCCAGCTAGAATAACATCTTTCAATTGGTTGTAAACTCCGGTGGCTCTCTGTAACACTGGGAACCAAATCCGAGTCCTGTGTAAGATCAGTTAATGCCCTGAACCATAAAGCCATCTCTGAACCCCTGAGATTTTGTTCAAATTTTTCAAAGTGTGCTGCCCAGAATGACAACTGAGCTCATGTTTCAGGACTCACACAGTGGAAGGCAAGAAGCAACTTCCAAAAGCTGACCTCTCACCTCTGTGTGTGTCCTGTGGGGTGAGCTCAAGTGCCCTGCACACTTATACACAAATAAACACATACATGTAAAAAAGTAAGCTAAAAAAGAAATTAGGAAACAAAAACTAGTAGAGGAAAATGGATTCATTACAGTTTGGCCAAACCATGGAGGCAAAAGCCAAACCAAAACAACAAGAAGAAACTCAATTATTTCCCCACTACACTTGTGGTAATCTAGCAATGTATAGAAAGTCACGAAACAAAGGTGAACATGCGTGGAACTTTAACTGAAAGATTTGCTGATGGGTTCTTTTCTGAGGAGAGAAGATCCTGACTCTGGGCTATCTCTATCTGTTGCAAACCAGATTTAAAATTTTTTAATTAAATATTTAGTATATGCATGTATTTGCAGGCAAGGACATATGTATATATGCATATTGTGATATATGTGGAGGTTAGAGCACAAGTTTCAATTATATGTATATGTGTGTCTGTTTGTGGGTAAATTCACGTAAGTGCAGGTGTCAGCCAAGGCTAGAGGCTTCTAGCTCCCTGGAACTGGAGTTACAGTTGAGAGCACCCTGATGTGAGTGTTGGAAACTGAGCTCAGGTCCTCTGGGGGAGCAGCATATGTTCTTAACCAATGAGCCATTTTCTACTCCCTTCCCTACTTCTGGAAGAGAAAATAATATTGGCTCAGTGTGTATATAACACCCTCCCCCCACTCCAGGCCTGGCAGAGTTCTTTGGGGTTGAGAGAGTTCTTTGTTCATAAGTGGGTTCCTTTGATGGGTAGAAAGTAGAAAACCTTTTATAACTTTTCTTTGGTTGTCACAGTCAGCTTTTGATATCCATAGTCCTGTTAAACACAATAATTCTGAAAGTGAAAATCCAAAGATAATCTGATCACCAAAGGGAGAGGCACAAACGTCTTTCCCACTTTTTAGATTTATTTTATGTGTATGAGTGTTTTGCCTACATCTATGTAGGAGCACCACATGTGAGCCTGGGGCTCACAGAAGGATCTGCGCTGCTGCAATTAGAGTTCTGGATTGCTACGAGGAACTGAAACCAGGTTTTCCATAAGAACAACCAGTGCTCTTAGTTCCAGCCCCATGACTGTCTCTCTTCACACTGCCTTCATCATCTCACTGATATCTCCCTCCCGTATCTCTTCCTCATAACTTAACCTTGAGGAATTTTCAGTGATGTGATGGACTTGCTAGAAATCAGAGCCCTTCTCATTCTGGAATGAGACCTTTAGGAAATGAACCTTATTAAGAAAGACCTGTGACTGCAGGGGCGGGGTGGGAGGGCGGTCATGGTTGGGACTTGAGGTGTAAGAGTATAAGAAAAAGTACATCGTGTCAGAGGCAGCACGTGAGGCCTTCAAGGGGAAATAAACCTAGAGAGTTGGACCTAAAGAGATGGCTCAGTGGTTAAGATCACTTGCTGCTCTTTCAAGGATCCAGTTTGGTTCCCAGGGTCCACATAGAGGCTGAAACCCACCTATAACTCCAGTTCCAGGAAATCTGACATCTCCCTCTGGCTTCCTTGAGCACCAGATACACATGGTGCATATTTAGGCAAATACTCATACATATAAAATTAAAATAAATTAAATTAAAAATTAAAAAAACAAAAACAGACCAAAAACCTAAAGAGAAACCTCATTAGTCTTAGCGTAGGGAGCTAGAGAGAGAACTTGCAGCTCTTACAGAGGACCTGAGTTCGGTTCCCAGCATTCACACCAGGTGACTCACAGTCAGCTGTAACTTTGGCTCCAAGGGCTCCATTGTCCCCTTCTGGACTCCACTGGGTACTTACACAGTATGTGGCGCTCGCACATGCGCACGCGCGGGCGGACACACACACACACACACACACACACACACACACACACACACACACCCCTAACTAAGAAAAACAGTGCTAGTTTAAAGTAAAAGAGATGCTATCATGAAAGGCATGGGGTTGGGTGGGAAGACTGAGAGGTGGAAGGGGAGGAGCTAAGCAGAGAAGGAACGAGCCCTTTATAGCTTTCCCCCAGGGGTGTGGAGCCTGGCTGTAGCCCAGAGCCAGTTTCAGGACAGTCATTATCAGAGCTGGACAGGCAGAGATAAGAGAGCATGTTTGTTTACAATTCCTGTTGCCTCTGCGGAAGATAGGGATCAGGGCATCAGGGCAGCTGGAGAGGTAAGGCCTGCTTTTCCAGGCTGCAGATCTGAACTCTCAGAGGACAGTGTCGTAAAGAGGCAGCCCAAGGTCTAGTCCTGGAATATGCTGTGCCTGAAAGCAGTGTCTCAGCACAAGAAACCGAGTGAAAAGCTGCTCCGTCCGCAAGGGTGACCACGACTGGGTAGGCCTTTTGTTTCTGTGTCGTTTCCTGGGTGCCCTGGAACTACAGCTGTAGACCAGCCTGGCCTTGAACTCGGAGACCTATCTGCCTCGGCCTCCCCAGTGCAGGGATTAAAGGCGTACAATAAAATGATGTTATCTCAGGTGTCGGAACCTAAAATCACTTGTTTTTTTCTTTTAAAACGTTTGGCTTGGGATGAGAAAAGAAAGATTAAATCAAATTTGATATTTTAAGAATTATGACAGTCAGTGGTAGGCGTGACTTTAATCCAAGCACTTGGGAGATAGAGGCGGGTGGATCTCAGCGTTCAAAGACAGCCAGGGCTCCACAGAGAAACTATATCAATCAATCAATCAATCAATCAATAATATGTTTCAAGTAACAGTTAATCATGAAACTCTTTGGAATTTTTGTTCATGTCTTAATGTGTAGCTTCATATTAATTTATGTTCTTCATATAAATCATACATCAAGCAAGCCATCAAATTATAGCTGTCACTTATATACAAGCATTGTATATTGATTAAAAACAAACCTTGCCTCTGGACTATTAATGTTTAAGGTTCAAGATACTTTGGCCATGGTATCATTTAATTCAGATATTTGTGTGTATTTCTGGTGAGAGATGGGTATTGAGGTCTGTCATTTAGGCTCTGCTTCCTAGCCCACATCATCGTGATTGGCCCTCGATCACAACCAGTGGATCCTGAGAGGGGAAGCCTGGGAAAGGAGAGCAGAGTGTGTGTGTGTGTGTGTGTGTGTGTGTGTGTGTGTGTGTGTGTGTGTGTGTGTGTGTGTGTGTGTAAGACTTCAGGTGGCAGAGGAAGAAAATGGACTCTTGGGAAACAGGCTTCATCGAGACAGCTCATTTTAATGGTGCAACACAAAGGCTGTTTAAACATTTGGGGGGTCACTAGGGGCTTGGGGGGTGAGTACACATCATTGACCAGGGCCTGCATACTGGGGATGCCCCTTTGCATGAGGAAGAATTCCAGGTGCTCCTGGACACAACCTCATCAGGGGAGAGGAAGTTTAACCTGGCTATTCAGCTACATGATTTCCTCAGGTGAGGCAAAGATGGGGAAACAGTGTTGTGTGGGCCAGGACATGCAGGGGTAAGTGATCCTACTCCTGTCAACCTCAGGACAAGGTTTCTGGGGTTTGGACACTCCTCGACCCCACCCTTGCCCCAGGCCAGCTCCCTAGGTACCAAGGCTCCCTAGCCCCACAGAAGGCACCCATTACTATTGCACTGGGTTGATCTGTTATTTTACATCTAGTAGTATTTGTTTTATGAAATTGTGTAACTTGTGTTCAGGGCATGAATGTTTATAATCTGCAGGTCCTCTCGTCGTTCCCTTAATCACTAGCTTTGGTTTACCTCTATTTTGTTTGGCAGTAGAAGTGATCTGCTTGTTTCCTAGGGACATGTTCTTCGAATACCTTTTTGTATGTGTCCCATTTTGCTGTAACTGTCAACTCAACACCACCTAGAGTAACCTGAGAAAGTTGTCTCAATTAAGAAGCTGCCAAGATTATTAGATGGGCCTGTAGGCCTGTATGTATAGGACTGTCTTGATTATTCATGGAGGAGGGTCCAACACACTGTAGGGAGCACCACTCCCTGGCAGATGCTCAGGGGCTGTGTCAGAAAGCTGACTAAGCATGTGCTTAAGGAGGCCGGTAGTGAGCATCTGCCATGATTTCTGCCTTTGGGTTCCTGTCCTGCTTTCTCTCCCTCAGTGATTGTCAAAGGCTGGGAAGTCCAAGCTAAAGAAGCCTCTCCAATATTGCTTTGGTCAGAGTATTTGCCACGTCGAGGAGACCAGAAGTTGCTACTAAACATGGGGTGTTGTTGTGACATACCTGACCTTGTCGCTTTTCATGCCTTCAGGGTTCTGTTTGTTGTTGTTTGTGACAGTGTTTCTCTGTGTAGCCCTGGCCCTCCTGGAACGCGCTCTCTCTCTCTCTCTCTCTCTCTCTCTCTCTCTCTCTCTCTCTCTCTGTAGTCTAACCAGGCTGGCTTCAAATGCAAAGAATCTCTTGCCTCTGCCTCCTGAGTGCTGGGATTAAAGGCGTAAGCCACCACCACCTGGCACCTTCGGACTGCTGGAAGATTGTGCAAGCATTTGGAACTGTAAAAAGGCATTAAGTGCTGTGAGAAGAGCTTTTGGGCTATGTTTGTGGGAGCTTAGAAGATACGAATAGAAGGTAAATGTGGATGCTTAGTTGGGAGGGTTCAACAGAGAACAAAGATTCTATCAGACATGGGAAAGAGGCCATTCAATGTTCTGGCAAGAAGTCACGCGTACTAATCAGCCAGAAGCTGAAGAATCAGCTGTGATTAATAAGAAATCGATGATGTTGAAGTGAAGTCTGGTGTTCATTGGAATGACAGGAAATTGTTTCCTCAGGGTGGGTCAGCTCACAGAGCTGGTGGAGGAGAAAAAGCAGGGTACATTTCAAGCTCACATAATTTGGCAAATAGTATATAAGAGTCACACAGGTGGCACTGGTTTTGAAAGTATAAAGGGTCAAGGAGAGCAACTGAGGCTTGGAACCTTGTGGAGGAGTCCAAGGCCTTGAGAGTGGCTAGAAGAAACCATTGGGGAATATGGACACTGGAAATTCCAGGGCACTGGGCTGTCCTCAAAGGATGGTGGCAGCTGTTGAGTTGAGCTTGGCCAAGCCTATGAGGTGAGCTGTGTGTGGTGCAATGACAGAACCTGGCAACAGGGACTGCCTGAGGCACTGGCGTTGGAGGAGGACATAAACTCCAGATTTGAACACTGCGTTCAGAACATTACTGGATTTTGGTCTTATTTTCATCTGATGAGTTCTATATCGAAGTTCTCCACCACCAGGAAGGAGAATGGATCTTCAACGAGATCTAAACTCCTAAAGTGTTGAAATTTTTAAAGACCGTGAGACTTTTAGACTTTGGACTGTGTTTTACATTATGCTATTAACATGAGATCTCAGGGGACAGGGAATAAAGTCATGGGTAAAAGCAATGTGCTGGTTAGTATGTCAAGTTGACAAAGGTCAGAGTGTCTTGGTTATAATATTTTGTTTGTCTGTTTAGGTTTTTTGAGACAGGGTTTCTCTGTGTAGCCCTGGCTGTCCTGGAACTTGCTCTAGATCAGGTTGGCCTGGAACGCAGACATCTGCCTGCTTCTGCCTCCTGAGTGTGGGGATTAAAGGTGTGCGCCAGCACCATCTGGCATACTGTTTGTTTGTTTGATTTTTAAGATTTATTTATTTTATTTATATGAGGACACTATAACTGTCTTCAGACACACCAGAAGAGGGCACCAGATCTCATTACAGATGGTTGTGAATCACCATGTGGTTGCTGGAAATTGAACTCAGGACCTCTAGAAGAACAGTCAGTGCTCTTAACCACTGAGCCATCTCTCCAGCTCCTGCTTATCTTCAATGGCCAACTTAACCATAGCCTGGAGCCACTTGAGAAGGGAATCTCATTGAGTTATTATTCAAAGCAGTTGGCCTTTTGGAGAATGTCTTGATTGGTATTATAGAGAGCCCAGTTCACCATGGGTGTCCCTATCCCTAGGCAGATGGTCTGGAACTGTATAAGAAAGCTAGCTATGCATGAGCCTGAGAGCCAGCCAGCAACCGGAATTCTGCTGAGTCTCTGCTTTAAGTTCTTTCTTCAGTTCCTGCCCTGACTTCTTTCAGTGATGGACTGTGACCTGGAAGTATAACCTGAAATAAACCCATTCCCCTAACTAACCTTTAGCCAGTGTTTTGTTTTGTTTTGTTTTGTTTTGTTTTTTTTGGTTCTTTTTTCTGGAGCTGGGGACCAAACCCAGGGCCTTACTCTTGCTAGGCAAGTGCTCTACCACTGAGCTAAATCCCCATCCCCATGTTTCTTTTTTTTAAAGATTCATTTATTTATTTTATGTATTTGTACACACAGTCACTGTCTTCAGACACACCAGAAGAGGGCATCAGATCCCATTACAGATGGTTGTGAGCCACCATGTGGTTGCTGGGAATTGAACTCAGGACCTAAGGAAGAGCAGTCGGCGCTCTTTTTTTTTTTTTGGTTCTTTTTTTCGGAGCTGGGGACTGAACCCACAGTCGGCGCTCTTAACCACAGAGCCATCTCTCAGCCCCTAGGTTATTTCTTTTACAAGTTCTTTGCATATGTGTCTGTGCATATATATCTATGTCTGATTCATGCAGAGGTCAGAAGAATATATGAGATAGATCCCTTGGGACTGGAGTTACAGATGATTATGAACCTGGGTCAAGAGCAATCACTGAACCATCTCTCTAGCTCTCTAACAACCAACTTTCGAAATCTCTTGTTTTAACCCTTCGTGATGATTTTGTGACCTACGTATTTACATATGTATATGTACTTACTATATATTGTGTAACTGAGAGCTAACAGTGAAATAAAAGAGCCCAAGGTTACCTTGCTGGGATGACCAAGGGAAAGTGGGATACTACCTGGCAAATTGCTGTCACTGGAATGCCCACACCTTATAACTTACTGCTATTCAATGAATTCTGACACTGCGGAAAGACACATATCGGTCTGTATTTCTGAATTAGCTCACTCATGACAGAGGGTTGTGACAGACATGATTCTGTCCAGCTGACTGGAGGAACCATTCTGTAATCTTAATTATCTTCCTTGGATGTAACTTCAGAAACCGCCAAAATGGTTTGTTTTGTTCTTGTAAAGACACCTAAGTATGGTTCTCTCTAAAAAAGCCTACACTCATGCCATACACCTCTCATTTCATAACCCCACACTAAAATCATTGTTAAAATTCTCCAAATAAGGGGTTGGGAATTTAGCTCAGTGGTAGAGCGCTTGCCTAGCAAACACAAGGCCCTGGGTTCGGTCCCCAGCTCCGAAAAAAAGAAAAAAAAATTCTCCAAATAAACTCTCCTTCATATTGCTGGTCCAGAAATTCTTTTCGTGATAGCCGAGGGGAGAGACACATCTCTCTCACCATGTATTCAGCATAGGATCACCATAAACAGAGAGGAAGAAAATATGTCAAAATGTTAATTAAAAGCCCAGAACCTGACAGTTGCTTAAGAAGCCACAGAGAAAGCTTCCTCCATATGGCCTGCCCACTTTTCGTAGATCAGGAAGGAGTGACTTTTCCCTTCTGTAATCTGTATTTCTTTTTTCAAATACTAAAAGGCAAAGCCTAAGAACCTTTCTCCGACACTCCCAGCTTTCGTGTCATTTCTGAGCCCTCCATGCCTAACTTAAAAGGCACGGTTTTTTCCCATCTCCTGTCTCCTAGCACATGCTGGGGTTTCCAGCTTGCTTGCTGTAGTGGTTTGAATAAGTCTGTCCCACATAGAGTCACGTGTTTGAGTGCTTGGCCCACAGGGAGTGACACCATTAGGAGGTGTGTCCCTGTTGGGATAGGTGTGGCCTTGTGGAAGGAAGTGTGTCACTGTCAGGGTGGGATTTGAGGTCCTATGCTTCAGCTCCACCCAGTGCAGAAAGGTCCTCTCCCTGGCTGCCTCTTGAAGACAATCTCCTAGCTGCCTTCCAACAAAGATATAGAACTCTAGGTTCCCTTTTTAGCACCGTGTTTGCCAGGATACTGCCGGGACTCCTGCCATGGGCTGAACCTCTGAAACTGTAAACCAGCCCCAGTTAAATATTTGCCTTTATAAGAGTTGCTTTGGTCATGATGTCTCTTCTCAGCAATGAAACTCCAACTAAGACACCTGTCCTGTTGCTTTTCTTTCTAATTTTCATGATATGGTTCTTGACCTTAAAATTTTTTTTAAAAGGTATGTAAGCATTTTTAGCATTATTAAAACTTTTCTATAAATTTATTTTTCAATATTAAATGTACAGAGAGGTGGCAAATACTTTTAATCTATCAAAATAAGAGCTATTTGTAGTGTGGTGGTTTAAATACATTTGGTCCAGAGTGACACTATTAGGTGTAGCCTTGTAGGAGTAGGTGTAGCCTCGGAAGAAGTGTGTCACTGTGAGAGTGGGCTTTGAGACCTTCCTCCTAGCTGCCAGGAAGCCAGTCTTCTGTTTGCTTTCGGAAGAAGAAATAGAACTCTCAGCTCCTCCTGCACCATGCCTGCCTGGATGCTGCCATGCTCCTGCCTTGATGATAATGGACTGAACCTCTCAACCTGTAAGCCAGCCCCAATTAAATGTTGTCCTTTTAAGAGTTGTCTTGGTCGGGGTTGGGGATTTAGCTCAGTGGTAGAGCGCTTGCCTAGGAAGCTCAAGGCCCTGGGTTCAGTCCCCAGCTCCGAAAAAAAAGAACCAAAAAAAAAAAAAAAAAAAAAGAGTTGTCTTGGTCATGGTGTCTGTTCACAGCCATGGAAACCCTAAGACATGCAGGTGTGGGCTGGAAAGATGGCTCAGCAGTTGAAAGCACTGACTCCTCTTCCAGAGGTCCTGAGTTCAATCCCAGCAACCACATGGTGGCTCACAACCATCCGTAATGGGATCTGATGACCTCTTCTGGTGTGGCTGAATATGGCTACAGTATATTCACATATATAAAAATAAATAAACCTTAAAAAAATAAAAAGACATGCACGTGTGCCAATACATGTCTACAGTCCAAGCTATTCAGGGCACTGAAATAGGAAGAATCACAATTTCAAGGCCAGTCTGGGCAACTTAATGAGTCCCTAGTAGGACTACATCCTCTGGGTGTGATGGCATGTTGTATAATTAAGGGAGCTTGTATAACAACCTGCAGAAGCCTATGGCCTGCAGTCATACCTATGAAATAAGACAACATAATAGTGTTGGTCAGTGGTGGTGGTGGTGGTGACTCACAACTTTAATTCAGGACTCAGGAGACAGGGACAGGCACATTTCTGAGTTCGAGCCCAGCATGATCTACTGAGTGAGTTCCAGGACAGCCAGGGTTACACAGAAAAATCCTGTCTTGGGGGATATATGATATATATATATGACATATATATACACACACACACACACACACACACACACACATATATATATATGTGTGTGTGTGTACGTATATATGTATATATGCATGTGTGTATATATTTACATATATATATATATAATATGTAATATATCTTGAGAGTGCTATGGCATACAGACTTGGAAGGATGGCTGGGAATGGAACTTCTTGGCAGAGCAGCTGACTGTGAGTCACCCAGCCTCCTGTAAGTAACCCCAGTAAACCGATTGATTCACCAGGCTGGACTTGGTTGGAATCCTTTCTTTTGTCTCTGCGTGCTCTCTCTTTGTGGGGTGAAGAGATGTTTCTTTATGCAGCTGCAGAAAGTTACAGATACTGGGGAGATCAGGTCTTCCTTTTGTGGGTTCTTAGTCTCATTCATGGAAGAATTTTAAATTGAACTCAAGAGCCACTGAAACTGCCCACTGGGTGAAGGCACTTAAGACACTTGCCATTGAGCCTGGTCACTTAAGCTTGGTCCCTGGAATTCACATGTAAGAGAGAACCAGTTCCCACAAACTGTCCTCTCCACATGGTACAGGCCATGTCTGTGCCTCGCCTCCCAAACAAATAACACCCTCAGGTAGGCTTAGCAGTCAAGTTCTATAAATAGCTATCAGGGAGGGGCTTCTGGGAGATACAAGCATTACTATCTCAATAAAGAGATAATTATTACTGTCATTTCCTTAGCACGTCTTCAGGTGAATCAGTTTTCTGGAGGGGTGGTCTCCGGCTAGGTGATTCACGGGGTTGGCTGGACTAACTGAAAGGAGACAGTAGTTAGATGGAGAACAGGGATTCCATTCTTTTGACCAAGAGGAAGCAGCTTTTCCTTCCTGGGGTGAACAAAGCCCAGCCAACTTCATCATTTCATATTTTTAAAAGCATGTTATCTACATGTAGGTTCATGTGGGCGGGCAAGGAGGTAACAAGAAGCCAGAAGAGGATACTGAATCTACTGCAGGTGGATTTACAAGAGTCTGTGAGCAACTTGACATAGGTGCTAGGACTCAAATCCAGGTCCTCTGCAAGAGCATCATGAGTTCTTAACCACTGAGCCATCTCTCCAGACCTTAATTAATTAATTATTTAGTTAGCTTGCTTATTCAGTTTTTAAGACAAAGTCTAACTATGTAATTTAGGCTGTTTTGAAACTATGTAGACCTTGCTGGTCTCAAATTCATAGAGATCTGTACGTCTCTGCATTCCAAGTATTGGGACGGAAGGCATGTACCAGCACATCTGGCCAGGCATGCATTTTTGAGACAGAGTCTCATAGACCTGGCGGTCCTGGCACTCTTGCCTCTGCCTCTGGAGCCTGGGATTAAAGGCATGGGCCACCGCCCAGCCAGGCCCTATTTTCAGTCTTAAAGTGAGGTGAAGTTGATCCTTCCATTCTGGTTGTGTTAGTCAGGGCTCTCTAAAGGAACAGAAGTGACTGAATATCTGTTTAAAGGAGAGGTATTAGAGTGGTTTACAGGCTGTGGTCCAAGTAGTCCAGCAATGACTACCTCCTGTGGGAAACGGCAAGAATCCAGGAGCTAGTTGTGCAGTCCTTGAGACTAGATGTCTCGCCAGTCCTAATCTGGTGCCGCAGTCCCTGGGAATTCTGAAATCAGTTCTAATTCCAGCACAGGGATGCTTCGGCAACAGGATGGCATCTATTGAGAGCAAAGGCAAGCAGACAGAAGGCAAAGCTTCCTTTTTCTATGTCCTTTTATGAGGGCTGCCACTAGAAGGTGTGGTCCAGATTTAGAGTGGGTCTTCCACCTCAAATTAATCACCAGGAGAAATCCCTTCCAGATGTGCCCACCTGCTTGAGTTTTAGTTGATTCCAGATGTAGTCAAGTTGACAACCAAGATTAGCCATCGTACTAGTACTGACAATGAAATAGGAGGTGGGGCTCAAAGCTGACCACGAGGGAAGGGTCCATTCATTAATAGCGTCTAGAACTGTTGCTGCTTGCTAGCTACCTAACAATACAAAAGAGACCATCACCAAAATGAAAATGAAAGCATTAGGATCAGGACTGGGGATGTCACTCTCTATCACACGTAGTATTGTTGAGGCTCCAGTTTCTGTCCTCAGTATTCAAAGCCAAATGCTCTAACCGATTTCTGCTCTGATGGTTTTTTCCAAGTGCCAGATTTTATGGGGCACCTCAGTTCTCATCTCAGTGCTCCTGGAAGCATTTCAAGCGCCAGGGAGTTCATTTGTTTGTTTGTTACTTTGAGACCAGTTCTCTATCCTGGGCCAGGTCCAAACACTCTAGGTACCAGACGATGACCTTGGTGCTCTGCCTGCTGCTGGGTGACAGGCATGTGCCACCATGTTGCCATGTGAAACCCAAGGCATGTTCATGCACACGAAGCAAACACCTTAATATCTGAGCTATGAGAGGCCAAATCTTTTAAGTTCGGACTCCATGTTAGAGAACTTGACCTAAGTTTGAACTCAGGTAAACTAACAGGCTGGTACCTAGCATTGGTTTCCAAGTTGCCCCCCAACAAAATCCTGAGCCTAGCCCCAGTCTCTAGGCTAATCCCCAACAAGACCAGCGTCTCCAGGTTATTCCTCCAACAAACCTGCTTGCCCAGGTTACAAGCCCGCCCCCTGCCTAACAACCACCAATGCAGAGGGGAGCAGTTCACGCTGTGACTCCCAGCACCAGCCAAATATGTTAAAGGCCCCAGTAACTTTCCAATTAGATGCTTGCCCCCGGTTGCTGCTTACCATAAAGCCTTGACCCATAGACATTTGGGCTGCCCCCCCTCCCCACCACCAAACCATCCTGAGTGATGGTGGTGCGTTGGGGTGGAGTGGGGTGGGGGGCGAGCTAACTCAAATAAAATAAAGACCCTGCTGTGAGTTGCATCAGATCAGCTCCTGTGTTTTGGGGAAACATTAACATTTCCCTGGCACTACACTACCTCCCCAACCCGACACTGGAGACTTAATAAGCATGATTACTTACCCCAGGAGTCAGGGCACAGGAAGGATAGCAAGCTCAAGCAACCTGATCTATATATTGAGGTTTTTTCTCAAAATAAGATAAAGTATGAAGACTGCTCTTCTAATTCAATCTTTCTTTTTGTTTTGTTTTTTGTTTTTGTTTTTTTTTTTTGGTGTTTTATTTTATTTTATTTTAGAGAGAGGGTTTCTCTATGTAGCCCTAGCTGTCCTGGAACTTGCTCTGTAGACCAGGCTGGCCTCAAACTCACAGAAATCCTCCTGCCTCTGCCTCCTGAGTGCTGGGACTAAAGGCGTGTATCACCACACCTGGCACACCCAAAGCTTTTTAAAACATTATTCTCTTTGTTTCATGGACGGTAGTCTATCTTATGTGGAATCTCATCATGTCTTCATGGAAATTAGCTGATGCGTCGTGAGGTCATCTCTCTCTTGCAAGACTTTTAAGACCCTCTGTTTAAGCTAGGGGTAGTAGAGCATTCTCTTAATGCCAGCACTTGAGGGGCAAAGGCAGGCAGATCTCTGTGAGTTTGAGGCCAGCCTGGTCTACATAGCAAGTGCCAGGACATGGAGAGGCCCCGGTTCAAAAGGAGACAATGAAAAAGGGGTTGGAGAGACGCTCAGCAGTTAAGAGCACTAGTCAAAGGACCCCGGTTCAATTCCTGGAACTTCATGGCTGCTCAGGACCAACTGTAACTCCAATTTCAGGGGATCTGACGCCCTGGCACCTCCCTTCTGGTCTCCAGAGGCACCAAGTACACACAAGATAAACAGAAAGACAGCCGTACAAGCAAAACATCCACACACATACAATAACATTTCTAAGAGATCCTGTGTTCGGCCTCCTCCCCAGAGTTGCACATGCCGTGGCTTTAACAGATGTTTCGTCCCTGGCTAATATCAATTGTGGTGTTAGGGTCAGAACTCCAGCCCTAGCTGTCCTCACAAGCTCTGTGCTCCCTTCCTCAATGGGACAGTAAAAGAGACATGTGAAAGTGAAAATCCCAGAAAGGAGGCTGATTCAGTGGCATCCCATTGGGAAGAATAAACAAAGAGGCTCACTCCATTTTTAGGGTCCTGACAGTGGGTTTGGGCTAATTCGAGGGAAGAGCTATGCATAATTAAGCAGGGTGGTCAAGATATAGACCCACCCACTGTTGTGTTTTATAAAAAGGAAATAGCCAGGATGAGCCAGATTATGTCTGTTAGAAGTACAGTATAGTGAGGTAGAAGTGGGTAGCTCTGCGGGCCCATGTCGAGGCATCCCTTTCCACTGAGGTACCAGCCAAATGACGGATATAGTATAGAATAGAGTTTATTTAGGGCATGGAAAGGGGAGTTGGGGGTGGGGGCAGCCAGGAACAGGTGAGGGGGAGGGGGATAAGGAGAGAGGGAGGCCACCAGGCAGAGAATGAGAGGATAAGAGGATGAGGTGTGAGGAGGGGCAAACAGCCCCTTTTATAGTGAGTCAGGCAGGCCTGGCTGTTGCCAGGTAACTGTAGGGCGGGGCCTAGAAGGAATGCTAACACTTGTCAGAGCTGTGTGAAATCTCTTCCTGGGAGGCAGCTCCTCCACTGTCCAGCACCATCTTTTTTCTTTCCCCTGCCTGCGACTGCCAATTTCTTGGGACCCATTGTTTGAATAGTCTGGTAGCTAACAAGGCACAGGGGTCTCCTTAGAGTCTTGCCAATATGGTCACATGATCAACTTTTCCTGTCACTATTTTCCTATCCCAGGAGAAACACCAGTATGTCAGGGTTTGTTAGAAGATTTTATTATTAATGCTTGTTGCCAAGAGAGTTTATATTATGCTATGGAAGCAAACCACAAGATACACAATATTTTCTCTCACTTAAAAACTAAGCAACTTGGAATTAAAGTATGCACAAGCTTTGCAAATTTACCCAAATAAAATTCTGGATATTTATACAGTTTCCACAGAAACATACAATGTTTTAAAATCTACATGAACTGAATTTATAAAATGTGTAGAAATGCATAATATACTCTCAACTTACAAAGCAAAGACGATATGGGACTCATTTGTAAAGCAGCCAGTTGTGGGCAGCAGTCACTATGGCACAGCTTCTCGTGTTTTTCATGTTTGGTAAATGTTGCAGCAGCAGTGAGGAGCCCAAGGAGTGCAGTTAAAGAGATATATATTTCTTTTTGCCAAGATACATAAAAAGGCTTTATTCCTGGGGGCGAGGCAGGGATTTAATCAAACAAGCAAATCCTACATCATCACCTCATTCCTCAGACTCCTTCTCTACTGCAGTGGGCCTGAAGCAGCCACAGGAACTGCAGAGCCAGGGACAGCACAGAGAGTCCCAGCCCTGCCAATGGGCACACTGGTGAGCTTGCCAACACCCTGGGCAATGACATCCTCACTGTTTTCCCATTCAGCTGACTAATGACTTGTTGAGCTGGTCATTATCTGCCTTGATGCCCATGCTGTCTAGAATCTTCTTGATATCTTTGGATCTGGGAGAAGAGTCATCCCCCACCTCCACCCCCAGGGTGACCTGCCAATATTGGCTCTGGCAGCCAGGCCTCATGTGTGAGATATATAAGTTTTAATAAAAATATACACAATACATAGAAAGACAGTGGGAGAGCTTCCAAAAAAAAAAAAAAAAAAAAAAAAAAAAGAGAATCAAATCCCTGAGAGGGAATGGGTTTTTTTTTATATCAGTTGGGAGAAGTGACTCTGTCTTGTCTCATGGGCCACTCATGAGGGGTCGTTCATCTTTTTTTTTTTTTTTCTGTTTCAAAAAGCTTTCGTTCATCTTTATGTACATAGACAAACTGCTTATTATATTACTAGGTCAAAATCCACCCCGCCCCAAACCAAATAAGGTTCCTCTGTGTAGTCCTGGTTGTCCTAGAACTCAGTCTGTAGACCGAGTTGGCCTTGAACTCAGAGATCCACCAGTCTCTGCCTCCTGAGTGCTGGAATTAAAGGCATGTGCCACCACTGCCTGGCAGTCAAAAATTCTCTGACTCAATTTGTTCTTCCTGAGACTAGCCATTTGGGGTAAGGTGCTATAGTGGTTGACTGGTGTCCCTCATAGTCTTTAGTCTTTGAACACTAGGTTCCCAGTTAGTGGCACTGTAGGGGACGTTTGGGTGGTGTGCAGCCTTGCTGGAAGTCCGTCTGCAAGCCATGGTCTGGCTTTGAGATTGATTACCTGGTGCTGTTTCCAGTTCACTCTCTCCTTTGTGCTTGGGGTTTGTGAACTCTCAGCTTTCAGTTCTTGCCACCATGCCTGCTACCTGCTTCCAATCTGGCCCTGCTATTATAGACTGTAAGAATAAACTCTTTCGGGGGTTGGGGATTTAGCTCAGCGGTAGAGCGCTTGCCTAGCGTGCGCAAGGCCCTGGGTTCGGTTCCCAGCTCCGAAAAAAAGAAAGAAAAAAAAAAAGAATAAACTCTTTCCTACAGGTCGAGGTCTTGAACAGCTACGACTATTTTTGAAAGAAGCCCTGTCTCGAAGAACCCAAAAGGACAAAAAAGAGTTGCCATGCTCCTGGTTTTCTTTTTTCTTTTCTTTTTCTTTTTTTTGGGGGGGAGCTGGGAACTGAACCCAGGGCCTTGCGCTTGCTAGGCAAGCGCTCTACCACTGAGCTAAATCCCCAACCCCTTGCTCCTGGTTTTCTATCACAGCAAAGAAAAGTAACTAATACAGGAGCAGAGACCATCAGGAGTTAAACTCCAGCTGTTTGCTTAAGCCATCACAAGTCACCCAACCAGGCTCTGTGCAGTCGGGTCTGACTGTAGAGAGTGAGAGGTTTTGCTCTTGTTTTTTGCCTCTACAGTAAGGTTTCTGTCTTCAATAGATACAATGGTATGCATAAAGTTATTTTATTTCATGATTATCTTTAAAAAAGTATATGTATGTGTATGTGCATGTGTGTGTGTGTACCATGCCACAGCATACATGTGGAAGCCAAAGGACAACTTGTAGGAAATATCTTGTGGGTCTCAAAAGATCGAAATCAGGTTTTTAGGCTTGGCAAAGAACAACTTTATCCACTAAGCCATCTCCTTGGCAATATATGTGTGTGCACACATATATATGTATACACACACATATACGTACACACACACACATGTATATACATACGTATATACATGGGAGCTAGTTAAGATACAGAATGTTTACAGGAAAGCAAAGTAACAGGATGTTCAAGGGGAGGTGAAATATTCAGTCCTGTGTGGAAGCTCCTTAAGCTTCTTTAAACAATCCCATAGTCTCAGGAAGTCCCTGAAACTGAGTAGCTTCACTAAGCCCCTCTCTTCCCAAGCATATATAAACAGTTAGATCTACTGAGAAACATTCTCACATAAGCTATGTAGTCTAGAATAGATTCAGACCAACTAAGCTACCTGGAAAGGACACTTTCCAACCTGTTGAATAGTGTGGTGAGCTCCAGGATTCCAGCTTTCATGAGCTATCACCCTTGCTGGGGTTGGCTTTGGCGATGCACCAGTCTATGAGTCATTTCTGCTCCTGTAATTACCCCTCACCCACACTCCTGTAAGTAACCCCCATAAAACTCATTAGTTCATCGGGTTGGAGTTCAGTAGTCTCAGTACTCTGTTCATTGTGAGTTCCCCCTAACTGGGATGAGTTAGACAGTTGTTCACATCTCCCCAGGAATTTAGAAAAATAAGCAAAGTAGAAAGTGGACGAAGGGGTAGTAAGAGAGGGAGTTCAAAGGACTTTATATTCATGTTTGAAAATGTCATAATGAAACCAGGCCTGGGAGATGGCCTGCTGCCAGCCTGAAGACTCAGATTTAGTTTCTGTGACTCATAAGGTGAACGGAGAGCAGCAACCTCACTAGCTGTCCTGTGATCTCCACACACAGAGACATGCACGGGACCACATACATGTGTGTACGAAATAAGTAATATAGTGAAACATTTATTTCGAGAAGTCATAACAGAGGTTGTCATTTATACAATTACCATATGCTGAAAAGCTATGTATGTTAAATTTCCATCGACTCAACAAATAGTACCTGTAAATGTGCACATTGATTGCATATTAAGTATACTTTTTTGTTTCATATTGCTGTCGTAACTTTAAAAATACAGCTACTAGAGACAGGATTCTTTTGTACTGAAGTGATAGTGTGTGTCTCTTTCAGAAGTGTCAGAAGGAGCTGAGCGTGGTGGTATATGCCTGTAACCTCAACTTTGAGGAGACGAAGGCAGGAGGATCAGAATGTCAAAGCAGCCTTAGCTACATAATGATTTTGAAACTAACCTAGGCCACGTGAAGCTTAATCTCAAGTCAAGAAAATACAGGAGGAGAGAAAAGAAAGTGTCACTAGGGGTTGGGGATTTAGCTCAGTGGTTAGAGCGCTTGCCTAGGAAGCGCAAGGCCCTGGGTTCGGTCCCCAGCTCCGAAAAAAAAGAACAAAAAAAAAAAAAAAAAAAAAAAGAAAGTGTCACTAGGGCTAGGGGTGCAACTCAGTGGTAGGGAGCTTGCCTCACATGTTCAAGGCTCTCAGTTCAATCCCAGGCAGTATACTTATCTGTCAGTTTATTATCTATCTACCATCCATCTGTCCGTCCATCCATCCATCCATCCATCTATCCATCTATAGAAGGTAAATACAGAAATAAACCTCTTAATTATTAAATACTGCAGGCATATAGAACAATACATAAAATATAAATTACATACGAATCAATAATTTTAAAGTGCATTATCCCAGGCAGGAAATGAAAACTTGCCAGCATTCCTTCCTAATCGCTGTCCCCTACACCAATCACCACCACTCCCCATGCTAATGATAACCACAGGCTTTTTAAAAAGTTTGTAGTTTTAGAATCTATGTGTGTTGTTAGTTTTGCTTACTTTGGGACCCTCATGTATTTATTTGTCTCCTGTATCTTCATGGAAGGAGGAAGAGCCTGATTTTCACAGGACTAGGACTAGAACCTGGGGCCTACTATATGCTAAATAAGTGTTCTCCTACTGGGCTGAATATCCTAGCTTCTCTTATTTTTATTTACTTTATTTTATTTCATTTTGTGGTTTCTTGAGATAGAGTTTCTCTGTGTAGTTCCAGCTATTTTGGAACTTGCTCTGTGGACCAGGCTGGACTTGATCTCTGAGATCTGCCTACATCTGCCTGCCAGGTGCTGGGATTGAAGGTGTTCAGCGCCACCACCTGGGATCTATCTTCCTCATAAATTTTTCTTCTTAAAATTAAAATATAATATCATTTCCCATCTATCTTGATTTATTTTAAAATGTGTTTCAAGATTCATGCATTTTATATGTGTGTGTCTAGCTGTATCCTTAGACACTTCCTCCCTCATTTCAGATAGTTGGATAAATCTTTAATATTTCTAATTGCAGCAAGGACGTGGTGGTGCATGTCTTTAATTCCAGCATTCAGGAGGCAGAGGCAGGCAGATGTCTGAGTTTGAGGCCAGCCTAGTCTACAGAGCAAGTCCTAGGACAACTAGTACTATACAGAGAAACCCTGTCTCAAAAAAAAATTCCAATTGCAAATAAATAGTAACTCCACACGGAGTCTTTGAATACCCACAATGTCTACACACCCCTACGAGTTCAGTCACAGCTGGGAAAAGGAGCTCCAGTCAAAATGAGGAAAAGAAGGAAGCCGAGGTGCTATGGCGCTGGGGTTGACCTTGTGGCCAGGTGAGTAGGAGAACTCTGGTTTCTGGAAGTTTCACTTCAGGAGCATTGAGCGTGAGCTAGTGCTGTCCCTGGGGCAGGTGGGTAAGGTACAGATTGGATGTCTGGCTCTGGTCTTCATGGCCCTTCTGGGAAGGGGAGAAAGTCTACAGGTACAGGAAGTTTAGGGATTTCCTTCATCCTGAACAGACAAGCTGAACAAGAAGGCCAAGCTTCTGAGAGAGGCAGATTTTACTGGCAGAGCCTGGGTCTTAGTAGCCAAGGTGCCCTGGGGCTTGATCTCTGCAAAGCAGGGTCTGTCCTTCCTCTCAGGGAGCTCTGGCAACCGGTCTGGTTGTAGGGAGAGGCCCTGGGGAGTGGGCAGGTGGGGGTGGGAATGTTGTGGGTTCTTTATGGCCTCAGGAGGCTCCCTCTGGCTGTGTTTCCCCATCTGCCTCTACTCAGGCTTGATGCAAACTCAACGATTTGATGCTCTGGACTTGGGGAAAGAAAGCAAAAGCTCAGACTGCAAAACTCTTCCTCCTATTCCCACTGTTGTCTAGATTGTAGGATGCAGAAGGACCTTCTGGAGAACAGCATTCCTGCCAACCACTGAAGCCCCAGGATAAAGGACTATCTATATACATCCCTTGGGTGAAATAGATCCATTACAGCCAACCACTTAGAACACCTAACAAACCCCCGCAGAGGTGTGATTAAGATAACAATCTGTGCAGCATGAACACTTGGCGAGTTTCTGCCCTGAGCAGACAAGACTGAATCTATGCTCAAAGGCCAGACACAACAGCCCCAACAGCCTGGCCACTGGCCCTTTAGAGGCAGGATCTTGCTCTGCACAGCCCAGGCCTGCTGGAGCTCCCTGCCTGATCTTTCTACCTTTACCTTCTGGGTGCTAGGGTTACAGGGATGCACCACCAGGCCTGGCTATTTTCTTAGAAGGACAACATTCTGTTGTCTGAACATTGAGCCAACCATCTCTATCATATAGAGGTGCTACTTTGGGTTTTCATTTGCATTGCCAACTATTAAATGCTACTTCATGTTTGTGTTAGCCATTTTCACACTCCCCTAGTTTTCTTTCTTTATTTCTGTATTTTCACATTGACTTTAAAATTTTTATTTTAAAGTGCATAATCTGTGTAGAGGATATGTACATGTCAGTGCAGATACCCATGAAGGCCACAGACTTCTTTCTTTAGCTTTAGGCCTTGAACTCAAGCATCCAGGCCTAAAGCCTCCTAGACACTGTTTGGTTCTTTTTTTCAAAAAAAAAAAAAGTGATTGAGGGTAGCAAAATAAAGGAACACATTTACCTGAATTTGATCCCTAGAACCCACATAAAAGTGGAACTGACTCCCCTAAGCTGTTCTCTGCACACGTGAACTGTCCCCCCACACAGTAAACGAACAAATGTAACTTAAACACTTTCCAAACAAGGATAGCAGGGATGGAGATTGCGGCTCAGTTGGGAGAGTGCTTGTCAGGCAGGCATGAAGTTGTGGGTTTGACAGCCGGGCAATGCATATACCAGCGTGGTGGTGCACACTCAGGAGAATCAAAAGCTCAAGGTTGAGTTTGAGGCCAGCCTGGAATACATGAGACTTGGTTTCCAAAAAATAAAAAATAAAAAAATAAAAAACCTAGGAGCTCTCGAATACATAGTATTTCAGTCTTATCAGTTCCCTTTCACTCACCTGGCAGAGGACTTCTTTTTTTTTTTTTTTTTTTTTTTTTTTCTTTTCTATTTTTCGGAGCTGGGGACCGAACCCAGGGCCTTGCGCTTGCTAGGCAAGCGCTCTACCACTGAGCTAAATCCCCAACCCCGAGGCAGAGGACTTCTGAAGAGAAATTTCTCCCAATAAAAAAAGACAAGAACAGTAGAACATTGGTGTCTACATTTCTGAAAAAGAATGAGTACCACAGGCTGCTAACTAATGGCTTCAGAAGTAAGCTCCTGGCTTATAATGCCAATCTGTGGCATTCAAATGATGCCCTGAAAGACTTCCACTGAAAAACTGAAATAGTATACAGCACAGGCTGCCCTGGAACTCATGGCAATCCTCCTACCTCAGCCTCAGGGTTACTGAGGTCACAAGTATGCATCACTGTGTCCAGTGAAAAAGATAATTTGAAAGGCCCCTTTAACGTCTCAGATGGAAACATCCACACTTGGATGTAGGTCCTATCAGATCACCTTATGTCAGAGTCAGGGCCATCAGCAATGTAGAGACTTAGGCTCAGTGGGTAAAGTGCTTGCCACTAGGCCCAGTGACCTAAGTTGGATCCTTGGACCCTAATGTGGTGAAAGGAGAGAACCAATTCTAGAAAGTTGTTCTCTAACAAGCTCCACACACCGACCATGGCGCTCACATTCACAGGCACAAAACCTAAAAATTTAAAAATGTGATTAAATGAAAACATAGGGTTTTCAAACAACAACCCTTCATTACTGTGGGTATGGCAAAGAGGGGAGCCCTGGTGGCTCATGGTTTCTTGTGAGATTTAGGTCAAATTTCCCTCCAGGACTGCGGTCTTATGTGAAGAGTCAACAAGGAAAAGGCTCTTCTAAGCTCTCTTGTGTGGTTGCTGGTTCCCTGGTAAGTGGGCATCTCTACAAGCTACCCAAGAACATGATAGCAGTCATCTTGGGCAAGCAATACACGAGAGAGCTAATAATCATGTAATCTGACAACTGATATGCTACCTGCAGTCACAGCACTCAGTGACAGCAGTTATATTCAGGTTATGTATACTAATGTGGAAAACACAAAGGCAGCAGATTAGGTCACCGAGAAGGGAAGCATGCACGTTATCCACCTCCATTTTAAGCAGGGGGTGTCCATTTGTCCTCCCACAGTGGAAGAGTTTGTATGTGGTTCTGTCCAGCTGCTCTGCTATCTAACACAGCAGGTGGCTTGCTTCCAAGCAGGGAACTCACCTGAACTCTGGTATTTAAATTTTTTCTCACTGGGACTTGATCACAGAGACACAGATGGTGTGGCCGCTGCTCCAAGCCCTCCTGGGCATGAGCTGATACTGCGAATTCAAAGTGTCCACCACAAAGCACATTGTTAGCACAGACTATCAGGCACACAGCTCGAGGCCCCCAGGTAAACAGACACTCTTATCAGTCAGAACATTCCAAGAGTTGAGAGTCACTCAGGAAGTGGAGCAAAGAACAGGCCTCCCTTTGGGCAAGGCTCAGGCTTTACTTGACAAGTCAGGAAGTGTGGTTCATGCCACACTGGGCTTCTGATGGCTTCTAAGCGCCTCATTCTTCACATACAACAGGACTAATGCTCATTTAAGAAAAGTGTTCAGTTCGAGAACAGTGAAAGCAAACCAGGAGGGAAAAGGAAAGGCATTTAGAAGAAACAAAGACAGAAAACAAGGCAACCGCTGTTCCCAGTGGTGCAAGCCAGTCGTCCAGTGGTTCTCAACCTTCCTGATTCTGCGACCCTTTAATACAGTTCCTCACGCTGCGGTGATCCCCAACCATAACTTTATTTTATTGTGATTTCATAACTGTAATTTTGTTACTGTTATGAATATCTGGTATTTGGGATATCTGATAGGCAACCCCAGAGAGAGCTCCACCCACAGGTTGATTACTAACTGCAGCTGTAAGCCCAGCTACTCAAGGAGGCCGAAGGAGATGGAAAATTGAAAGCCTGCCTCGGCGGCACTGTGCGTTACAAGTCAACCTACAAAAAAAATTGTAATTATATATGTGTATATATATATATATGTATGTATCATATGCATATGCAGCCTATATATATATTATATATATTTCAACAGAAGTATTTCATGTGAAAAAGTTGACAAAATGAAAGAAGGCAAAGCTATTGAGGTTTTTTTTTTTAACTCAAATGGAAATGTAGGAAGTTAAAAGCCAATGAATCAAATATATTAAACACACACACACACACACACACACACACACACACACACACACACACACACACACAGAGGAAAACACCACCAATTGACTTGACCATGGAGAAAAGAGAGTATCAGAGATGAAACATCAAAAAGTTTACAAGAATGAGCATGAGCCCCATGTCCTCCGGGATATGACCAAGTGACCCAGCCTAAGAAGGAGCCATGATAAATGGAAAGGGCACAGCACATCTGTTCGGATCCCGAGGAGCTGAGGTCACAGGCAGCTGTAACTGCCCAGTGTGGCTGGCTGTAGGGAACGGAACACCAGTCTTCTGCAAGAGCAGCAATGTATCAGGTGTCCAACTGCTGAGCCATCGATCCAGGCCTGAGGGCTCTCGGTTTTAAAGAACAAACATCAACTGGCATAAAATGTCAGACAGATCTTGATATAGTTCAGACAGATAAATTTGTACCTTAGTCTCACCATTACAGAGACCATCCAAACTAAAACTCCATAAACTTCAGAACATTAAAAAAAAAGAGTTAAATGAGCTAATCATGGCGGCACATACCTTTAATTCCAGAGAGAGAGGTAGGCAGATCTCTATGAGCTCATGGTCAGTCTGGTTTATAGAAAGTTTCAGGAGAGCTAGGGCTATACAGAGAAACTTGTCTCAAACAAACAAACAAGCTGGGTGAGAGAGTTAAATGATACTATGTATTAAATGTACTTAACAAAAGAACTCATTCAATAGACGTGATACATGTTCTTCTCAGCAGTCCATGGAATATTCTTTTTTTTTTTTTTTTTGGTTCTTTTTTTTTCCGGAGCTGGGGACCGAACCCAGGGCCTTGCGCTTCCTAGGTAAGCACTCTACCACTGAGCTAAATCCCCAGCCCCGGAATATTCTTTAAAACACATTATATCCTAGGCCACAAATGAGTTCTTATCACATTCAAAAGAATCAAAACCAATTTCTTGAATAGATCTGATCATAGTTCAATAAACCTAGGAATCAACAGGAAGCAAAACTATAGAACTTACACACATATATTAGGGTTGAAACATTTATTTTTTAGTTTTGTTCATGTGTCCCACAGAGGCCAGAAAAGGGAATCAAATGCCATCTGACTGAGGTGTCAGGATCGGAACTAGAGTTCTCTGCAAGAGCAGCCTGGAGTGTACTTTTAACGACTCAGCATTTCTCCAGCCCTAGAACTGCTTTGTTTGTTTCTTTGTTTGTCTGTTTTTGAGAGAGGATCTCTCTATGCAGCTGCACATCACCTAAAACCTACGTACGATGTAGATCAAACTGGCCTTGCCTCCTGAGTGCCAGGATTAAATGTGTGCCCACCATGACAGCTATCAACATACTTTTAAATGATGCTGTGTCATTGAAGAAACCAGAAAGGAAAATTTAAAAGTCCCTAAAATCAAATGGCTTTGTTCTGTGCCAAAACTTCCTGGGGAGATGAAACCTCTGGGGAGCCCAGGACAGACCAGGCACAGATACAACCGGAGCCCAGCATGGTGAATTTTATAGGTGTTTCTTACAGGAATATGGATGAGGGGTTACTCACGGAGCAGAAACCACTCAAAGACAGCTGCCCATCCCAGCACGATGACAGTTCACAGAGCTGTGACCTGGAGCGCACTGTACAGCCTACAGCCGCTCAACATTGTGGAGAATGTTCTTAATAGGTACCACAGTTGGGCTAGGTCTCTTCCAGGCAGCTTGTTTTCTCTGAGTCTTCTTGGCAGCTGCCAAGTCTGAGAGGGACCCTTTGTTTTTATTATTTACTCTGGCAGGGAGGGGCCTAGTGAGTCTGGTCAGTTTCAGGGAGTTCTCGAAGCTATTTTTAAGTGTTGTTTACCTCCCTGGTTAAGGACCTCCCTAGAAGGATGGGATGTTTTGATCTCTGAGGAAATTTACACAACAGGCTTTAATCCCAGCCAGCATTCAGGGGGCAGAGGCAGGTGGAACTTTGGGAGTTCCAGGCCATCTACAGCTACATGGAGACAATGCATCTGGGAAAGAAAAAAGAACAAAACAAAACAAAACAAAAAAACCCTGAAAGGTGGCTCAGTGGATGCTGTAGTCTTTGTTCTATGCTGTGACCATGGCCAAGATGACTCTTATAAAAACGAAGCATTTAATTAAGGGCTTGCTGGCACCATCAGAGGTTTAATCCTTATGGCACTGAGCTAGACAGTGGTGCTAAGAGAAGTGGGTGGAGCAAGGAGACAGGAGAGAGGGATGAAGAGGGAAAGAGAGAGGGAAGGGAAGGATGCTATCTGGCAAGGGTTTTAAAAACCTTAAAAGTCCACCCTAGGAGACACACGCCTTCCAAGTAGGCCACAACTCCTAATCTTTCTAATCCTTTCATAAGGTCCCACACCCTGGTGACTGGGCATTCAAATACATGAACTTAAGGTGGCCATTATTATTCAAGCCATCACAGTGGGTAGAGGAGCTTCATGCCGAGCCTGACTTCTTTCCTTGGACCCCTACAATTGAACCCACTTGGCAGGAGAGAATTGACTTGCTAAATTGTCCTCCCTCCAGCTTCCATGTAGGTGCACATGTTTGTGGGATTTGGGGGCAGGGTGATGGCTGTATGAGCTAGCAGCTGGGGTTATGCCCACATAAGGTAAGGAAGGCTGAGCCCCTGGAGTTTTTTCTTTGCAGGTAGGTTGGGAGAAGACGAGCAAACAGGGTTTCATAGCTTGTACAGGGGATTAGTAGGGATTCCAACCATCACGACCACAGAAGATAAGGTCTTGGGTTCTTGTTTGCCTGCTTATGCTCCTCTTCACTCTTCCACAGGGCAAAGCCCAGGCTACCAGCCAGGGTCACCAGTGTTCAAGGTGGATCCTCTGCCATCACTAACAATCTACACAAACCCTATAGGCCATCCTGAGCTAGCTTCTCACACAGACTCTCTTCTCAGGGAACTCTAGATTGTGTCAAGTTGTTAGATGAAACTATTAAATATGACCCTGCTTCAACCACCTCCACCCCCCCCCAAAAAAAAACTATACATAAATTGGAATGCTCTCATATAAATAACGTAGTGGGTTTCAAGATTTAAACTTACATAACCTCAAGGTTTTAGAAAAACAAGAACAATCCAAATGCAAAAGAAGTAGATGGGAAGAAATAAAGACAACAGTATAGTAAAAATTAATGATCAGATTTTGAAAGAACAATGTATAACAGTAATCAGTTTGTTCTTTAAAAATAAAAATAAAGAAGGTTGGGGTTGGGGATTTAGCTCAGTGGTAGAGCGCTTGCCTAGGAAGCACAAGGCCCTGGGTTCGGTCCCCAGCTCCGAAAAAAAGAACCAAAAAAAAAAAAAAAAAAAAAAAAGAAGGTTGACAAACCCAAGCTGAACCAACCAAAAAAAAAAAAAAAGCTAGAGAATACATAAATTAGTAAAATGTGAGGTGAAAGCTGAGTGGGTGCCAGTGAAAGGCTCAGTAGGCAAAGGTGCTTGCTGCAAAGCCTGACTCCCAGAGTTCAATGCCTGGGGCCTGTGTGGTGCAAGGGTGGAAAGGGGGAAGGGTGGAAGGAGAGAACTGACTCCTACAAGTTGCCCTTTGACTTCTGCACACTCACTGTGACAATGCACCCATACAATATATGAATGAATAAACAAACAAACAAACAAATGAATGAATGAATGAATGAATATTCTATTAAAAAGAAAAAGCTGGTCACATTGGCACATGCCTTTAATCCCTACACTCAGCAGACAAAGATACACAGATCTTTAAAGTTGAAGGCCAGCCTGGTTTAAACAGGAAGTTCCAGACCATCCAGAGCTACAGGATGAGACAGGCATCAATAAACCAGAGAAAAGAAAAGGACCTAAGCATGGCTGTTAGATGCTCATGACATCTACAACATTGCCAAGGAACTTTGGAAACTTAGGTTCTTAAACACTGGAAAACCCAGAAGTAGATACATTTGTAGCCAAACATGAGCTGCCAAAGTTAAATCAAGTTGGAGTATAAACAGCTTAAACCAGTTCTCAGTCTTCCAAACGTGTTCCTTTAACACAGTTCTTCGTGTGGTGACCCCAACCCCATACTTTGTAATTTTGCATACTTTGTAGTTTTGTTCATAACTAAAGGTTATGAACTTTGTTTTTTCAATCCCCCCCCCACCCCATTTGTTTTGTTTTGTCCTAGAATTCCTTTGTACTCCAACCCAGCCTCAAACTCACAGAGATCTGTCTGCCTCTGTTTCTCAAATGCTGGGACTAAAGGGTTATGCAACATTGCCCGGCCAGTGTTATAAATTGTAGTGTAAATATCTGATATGCAGTATATCTGGTATGTGACCCTGTGAAAGGGTTGTTCAACCTCCCCAAAGGATCGTGACCCACAAACCCACAGGTTGAGAACTGCTAGCCTAAACAGATCATAACAGTCAATGAGATTGAAGCAGTAATGGGAAAAAATCCTGAGCAAAGCAAACACAAGGATCAGATTGAGTGCTGAATTCTACCAAGCGTTAAGAGGAAGCACACCAATATTCTTCATACTGTCCCATGATTTAGAAAGGGAAGGCGCTGCCAAACTTATTCTACCAGGCCAGTATTAGTCCAATACCAAAATGTGGTCTGGTTTTTTTTTTTTTTTGCTCCTTGAGGTGTCCAGGCCCTGATGCACACTGGGTGGAAAAGGATGAATCAAAGTCCGGATCGATTGGGTCACAGGAACCTCGTACACTGTGAGTGCTGGGGGAGGAGGTCTCCACTGAAGATCTCAGTGTTACAGTTCTTTTAGAAAACGGCTGGCTTAGACAATAGTCAACAAAAGAGCTTGTTCTCATACAGTTTATTCAGGGTGAATCAAGGACTACATATATGAACCTTGAAAAGTGGGAAGTGGCTCTTCTCATGGTGACGTTTCATTGGCTGAGGTTTAAAGTGTTGGGGATAACTCATTTACATGAAGAGGCATTCCAGGGAGTTGAACCTGTAATTTAGCCCAGGGTTATGTGACATTCCTCAGGTAGAAGATTGGGGTTGGGCTCCCCAGATCAGGTGGAGAAGAGGAAGCCCCACTAAAAAAATTGAGCCCTTCATTTTGCATCAAGCTCAGGAAAGCTGTCTGGACATGGACTACAACCTTAGTAGCAAGGAGACTGAATAAGGAAAATTGATTCAGACCAATTTCCCTGATGAACTGTAGATATGAAAAGTCTCAATTAAATTCCTGCAAAGAATAGTTAAGAACATACTGAAACTATATGCTATGATTTAGTTGGTCTCATTTCAGTAATGATAGTTTGGTTCAATATATACAAATCAGTAAGTATAATACAGCTCATAAAAACATTTAAAGATATATGGATTAGAGCAGAAATAACCTTTCAGGAAGTTCAGCATCACTTCATGATTAAAACCCCCCGAAGAAACTAGAAATAGAAGGAATATATCTGCACCATACTGAAAGATGAACGGAACGAACCTGTAGCCAAGTTTTTTACTAAGTAGGGAAAACTAAATGGGAAACGGAAAGCATTTTCTCCAAAATCTGGAATGAGACCAGTGTGACCACTTTTATTTTATATCTCTACTTTTATTCCTTGCCGTGTTGAAAAGCTTAGAAAGGACAATAAGGGAAAGAGAGGGCTGAATACAACTCATTGAGTAAAAGTGCTTGCTACCAAGAAGTTTGATTCCTGGAACCTATAAGGAAAACTGACTTCCAGAAGTCATTCTCTGACTTTCTCACACATACTCATATGTATGCATGAATGTAAGCATGTGCACACACATTTAAGTAAATAAATGTCACAAAAATGTGAATGTAAAGAGAGCAATACAAGGTGTATATAGAGAAAGTCATTTGTGCCTGTTTGCTGACAGGATGACCCAAAGATAAATGGACTACCAGAAAACTCTTATCCTTCTGAGAAATGCTTTCAGCAAAAGACAGTATACAAAATTAATGTTAAAAACCAGTAGCTTGTGCTCGCTTCAGCAGCAAAAGTTTTTAAAACATATCAGTAACAAATTTTCTAAGACAGAAATCAGGGGGTAAAAAAAAAATCCCATTCCCAGGCTTCAAAAAATAAAATAATATAATACACCTAGGGGTAAAAACTAATAGAGGAGGTGGAAGATCTCTGCAGTGAATTCTTTAAGATAATGGAAAAAGAAATTTCTAGAAGACAATGAGAGATGCAAAGAGCTTCTATGCTTATTGGTTGGTGGAGTTAATATTGTGAAAACTGGTATGGTACGGACTCAGTCGCCATGAAAACCCCAATGACATTATTCACAGAACTGGGGAAAAAATACCACTCAATTCATATGGAGCCATGGCAGAACCTGAGTAGCCAACACAATCCTTAGCAGAAAGAGCAATGCTAGAGTTAGCACAGTGCCTGACCTCAAATTACAGTACAGAGCCATAGTAACAAAACCAGCTCGGTACTGACTCAAGAACAGACATTTAGACCAGTGTTCTAGGACAGAGGAACAAGAAAACAATGCATACAGCTGCAGACATGTAGTTTTTGGCAAAGGTGACAGAAACATTAAAAACTAGTGTTCCCCACCAGCTATAGTAGAATAAAGTATAGGAGAGTATACCAGAATAAAGCAGACTAAAACCACACCAGCAGTTTTTACCTGGCCCTTTCACAGGCGTCTTTCAGCAAATGTCAGATATTGTAATGGAATATTGTAACAGTGAGGAACAGTTTTTTAAATGGTTGCAGCATTAGGAAGATTGAAAACCACTATGTCTTATGCCAGAGCAAAAAAAAAAAAAAAAAAAAAAAAAAAAGCAAGGACTTCTCCAATAGCACAGAGGCAATCTCAAGAACTGCCAAGTGGGATTTCAGGAAACTAGAGAAAGCTTCAGCAAACAAAGGAAACAAACACCAGAGAGATGAGACAGCTTTCAAAATGGGGGCAGGGGACGTCCTTGCCAACTACACACAGACAAGGGATCATTATCGAGAATATATAAAGAGCTGAGGAAATTACTGGGGCTGGGAGACGGCCCCAGGGGTAAAGTACATGCTGTGGAGGAGTAAGGCCTGAGTTTGGATCCCAGGACTAGCACGAAAAGCCAGGCATAGACTGAGAATATGGCTCAGTGGGATGGCGTTTGCCTAGCATGTGTGAAGCTCCACTAGTTCCCAGCAGCACCAATGCAGTTCCCAGCAGCACACACACACACACACACAGAGAGAGAGAGAGAGAGAGAGAGAGAGAGAGAGAGAGAGAGAGAGAGAGAGACAGAAACAGAGACAGAGACAGACAGAGACAGAGACAGAGACAGAGAGACAGAGAGAGAGACAGAGAGAGACAGAGACAGAGAGAGACAGAGAGAGACAGAGACAGAGAGACAGAGAGAGAGAGACAGAGAAAGACAGAGACAGAGAAAGACAGAGAGAGACAGACAGACAGACATAAAAGAAGGGAAAGTAGAAAGAGAGAGAAGTACTCTTTTTTCTGTAAAGAAACATTACAAAGGCCAGTTGTAGAAGGTAGCACTTAATGGTGGCTTCCGGTTCTAGAGGGCTAGGTGTCCAGCACCATAATCAGGGAGCCTGGCAGCAGGCAGGCTGGCAAGGCACTGCAGCAGGGGCAGCACCTGAGAGCTCATATCCTGATGCACAAACAGAAAACAGAGGGAGTACTTTTGGGATGACTGAGGATTTTGAAATCCTTCAGCCCACCTCCAGTAACACAACCTCTAACAAAGTCACACCTAATTCATCACTGAGGGCTACCAACTGAGAACCAAATATTCGAAGACTTACAGAGGACACCTCATTCTAACTACCACAAATCAGAGGCATAGGAGGTTGGAAGGAGACAAGAAAGGGTAACAGGGGTGGTGAAGTGGGAATTTCTGGTTTCCTTGGAGACTCAGTTGTGTCTGTTGTGTGATGTTTTTCTAGAAACTGTCTTATGAGAGGATGTTTTGCTGAGAACAGACACATGGGCTTTTTCTGGAAGCTGCCTGGTGAAAGGGCATGTGATGTTTCTCTGGAGTGGACGCTTGGAAGGACACATGTTGTTTAGAAAGAGTGTAGGTTCTTGCATTGGTTCATCTTGCAACACTTTGCTGGTCTTTGCTGATTTTCACTTGTGGTGACTTCAAAGAGAGAAATGCACTAAGGGACTTCTTTCTAGTGGTAATCTGGCTGCTCGCCACTGCTTCAGATAAGTGGAGATCACAGATCTGCAGAGACTCGTGGTTTCTACTGGATGGAACTGCCACTGTTGATTTGTGTTTGGTGTCTTGCTAGTGTCTGGCAAACCTATGTGAGACCAAATATGACTAATGCATAATGGACAGTTTCTACTTCTGATGGCCTGTTGCAATTGTATGAATAAGAAAGTTAATTCCGAGTTATCAGGTATAAATTCAGCAGTCTCTATATGCAAAACAACTCTTTCTATGTATAAGGAAATCAATAGTTATATTAACAGATTCAGGATAATCTAATAATACCATAAGGATTGCATACAAGTCTGATTTTTGAGCTGAGGTATATGGACTTTTGATCACCTTCCTTCTTTTGTCTGATTTATAACCTGCCATCCCCATCTTGTTTGCATCTGTATAGAATGTTGGTGCCTCTGGCACTCTTTACTATATGTAGAAGAATCCAATTGGCTTTCTTTTTTTAAATAAACCATGTATGTTTGCTTTTCAGATATTTGTTATTAATTTCACCCTAGTTGTTACTACAAGCTCTTTGCCAATCCTCATTGATCACCCATAATGACATAATCTCAGCATTTATAAGAGACACCACAATTTCAACTGAATCTGTTTTTGCCAACTGACATAGTTTAATCTACCTTTTATAAGTAACTCAAATTTTTCTATACATGTCTTCAATTTTTTATTTTGTTTATGAGTTAAGACAATCCATTCCATAACAGTGTCTTTCCTCTGCATAATAAGCCCAGTAGGAGAATGAATTAAAGGCAAAAATGACCAAAATACAACCAGGTTTGGGATCAATTCGATCTACATATGCATCTTGCAGTCTCTGTTCTACAAGGGTTAGTTCTTCAGCTTTCGGTTTCTGCTTCAGCTGTTACACAATAACTCATGTGGACTAAATCCAATTGTAGACCTCAGCCAGTTAATCTCTCTCATTAATTTTTGAAAATCATTGAGTTTGCAATGGTCCCTATGGATCTGAATGTTTCGGGGTCAAATTTTTTGCTGACTGATTTTATAACCCAAATAACTGAGTGAATCTTCTCTTTGTACTTGTCCTGGGGCAATCTGTAACCCTCAGTATGCAGAATTCTTTGTGTTACCTTAAACATATTCTCGAAAACATCTTCATCAGAATCAGCCAACAAAATGTCATCATATGATAAGTGATAGATTGAAGAAATTGCTTACAAATTATTTGTGCAAAAAATATTGACATAAAGTTGGATTATTTAATATTCACTGTAGATAAATAAACATAACTATGTCCCCATCTTAAAACTATTGTAGGTTTCAATATCAATAATCCTTAGAGTACACTGCTTGGCTTCGGTCCTCAGCTCTCTTGATAACCCACTGTCTCTCAGCTGTTGCTTTTCCTTTTCCACCAACTTTAAGAACATTTAGAGTTGACAAAGCATTATCAGGCCTGTCCCTGGCCTAATTTTCACTCTTTCTTTTTGTTTAATAAGAATCTCTTTTAAGGTATGATCGGCTCTTTCTATAACTGCTTGTCCTGTAGGATTCTGAGGTATACCAGTAACATGCTTTATATTGTAATATGTCAGGAATTGCTTCATCTTATTGGATACATATGCAGGAGTATTATCACTTTTAATTTGTGCAGATATCCCCATGGGGTAGAAATGAATATGAGCAAAACGCACGGTAATATTCTGATAAAACAATTACATATATGTATAGATACATGTATATATTAACAGAAAGAAGGGTTTTTGGTTCTTTGTTGTTTTTTTCAAGGTAAGGTTTCTTTGTGTAGCCTTGGCTGTCCTAGAACTAGCTTTGTAGACCAGGCTGGCCTTGAATTCATCTACCCATCTCTGCCTCCTTTGTGATGGGAAAGGAATGCACCACTATGCACACCCACTAGGCATTCTTTATAGTAATAAAAAAAAGTCAGTTTTTCTGTATGCGGGGGAGATACAGTCCTATTTTTCTTCCCTTCACATTGTTTTTGTGGGGTTGGGGAGGCTTTGGAGTTTGGAGAGAGGGGACAGTTGCTGGAGACATGATTCATTGATTATGATCATGGAATGCTCTTGCAGAGAATCCAAGTTTGGTTCCTGGCATGTAGGTCATGTATCTCGAACTGCCTACAACTCTAGCTTCTGGGAGTCTGACACCTTCCTCTAGCTTCTGTAGGTATATGTATACACACGGAGTTAAGATTGTGTGTGTGTGTGTGTGTGTGTGTGTGTGTGTGTGTGTGTGTGTGTGTGTAGGGGTGGTGGGTGCTTTGCTGTATTGTCCAGGCTGGTCTGGAGCTCCAAGTCCTCTTTCCTCAGCCCCTGAAACATGATTACAGTATGCATCACTCTTCAACATTGGCCACTTTCTTTCTTCCTTGTTAGGAACAGCTTACTGCATTTGCTGCAATTTAGTTCTAGCTAGGAGTGGGTGTGTGTGTGTGTGTTGGAAGGTGGCAAGTGATATACTAATATAGACACTAGAACAATGGAAATCTTAGGACTTTCACAAATCTGGAATGCATTGCGCCAGTCTCTTTTATTGACGGCAATTCCCAGGCACAGTAGCCTTTTGTGTGCACAAATCAGCTACACTGTTTGCTGTGCTACAGTGAATGTTCAAAAGTCTTTGAGCGAGTGGGTAATTACACCCAGAAATCCCACTACTGTTTATTTCTCAAACCGTGCACTTTAAAAGTTGCATCGTGCTGATTTGTTACACTCCTAACTTCTAGATTCTGGAAAGACATGTTTTCCACATCTTTCACAACCAATAATGTTAACTTCTTTGGTCATCTCAACTATGTGACAAATGCAGTCACTTTTTATTTGTTTTTTGCTTTTGGTGTTTAATTTTGGTGGCTGGGTTCTTTAAACTTTTTTCTCATATGTCATTTGTGTTCCTTGTTTCACAGTAAGTGCTTTGCAGCTTCCTGATTTTTAGAAGGCCTCTTTCTATACCAGTGTAGCTGGTATGATATAGTCCATGCACTTGAGAAACACATGTGGTCAGCTGCCTCTCTCTTAATGTTCACTCTTGCCGTCCAAGCTTCCCGCAGGCTCTATTAGAAGTCATCTCTCCTCCTCCTGGCTGCTACTCTTCTCATGACTTTCCAAGAATCCCAGGCAGCTTACTCAGCTCAAAGAGACACAAAGTCCTTGTCTATTTCGGTCTCTTTCTACACTGGGTTTTTGTGCTCCAGATAAGGTCTCTTGAACTTTCTACAGATAGGCAGAACCTGAGACCCTGGACCCCTTTCTCCTAGGGCCTAGTAACTCTAGAAGGGCTATCTATGCCATATACCTTATAGAAAGACACATCTCAAAAGGTTCTGTTAGACTCTTCTCACAAGTCAATGGATACCTTCCCAAATTATGTCTTCATAACCAAAGGAGTTTTTTGTTGTTTTAAGCATGAGGGTAATTTTATAGAGTTCGAGAGAAAAACTTCAGAGCAGGCAGGCTTTGAATCTTAGCAGCAATAGAGAAGAGGGCCATGGAAGAGAGCTAGAGAAAAGAGAGAGAATTAGGTTGGTATGCTCAAGAGTGAAGGCAGTAATGGCAGTATGTGTAGCTACATGGCAAAAAGGAGTTAGCTTCAGAGAAAGAACCAACTCCCTTAAGTTGTCCTCTGACCCTGGGGTCGGGGAAGGCACATATACACAATAAATATAAATCAAAAACAAACAAACAAACAAAAACAGGCCTTAGACATTATTAGAATCTTTAGCAAGGTTATTTCATTCCAAATTTCTCCCAGAGGGATATGTCATGTACAAGGAGTCCAGTTTGGGGCCTATTGAGATGGCTCAGCTGTTAAGAGCACTGACTGCTATTCCAGAGGACCTGAGTTCAAATCCTAGCAACCATATGGTGGCTCACAACCATCTGTAATGGGATCTGATGCCCTTCCTCTGGTGTATCTGAAGACAGCGACAGTGTACTCACATACATAAAATAAATGAATAAACCTTAAAAAAAAAAAAAGAGTCCAGGGGTTGGGGATTTAGCTCAGTGGTACAGCGCTTGCCTAGCAAACGCAAAGCCCTGGGTTTGGTCCCCAGCTACGAAAGAAAGAAAAAAAGAAAAAAAAAAAAGAAAAAAAAAAAGAGTCCAATTTTATCTTTCTCATCTTGGAGTTGGTGTGAACAGGCCCATCTTGATGTGTCTATTCCTGGGAGGACAAGGCTTGGTTGGCATGTTAAGTGGTCAGCACCTTCTAATTATTTTAATAGGCTTGCACATATTGACATGGTCAGGCACCAGACTTGGTTTTATCCAGGACAGACAGCTCTTCCCCAGTCCCCCAATCCTCTGTTTGGTTCTAACATCACTGGGTTCTTGAGGTCTCACTGATGAGCTGGACGTAGTCTACTCTTTACTTGAAGGAGCAGTGTTGTTTGAAGCCTTCAACAACGAGTGGTCAGGGTTGCCTGTGTCTCCTGAGCCTGCAGTTAGGCATAAGGACAGACACCATCCACGTCAGTTGTGGGGGCATGGCCTAGGGCTCCTTTGAAGAGTTCTTGTTTGTTTTCAAGACATGGATTCACTACCTAGCCTTGGCTGGTTATGTAGACCTGGCTGGCTTCAAACTTATAGAGTCTCTGCCTCCCAAGTACTGAAGTGAATGAAGTCTTCATCTTCCTGTTTCTGCCTCTCATGTGATTACAGACATGCACTATTATATTCAAGGATCCAATCTGAGGTTTTGATCATGTTAGGTGAGTTAAGGATTAACTAGCTTATATCCCCAGACACGGTATATGTTGACTTTTTTTCCCTTATGAGCTTAGTTTCTTTTTTCTTTCCTTTTTTTCCCTTATGAGCTTAGTTTCTTTTTTCTTTCCTTTTTTTAAACTTGCATTTATTTGTTTGTTTGTTTGTTTGTTTATGTGCTGGGGATTGAACCCACTGCCTCCATGGGCTAAATATATAAGCACATCTTGTGCTTGACAAGAGAACCACACCACTCGTCCTTTCTCTTTTTCCCCCCATTTATTTATTTAGTATATGAGTATGTATGTGTGTGTGTGCATATGTGTGCGTGTGTGTGTGTGTGTGTGTGTGTGTGTGTGTGTGTGTAAGACAGGACAACTTGTATAGTTGGTTACCTTCTTAGTCTACTATGTGAATTCCGGGGATTAACTCAGAACTCAGGTTGTCAGGCTTGGCAGTAAGCACTCACTGAACTATCTCAACAGCTACTCTCAGTTTTTAAGAAGGGAAGAGTAAACCCATGTTAACTTTATTTGTGCATGCATGCGTGTGTGTGTGTGTGTGTGTGTGTGTGTGTGTGTGTGTGTGTGTGTGTGTGAGCATGCCTTGGAGATCAGATCCCTGGAACTAGGCTGGAGTTGCATGTTTAGTGAACAACTATGTTGGTGCTAGGAAATAAACCCCATTCTCTGTCAGAGCAGCCAGTACTCCTAACTGCTGAGCCATTTTGCTCACCCTGACATTTTAGCTGCTTAAATTCACACTCTTAGCTTTTGTTTGCTAGTTATTTATCTCTATTTCCCATCCCAAATTTATCAAAAATATCTATTTTAATTATCCTTTTGCATTTTAAATCTTAATTCTCTCCAAAAAGCATTTGGTGAAGCAGTGAGATGGTAATGTTTCACATTTATTTTTGCTGTATATAAAAAGGCAGTTGTATGGTGATGTATTTTATAATTTATCTCTTCTTATAATATGACTATAACATATAGGCAGCTCTCACAGCAAATTACTATAATACTTTTACTTTTAATAAATTATTTTTGCAGCATCAAGGAGTGAGCATAGGGCCTTGAACCTGTTGGGCAAGCAAACACTGTCCTGTACAGCTATGTAGTCCTTTTTATATATTTTATTTTGAGACACAGTCTGTATAAGTTGCGAGGCTGAGTTTGAACTTTTGTTTCTCCTCTCTTGCCTTCTAAGTGCTAGGATATATATTCCATTATTCTTAACCCCATAATTTTATTTGTTAACTTTCGTTGTAAATTTTTTTATTTTTTAAGTGTATATGGGTATTTTTCCTGTATGCATGTCTGTGTGCCATTGCACGTCTGATACCAGCAGAGGACAGAAAAGTATATCACAGGTGTTTGTGAGCCATCGTGTGGGTGCTGGGGTCTGAGGGTAGGGACATGCAGGATGGGCAAAGGTCATTGGCTAGGGGCTTAGGGTACCAGGAACCCCTCATTAGGACAGAATCTCAGGTGCTGGCTGAATAGTTTTATCAGGAGAAAGGAAATTGATCTTGCAATCCAATTGAGGCTACCCAACATTCCTAAGGTAGAGGCCTAGCTGGGGGCTTAGAATTCCTCAGACAAGGCCAGAGAAGGAGAAACCCCTCTAGTGAAAAGTCTTCCATATCGTGCTGAGTTCAGAGGCTATCCAGTCATGGCTGCCTTTAACATTAATTAGCAGAGTTTTCCCACACAAGGGCACAGAATAGAACAGGATATGTAATCAACTTGGTCATGAGAAAGTTTCCTAGTAAGAGCAGAAACAACATATAAGAAAGTTTCTTTCTTTCTTTTTTTTTTTTTTTAAAGATTTTATTTATTTCATGTATGTGAGCACACTGTAGCTGTCTTCAGACACACCAGAAGAGGGCATCAGATCCCACTGGATCCCAGATGGTTGTAAGCCACCATGTGGTTGCTGGGAATTGAACTCAGGACCTCTGGAAGAGCAGTCAGTGCTCTTAACCGCTGAGCCATCTCTCCAGCCCGAAAGTTTCTTTATAATATAGTAATAGTCAAAATGGCAGGCTAGACAGGTAACAGTTACCCAGGCCTTAACATTTCATCTAAGCCTTAATATTTTACCTAGATCTTAACAATTACAATGAGGGAAATCGAAGTTCTAACTTGGGACTGGAGAGATGGCTCAGCAGTTAAAGAGCACTGGCTGCTCTTCTAGATGTCCCAGCAACCACATGGTGACTCACAACCATCTGCAGTGGGATCCTATGCCCTCTTCTGATGTGTTTGAAGAGAGCAGCAGTGTCCTCAAATACATAAAATGAATAAATAAATTAAAAAACAGAACAAAACAAAGTTCCACTGGTTTTGTATGTGTGTTGTTGGGTATGGTAGCCATTTCCTCTAGCATGCCAGGTAACTGTTTACTAGTGAGTTGTATTCCAAATCTCCACCAAACAGTGAGTGACAAGTAATTGTGTGCAATTACTTTTGTAATAAAAATCTACTAATGATTAGCATATGCAATGGCCTCAGTTACGTAAATAGCACAGCAAACAATTAATGAACTAATCAATCATTTTTTCGGTGGGCCTATCAACACTTTGCATAACTGGGACTCACTATGTTTCCCATTACCAAATATTAACTGTTTGTGTATTAAACCATTATTCCCTTCTGGAAGCACACAGAAATAGGCTGCATTCTGATTTGGCCTATGGGCTATATGTAGTTTTTTGTTTTTTTTTTTTTTTCTTCTTCTTTTTCTATTTTTCAGAGCTGGGGACCGAACCCAGGGCCTTGCACTTGCTAGGCAAGTGCTCTACCACTGAGCTAAATCCCCAGCCCCATAGTTTGTTTTTTAAGACAGAGCTTAAGTAGCTTAGGCCTGCCTCAAACTTGCTATGTAGTTGAGGATGGACTTGAACTTTCAATCCTCATGCCTCTATCAATCTAGGCCCTTGCTCTTAATCATTTTACAATACTGTTTCTTACTAATATTTAGACAGAAGACATATTTGCCTGGACAGTAGTGGCACATGCCTTTAATCCCAGCACTTGGGAGACAGAGGCCAGCAGATCTTTGAGTTTGCAGTTAGCCCAGTCTACAGCAAGTTCCAGGACAACCAAGGTTATACAGAGAAACCCTATCTCTACAAACCAAAAAGCTAGTAATTGGGTGTCATGGAGGCAAAGCCTTGAGTGGAGGGGATAAGACACCAGGCATAAAACCTCCAATCTACAGTTGGTCATGCCTATAGGATGTTCTGGGACCAGAACCTAGCATTATCATTAGAGACCAGAGAGACCTCATCCAGCAATTGATGGAAGCAGATGCAGAGTCCCACAGACAAATATTAGCTGGAGCTCGGGGAGTACAGTGGAGGAAGGTAAGGAAGAGTTGGAGAAGCCAGAGGGATGATGGACATCACATGAACATGGCCCACAGAATCAATTACTGGGACTAAAGTAGGCCCAAAGAGATCAGTGAGCTGTTCTGGTTTGACCAAGGTCTGCCTTTGGGACCCTTTTCTTCCTACAGGATTTCCTCATCTAGTCTTGATGTGAGACTATGTACCTGGTCTTATTGTAGCTTGCTGTGTTGTATTTGTTAGATGTCCAGAGATGGCCTACCCTTTTCTGAGAGGAGGTGAAGTCGGGGGAGGTGGATCTAGGGGAAAGGGGAGGTGAGGGGAGAGACTGTGGGGAAGACAAGGAGGGGAAACTGCAGTTAGGACGTAATGTGTATTTTATAAATAAATTAAAATATAAAAAATTAAAAAGTAGCCAGGTGGTGGTGGTGTATGCCTTGAACCCCCATGCTTGGGAGGCAGAGGCAGGAGGATTTCAGTCAGTTTGAGGACAGCCTAGTCTACAGAGAGTTCCAGGACAACCAAAGCTATACAGAGAATCCCTGTCTCAAGAAACAAGCAAACAAACAAACAAACAAACAAATCCACACAAAGAAGTCTATTATCTAAAATTAGAAGAATTAGGGGGAATTAAGGGTCTCTTATTTACTGAACTTACCGAAGACTGCTAAGCATATCTAACAAAGAGAGTTAATCAAGAGAAGAGCCTCTGTGAAGGGATACTGCTTGAGACACAACAGAAGCTTGAGTAGGTGGTGGTGGGAATGGTCAGTCCAACTAAATAGAAAAATGTTCAAGATCCCTAAGCAATGGGAATGTGCTCAGAGAGGTCACTGAAGGCCAGTGAAGCTACAGAGGGAGCCAGGGGAGAACTGGGCATGTGCAGTTAGAGACAGTCTGGGCCAGGTACCAGGCCTTGGAAGCATTTAGGGCCTTTCCTTTCCTTTCCTCTCCTCTCCTCCTCTCCTCTCCTCTCCTCTCCTCTCCTCTCCTCTCCTCTCCTCTCCTCTCCTCTCCTCTCCTTTCCTTTTCTTTCTTCATGTTAAGAGCAATTAAAGACATGGACATAGGGATCACTTTCTTCCTAAAAAATTATGCAGCTTAGACAAGTATTTCAGAGGAGACAGAACATAAAGATGACATCAGCATTATCTTGAGGTAGAAACTTCATGTAAGATGGTGACTGTGGAATGGAGACAAATGGAGAGATCTGAACAAATATTTGCAAGATCAAACTTGAAAGAATAAAATACATTTTTCTTTGTTCTGTTTTGAGATAGGGTCTCTAATTCATGTTTCTTTTACTTTAGCCTCCCAAGTGCTGGGATTGCAAGTGTTAGGCTGCCATTCCTAGCAGAAGACTGGACAGGAGGAGTCAGAAGTTGTATGTTGCAAGCGTGACCCATTCTCTATTCAATATAGGAAAAAAATAACATTTAAATTTTTTAAAAGATTTATTTATTTATTATATATAAGTACACTGTAGCTGTCTTCAGACACAGAAGAGGAGGGCATCACATCTTGTTACAGATGGCTGTGAGCCACCATGTGATTGATGGGAATTGAACTCAGGACCTCTGGGAGAGCAGTCAGTGCTCTTAACCACTGAGCCATCTCTCCAGTCCTCATTTAAATTTCTTAAAGAACTTTTTATTAAAGATTATTTATTTATTTTATGTATGTGAGTACACTGTCACTGTCTTCAGACACACCAGAAGAGGGCATCAGATCCCATTACAGATGGTTGTGAGCCACCATGTGGTTGCTGGGAATTGAACTCAGGACCTCTGGAAGAGCAGTCAGTGCTCTTAACCACTGAGCCATCTTAATTAAGCTCCTCTTAATTAAAAAAAATTGTGGCTGTTTTGCATATACAGGTGTACACTGTGTGAATGCCTGTGGAAGCCAGAAGCAGGTATCATATTCTTTGGAATTTCAGTTAAAGACCACTGGGAGCTGGGAGCTGAACCAGGGTCCTCTGGAAAAGCATAAGTGCTCTTAGCTGATGGGTTATCTTTCCACCTCCTTGTGTGATTGTGTCTGTGAGTATCTGCCAGAAGTCAGCATCAGATACCCTGAAGCTGGAGTTAGTCAATTATGAGCCATTCAATGTTTTTTCTGATGATTGTATTCTGGTCCTCAGTAATAACATCACGCTTAATGGCTGAACCATTTCTATATCCTCCAGTATTTAAAGTATCTTTCTACTGTAACCCTTGAATCATAATACCATCACTGAGATTGGGAATGTGTGAGATGAGGAACATCTTCATGGAGAATGGAAGTTTTCAACATATTGAGTTGGTGGAGCCTTTCGGCAGTAAGAAAGAACCTAGATCTCAAAGGGCTGGAAGCTTCTAGCCTATGTACAATCTAATCTGCAAAGCTGGATCATGAGGCTTCGACTTCTAATCTCCACCTGCTAACCGAGGCCTACAATGTTTCAGCCTCTGAACTCTGGCTGCTTGGGTCAACTAAGGTGTTCTGCCTCAAACTCCTTTCCAAGCTGTCTGATCTAATCTCGCTTCTGTCTGAATTGCTCTGCTTGGAAAAACTGCCTCTGAACTCCATGAACTGAGCTCTTTCTCCCTGTGTCACTCTTTTTTTTTTTTTAAGATTTATTTATTATTTATAAGTACACTGTAGCTGTCTTCAGACACACCAGAAGAGGACATCAGATCTCATTACAGGTGGTTGTGAGCCACCATGTGGTTGCTGGGATTTGAACTCAGGATCTCTGGAAGAGCAGTCAGTGCTCTTAACCCCTGAGCCATCTCTCCAACCCCCCTGTGTTACTCTTAAGTAGCCTCTCTTTCCTGTGCTATTCTCCTGAGAGTTGGGTATATACTATCTTTGACTTGTAGTGTTAAATGTTTCTCTGATTCATCACTTTGTCTGCTCCTTAATCAGATGCCCCTTTCAAACATTGCTGTTTCCTTCTACAAACTAACTTTACCTTCATTGTTTGGGATTAAAGGTGTGTACTAAGGGCATATTTCAGCCAGATGGAGCAGATTAGGTCTTTGGATGTGATTCCTTGCCAGAGTAGCCATGTTGGATTAAAATTCTTCTACAGTTATTGTATCAATCGTAAATGAACCTGTGGCATGAATTTGTCATGAGAAAAACATGATTGAGATGAGAAACTACAGTCAAAATTTGAGAAACTCCAACGCTTGACAATTCTGCATGTGAAGTTTAGCTTTGTAGGCCTGTTCAAACTGTACACATTCTACCAAAAAGCTTGTCTTCAGGCTTCCTGGGAAATAACTCCAAGTCCTTGGAATATTCTAGTAAGAGTTTTTGTCTGCTCGAGGAATTGGCCATAGTGTACGTGAGATATCACGAGAATATTGCATGCCTATAGGATTGACTCCCAGTAAAAGTTCTGACAGCATGGCTTGGGTGAGCTTCCCTGATTGGGAGCACGATCTACATGTTGATACATATCACTGTTGGGCAAACTAATTTAACTCTAAGACAAAGGGACTCATGGAAACTTTGAGCCTGCTTTCCACTGGGCTTTGCTCTCCTAGACCTGTCAACTTCAATAAATTATAGCAGACTTTTGAAATTTTGTAGCTCCACTCAGCAAATCACTGAGCCTAAGGCTGGTACTGGGGGCCTCTGACACAGTCTGTAGTATGGAAACTACATGTTCTAGTGGCAGGAGGACAATTAGGAGAGGGTCATGTCATAAGAGACAAGGAAATTATTCTGACAAGGGAGATGGCAACAGTGTTAAATGGCCTTGAGAAGAAAATGAAGGTTTGGAATCAATCAGGCACACTGAATGTAAAAATATGCATGTAAACCACAAGGTTGGAGAAACTGTCTTGGCAGAGTGGTATGAATGGAAATCTGGGCAGTCTGGATTTAGGAGTAAATGGAATATGACAAAAAAAGAAATATCTTTAGAGACACATGAAAAAACTGAAAGGTGTTTTTTTCATATTTAGATAAAAATGCATCACGACTATTTGGTTATTTTTTAAAAATAAGGGTTCCTTTTTTGTCCACATCCTCTAACATTTGTTTTCAGTGCTTTTGATGATTGCCATTTTAACTGGGGTATAGCGGTATCTCGAAGTAGTTTTTATTTGAGTTTCCCTGATGACTACGGAAGTTGAACATTTTAAAAAATAGTCATTGGTCATTTATTTGCATTTTTTAAAGTATCTATTCCTTAGCTCATTTGATGACTGGCCATTTTAGTTGCTTGGTATTCACTTTTCCCAGTGTTCAGTAAATTCTGGGTATTAGGCCCTTGTCTGAGCTATAACTGGTAAAGCTTCCCTCCCATTCAGTGCAGTCTCTGTGCTCTACTGACAGCTCCTTTGCTGAGTAGAAACTTTCCCATTACACGTAGTCTCCATCTGTTTACACTTGTGGCTAATTCTGTGTTATTATTCTGTTTAGAAAGTTCTTGCCCAGCCTAGTGATTATTTAATAGCCTACGATATTGAATTTGTACTATGAAAAACCTTTACGATGGCTATACTATGTGAATCAGAGATTCCATTTTTAAAAATATTCAGAATAGAGACATGTGAAGTATAAGGCTTATCACAGTATTAAAAATTAGAAACTACCTTATTGTTTAGCAATAGATAGCCAAATGCATAATAGTACATTCATATAATATTAAAAATCTACTTATTGTCTAAACTAGTATACATTTTACTAATTGCCAGAGTTAGGGATAATATGCTTGGAAGCACTTTGTAAATTGGAAATTTCTGCTTCTGTACTGTTGCATTATTTCTGGAATACCAATGTGCTCCTCAGTGAAATACAGAAAAGCTGATGATTAGATGCTGATTAGATGCAGAACTGTTCTCTTTGATATTTGTGGTTTTCAAACTTGGTGACAGAGCATATGGAAATTAAAGTGTTCTTTGCACACCTTTGCACACCTCAGTGACATACTTCCTTCTGATCCTTTTAAGCAGCTCTGCTCCCTGGTGACCAACCACTCAAATAAATGAAACTGTGGAGGCCATTCTTATTCAAACGGGTACAAATGTTATCTCGTATTCCTCCTTTCCTTGTCGCAGCCATTCCACTCACACTACTTCCAGGGTCTGTGTTTGCCTCAGGCCCTTTGTTTTTTGCCACCTGCTCCTCTATCTGGAATACTCTTGTGCAAGCCAGGTTTCTTCACCTTATCAGCAGAGCCCTTGCTCAATCAGCACACATCCTTCACACCTGTCTTATTTCTACTCCATAGCATTTATCACTCCTTGATATGCTATCCTTGTTCATCCTTTAAACTGTCAACATCTTGAAGGCAGAGAGCTTCTTTGTTCTCTTGCAGGAGTCCCAATGTTTCTATCTTAACACATAAGTCGAAGAGATTTTGAAGGAATTGATGAAAAACCTTTTTCTGTGAATTTAAAAACTCACCCAAATAAATTTCCTGTAAAACATCTACTGTCCAGGATGGACTTCTGAGACTAACATTAACAGCTGTTGCACTACATCATGTCCCCTCCCCCATTTGTTTTTGGAGGCAAGGTCTTCCTCTGAAGCCTGAAGCCTAAGCTGGCCTGGAACTCAACAGCCTCCCCGCAGGTGACTACAGGTGGGCACTATATCGTGTTACACTTGTTCTGGCAGCGCTGGTTAAGTGAAGGTGTGATGGCAGCCTGAGGCAGAGGCCCGATAACAACAAAACAAAACCCTTTCAGAAAGCTTCCGAGACTGAGGTGGTGAGGACAGTCAGCTGGCTTACTCTGAGTGAGACCCTCAGGATACAATATTGGTTAGAAACGTGGTCTCCCAAACTGGCACATCAGCCACAGGGACTTTTCAACATTCATCTGCTTTCCAACTTCCTGATTCTGTTTTGGGGTGTGGCCCTGGCATCTCTGTTTAGAAAAAGCTCATTTGATTGGCTTTCAGGTATGCAGCAACGTTGGAGAATCACCTTAAGAAGCTAAAAATAGCTATTAGGAGACTTCTCTCTCCCCGCAGGAGTCTATATATCTGGAGACCTTAGGGGTGTGTGTTGGGGGGGAAGGTCTGCGCAGCCGCTCTCTGGAGTCACAGCCCTCTAGGGAACGCGGTCCAGCAACAACCAGCGAAGACCCAGGTGGTCCGCACCTCTTAGGTAGGAGGCCTCCGCGTCCAAGCGCGCGACCGGGGAAGCTTCCGCGGAGGCGCGCCCGTCGCAGGGGACGGCGTCGCCGCGGAGACGCTCGCTTGGGGGCGAACACAAGCTGGCCTCCTACCCTTGCACGTTTTCCCTCCTTTCTAGCCGCACTACCGCGGCTTCGGCGCTAGCAGCCAATCCCACGTCATAGAGACCCAGTTCCACCAGCTCCTACCGAGCTACAGAATTCCAGCTCTGTGGCAACGAACGAGACCGAGGCGCGGAGCAGCACCGCGGTCTACTCCGCGTGCGCGCTCGCGGACGGAGTTCCCGCCTCCCTCGGGAGGACGTCGGTGCGTACGTGCGCGCGCCCACCACTCCCGCCCCGCGACGCGAGGGCGGGGGCGCCGTGTGCGCGCGCGCTCTCGTGTGTTCGCTCGCTCGCTACTTCGCTCGCTCTCGGCGGCCGCTCTCGCTGTGGCTGCGGCTGAGGCTGGGGGCGGCGGCGGCGGCGCGAGCGGCGGGCGGCGCGGGGCGGTCCGGCGGGTTCAAAGAGGAAAACATGGCGGAAAACAAAGGCGGCGGTGAGGCAGAGAGCGGCGGCGGGGGCAGCGGTAGCGCGCCGGTAACCGCCGGGGCCGCCGGGCCCACGGCGCAGGAGGCGGAGCCGCCTCTCGCCGCGGTACTGGTGGAGGAGGAGGAGGAGGAAGGCGGCAGGGCTGGCGCGGAGGGCGGTGCGGCTGGGCCCGACGACGGGGGGGTGGCCGCGGCCTCCTCAAGCTCGGCCCCGGCCGCCTCGGTCCCCGCGGCCTCAGTGGGCTCTGCGGTCCCCGGGGGCGCGGCATCGACGCCGGCCCCAGCTCCTGTCCCGGTCCCGGTCCCGGTCCCGGTCCCGGTCCCGGTCCCGGCTCCGGCTCCGGCTCCCGCTCCGGCTCCGGCTCCGGCTCCGGGTCCTTCGTCGGGCCCGCCTCCCGGACCACCAGCCTCGCTTCTGGACACCTGCGCGGTGTGTCAGCAGAGCTTGCAGAGCCGGCGTGAGGCGGAGCCCAAGCTGCTCCCCTGCCTGCACTCCTTCTGCCTGCGCTGTCTGCCGGAGCCGGAGCGCCAGCTCAGCGTGCCCATCCCTGGGGGCAGCAACGGTGACGTCCAGCAAGGTGAGCAGCAGGCCGCACCCGGGAGAGTCTTGTGACGCGGGTTAGGGTGCCGAGGGTGCTCGGACGGTGCAGTGTAGAGATGTCTCCGAGACCAGAACCACGGCCCTGGGGACGGTTACCAGAGAAGCTGCACCGCCGGAGATACGGAGAGGCAGAAGGGAGGGGTGCCGGCAGCGAGGGGCTGGGGGAGGGGATGCAGAGAGGGAGGTTTGAGGCGCTTCTGCAGAGGGTGGACTAACAGACAGGAAAGGGGTCTACCGAACTCTCCGTGAGAAGTGTTTTGGTGTGGAAAGGCTTGGTCCGACAGAGTGTTGTTAGCTAGGGGTTAGGATGGATTGCTTTGGATTGGGAATTGACCTGTTCTCGGTTAGGAGAAAGAACTACAGATTAAATGGTAATGAAAGACGTTGGAGTCCTTGGGCTAAAAGAAAGGCACCATGATGACATTGCGATGAGGAGCTTGGTAAGTGATACTAGTTGTGAGGGGCCTACATGGTTAGGGGAAAGCCTGGGATTTGAGGATGAAGAGAAGAACTTGGAAGGGAAGAGTGTTAGGGAGAGTTGGGCTTCTGCTATTTAATTTGTTAGGCACTAATAGCTCAACATTCAGGGAACTGTGCTAGGACTGAATAAAATGCTCAGTGAGAATCTCATTTAGTCTAATAGTGGAATCTGTGTAACCTGAAGCAATAGAGGTGGGTACCATGGTTGTGGCATATTGGAAGGAAGGCCTGGAGAACTTCTGGTAAAGGAAGTTCTGGGGCATGATTCTTGAGGAGTGATCACTTCAGAGGGGTGGATAATATTCCCAGCACAGGACACTTTATACAACTCTAACTGATATGTAAAGTGAAGTTAGATGGAAGTTAGATTGGATTAATTGGCTAAATAGTTAAGGAAGTCCAGTTTCTGAAACTGTTAGGTTTAGATGTGTTTTGGATTTGAGATGCCATATTGGGTTTTTCTATTTCCTAGAAAGATCTCTTGCATAGTACTCTAGCCAGGGTACTACATTGCTCATTATGAAAAGTGTTTATATAGAAATTAAATGTTAATTGTGTAGATAACATCCTACAATTAATAGGTTTTGTGATGAGCTTGCTAAAAGGTTTAAATTTCAAAGCTTTTGAATTAATTTTGGAACTTCAGGAAAGGGATTTGTGGACTGTCCTAAAGGGTTGGTTAGGATTTATTCTGTGGACCAGAGGACCTTCCTGAAGGGTATCTTATTCTACCTAGGCTGGCTTTAGAGTGTGTTGAGTCTAGGATGACCTTGAACTTTTGATCCTCTTCTGCCTCCTTGTAAGTTCAGGGAGTTCAGCCATTCATTCACCACAACTCCAGGTTTTATGCAGTG